>NC_136912.1:16301434-16308934 GCF_949606895.1 Notothenia rossii | reverse complement strand
GTCCAACATACGGGCAAAAGAATTCCAAAAAGAATATACATTTATACTCTACATCTATATCTTAAATCTATAATACCTAACTGCGAGTATCAGTACAAACTAAATATATCTGTAGATATGTATACTAACCATTGTTGTTAGATAAAAATGTGTTATGCTAAGTGCTCTTATACTGTCATACAACCCCTCTCCATACCTGTGAAGACGACACTTAAGGGGCTACTGGAGGACTTCAGGAACATCGACGGGGGGGCTGAGCGTTATGTGAACGTTGTGATCAGCTGATTTTGCGCAGTTCTCCAGTGTGTGTGCGGGGCACAGACTGTGCACAGGGGAGTCTCCCTCCGCAGCCGGTTGGCGTAATTTTGGTAGAATTCCGCTGTACAGATCGACGTTAACAGCAGCCCCGTCTGTGCACACGGAGACCGGCTCTGTCGGCCAGTGATCTAAGCGCCTTCTGGAAAAGCTTCACAAGTACGTCGGTACGCAAGGCGCTTAGTGACACAAGTGACGGTACGCATTTTCAGATTTTTGCCGCGCATGTGTACCTGCGTACCAGTTATGTGCACCCCTGAGTATAACATCTCACCCTGCCATCACTCTTCTCACTCCTCTCCTCCCCTGCTGCCACACAAACTATTTTGAAGGGAACAAATTACGATATGAAACAACAAGCAACAATTAATGATAATTGAAATAATTGAAATAACAGAGCTCATGTTGTGAGTTCAGGAAACCATAATCAAGAAAATTGCTCCATCTCATAATAGATCCCTGGTGTGCATCATCAATACGTGTGTTTATATATAGTTCAAAAACGTGTTGGCAAATATTGCTTTTAATGGCCCTTCTGTCTTTATTGGATAGTTCAAAAACGTGTGGGCAAAGAGGATACCACATACAGTTGCAAGAAAAAGTCTGTGAACCCTTTGGAATTACCTGGATTTCTGCATAAGTTGGTCATAAAATGGAGGAAGCCACTGTTGTCCAGAAAAAACATTGCTGCACGTTTGAAGTGTGCAAAAGAGCACCTGGATGTTCCCAGCACTACTGGCAAAATATTCTGTGGACAGATGAAACCAAAGCTGAGTTGTTTGGAAGGAACACAAAACGCTATGTGTGGAGAAAAAAAGGCACAGCACACCAACATCAAAACCTCATCCCAACTGTGAAGTATGGTGGAGGGAGCATCATGCTTTGGGGCTGCTTTGCTGCCTCAGGGCCTGGACAGATTGCCATCATCGACGGAAAAATGAATTCTCAAGTTTATCAAGACATTTTGCTGGAGAACTTAAGGCCATCTGTCCACCAATTGAAGCTCAACAGAAGATGGGTGATGCAACAGGACAACGACCCAAAGCACAGAAGTAAATCAACAACAGAATGGCTTCAACAGAAGAAAATAGGCCTTCTGGAGTGGCCCAGTCAGAGTCCTGACCTCAACCCAATTGAGATGCTGTGGCATGACCTCAAGAGAGCCATTCACACCAGACACCCCAAGAATATTGCTGAACTGAAACAGTTTTGTAAAGAGGAATGGTCCAAAGTTCCTCCTGACCGTTGTGCAGGTCTGATATGCAACTATAGGAAACGTTTGGTTGAGGTTATTGCTGCCAAAGGAGGGTCAACCAGTTATTCAATCCAAGGGTTCACATACTTTTTCCACCCTGCACTGTGAATGTTTACATGGTGTGTTCAATAAAAACATATAATCGTTTGTGTGGTTTTAGCTTAAGCAGACTGTGTTTGTCTATTGTTGTGACTTAGATGAAGATCAGAACACATTTTATGACCAATTTATGCAGAAATCCAGGTAGTTCAAAAGGGTTCACATTTTCTTGCAACTGTATTTCTCCTTAATGCCGTAGTAAGGAAAAAATATCAACACCAGACTGAATTAATTTCAGGTAATTACCTAAACATTATTATTATTTACAAAAAAACTGGTATCAGCTATATATAGTGTCTGTAAGGAAGCCCTGACAATCTCATCTTTCTACTGTAAAATGTCCCTATTTTAAAGGGTCCATGCTGACTGTTATGTGTTTATGTTAAAAAAGAAGGTCAGACGATGTATTGTTTCGCTATTTTTCAAATTGAAATATTAATAGTGTATTCAAACGTTAAAGGTGGGGTAGGTAATTCACTTCGAAACACTTTTTGTTACATTCCATGGAATGCTCTTAACATCCCGATAGCAATGAATACATGAAATGCTTTGACAATAAATACATTTAAAAAATTTCATCTGTGGAAGCTGTCGCGCTGTAAAAAGCACGAACAATCATCTTAGCCGGCCTGGCTAAAATAACTGGAAGGCCTACCTGCCTGTCAGCCTTCCATCTGTGCACAACCTTATCTCGTGCCCTCGTTGGTCATGTGAGTGTGTGTTAGAGGAGGGGCTCTGTTAGGAAGTCTGAAGGAAGTGGCAGATTTTTTTCGGCCGCGTACTTTCAAATTCTAGCGCACTCAAGCTGGTTTCTCCATTCTTACCTACCCTACCCTGTGGACACAGAATTGAACAGGAGTCTCAAAAAGCTTCAGTTGTAAAGAAATCCCCTTTCATTGACTTACACATCCAGGATATCATAAACCCTGCCTTCTTTCCAAAGATTTCCATTGCATTGCCAGTGCACAAGCAAGTCATTTAGAAGCCAATGAACCAGAGGTGCTCCTTCAATGCTATTCACTTGGACTGAACTCAGCAGGGAAATGGCAAAACACATTTGGCCCCGCAGAAGAGCGGAGAGCATTTCTTTTCTGCAGCAACAGAAAAAGAGATTGCAAAAGTTTTTAAAACGCATACTGAAACGTAGACAGTAAATCCGATTTGTAATTATCACAGCGTATTGTACATCAAGATCTGTGTGGCCGAGATAATCGCACTGGCACCAGCATACACTGCCAGCCACCATGTCTCCGACAAAGTGCAGGAAATTGCAGGATAAAGCAAGATACAGCATTTCAGAAAACCTGCACTGTGTTAGAGGTTGCATCCTTAATACAGACAATCCTGTCAAAATGAAAACAGCACCAAAGCTACTGAGGGGCCGGGTGAAAGCACATCATCATTTACGCAGAGCGAATAGCCAGTGGCACTTGGACAAGAACAATGCAAGGTATTTTCCACATGGACGGATAAAACCGAATATAATGTATAACACAGAGAGTAGGAGTACCATCAGCCATAAAACAAGGCGCACAAAAAGACCCACAGCATTTCCTCCATACCTTCTATACCACCCCAACAAACCCCTTCACAATCATGCAGAGAAATAATGTCTCCTATCACTCTGCTTTTCTCTTATTCTGTGTGCATTCACGCAAACACAAAACACAGAGCCTCCTTCACAGCAACAGACGCTGAAATATAATGAAGACAGTGTTGTAAAAGGCTGTGTATCAGCTTAGTGAACTAACTAGCTGGCGTTGGACACATACACACACAATTCTTCACTACACTCCTCAGTTTTTCCCTATCTTCCTTTCCTTTCTCACTCTCTCTCTAATGAGGCATAAAGAGAAAAACTCTGTACCCATCACAGAACTAAACACATTTTTTCACTTTTTGGACTCTCGCACAGCGTGGAAAAACTCAAGTCTCCTGTAGCTGCATCTCATCCGGGAGCACTTTCTCTCTTTCTTTACGATCCTCTGCTTCTGTCTGTGATGACATTAGACAGTGTCAGCATGATGACATTTTTTCTCATGCCGCCTTTCCACATGACATGCAACGCACACACATGGATACACATGCAGAGGGTCACACATCCAGCACATCACGTTACCCAAAACCACAATTTTCCTGGAGCCCGAGGAAAGCATGAGGTCGTCAAGCACAGACGATTCCCTAAAGGAATGTTGGCAGCCTGTTTGTGGGTTTGTGTGTGTGTTATAGAAGGACAACACACACACACACACACACACACACACACACACACACACACACACACACACACACACACACACACACACACACACACACACACACACACACACACACACACACACACACACACACACACACACACACACACAGTGGCTGCAAAAAGGACGGGGGTCTGGACGGCACACACAGGCAATCTGAAAAAGCATTTGACATTCATTTCCCCCCCCCCCCTAACGACAAAACAGTCACAGAAAGAGAACAGGCCGTGCGCGCAAAAATGCTGCTGTTGAAACTCAGGAGAGACGTTAAAAAAATATATGAGACAGATTGTGAAGGGTGGAGGTTGTGGGGAGGCGGGTGGATGGAGGCGTGAAAGTATGAAATAAAGGAAGGAGGCAGAGAAAGGGCCATGCTGTCAGTGAAGCAAATGTAAATACCCGGCACACCACTCATGCTGTACTTTTCCTGGAGAAGTAACACACAGAACAAACACTCCTGTGTGAGAGTGTCTATGTGTACAGGAGTGTGTGTGTGTGTGTGTGTGTGTGTGTGTGTGTGTGTGTGTGTGTGTGTGTGTGTGTGTGTGTGTGTGTGTGTGTGTGTGTGTGTGTGTGTGTGTGTGTGTGTGTGTGTGTGTGTGTGTGTGTGTGTGTGTGTGTGTGTGTGTGTGTGTGTGTGTGTGTGTGTGTGTGTGTGTGTGTGTGTGTGCTTGTTCATTGCTATAATGTACTGCTTATCTCAGTGCATTATGCTGACTTGCAGCTATTAAGAATTTTAACACATTCAAACCGGCAGGGAGCTATTTCTACAACTCAATAGGCCGTCTATCACCCTATTGTCTGTTCCTCTGCGAGTTGGAATGACAATAAGCGTGTGAAAAGCTATCAAATGAGTGTGTAGGGAGGAAAAAAGAAGTAGATAGTGGAATATAATGGCGGACAGCTGTCGAGGATTTAGGGAGTGATAAGAGAGGGTGGCAGGGACAAAGAAAATGATAGGGATGGATGATAGGGAGAAATGAGACGAGCACAAAGGGTGAGTCTGTCACGGTGTTGACGACAGCCGTCTATCAGAATACACGTAATGAGATGAGATGTGATGTGATGCTGGAGTTGTTACTCGACATTGGAACAGACAGGATGTGGATCAGCATTACACTGCTGAGAACCACCGCCACATGTCAACACCACACACACACTGAGACATAGCATCACAAGCCTGTCAATCTGTCAGTGTGTATTTGAGCGTGTGCGATTTGATGATCTCCCCCAAAGGGTCTATCAAAAGGACTCCAAATACCAGAAGATTCATCTCCCCTTGAGAGAAAGGAGGAGCAGTGTTAGGGGGTTTCGGGGGGGGGGGGGGGGGAGGAGGAACTGCAGGAGAGTGGCGAGCCTCCAGCAATGTTTACCCTACTCAGGAAAAGATCCAGTGTCCTCGCTGGTACAGCCTTCAGCCACACGCATACATTTCATCCAGCACTCCAGATTTATGATCACACACACACACAGGCACATCATAACTCATGTTGCATTGTAGGACTGCGTCAAATTGAAATGTGTCCTCTGGCATAATTAATTCATATGTGCAAGTGTGTTGTTTTTGGTGTAAACAATAGGTTGTCAGAAAGAAATACACATATACAGCACATATGAGCTTGTGTGTCTGTCCGGGATGTTTAAGACGCAGAGAGGAAGAAGATGTGCACATTGAAAGGTCTCATATGCATACTAATATAAAGGTGGTCAAAGGATGTCCAGGGTGTGATGGATTAGAGAGGCAGTCAAATCAATGTATCAGGCGATAAGGACATGAAGCCTGTACACTGACATCCTCACAAACTGCCACTTTATACACTGTACACGTACACGTTGAGTGCAAGTCACACTATTATGAGTCCGAAGGCACACCTGTGGATTTCTGGTCAAAATGCAACAGAGATAGCGTGGTGTCATGTCTGTGAACGCAAACAACATGCTCACGCTAATCCAACAGCATCAATCAGAATAGAGTTTCAGAACGACTTACTGTAGAGCTTAAACTGGTTTGACTTTGCGCACACTGACTGAACCAGTATTTCTCATCATGACATGTATGCCCTCAACCTGCGGCGAGGACATCCCAGCGCTAAGGACGTAACACGCTAACGCTAACTCTGACTTTTACTGCATTAGTAATACTCAATATGACAACGTGATTAAAATAATAGTGTTTGTTTATAAGCAGACTAACAGAGCTGCTACTCTTTGACAGGCCGTTCACAATTTACTGCCCAGCTGAGGCAGCCAGCAACATGAAGGAGACCACATTTCAGTAGAGGGGGAGGGGGGAGGATCTGCATGCTGCATGTTGTGTTGTTTACTAGAAAGCGCATGTGTTTGTATGGGGTATCTCAAAGATACATTGTACTACAGAAGTGTTTTAGGAAATTGCTTTTTTTCAATGAGGGAAATGTGTTACCTAAGTTGTCAGTTGGTAAAAAAGCAAAACCAAATGAAATTGCAATCAAATCAAATAAATTAAATTAAATGTTTCTGTACTAAACTTGAAAGAAAGCATGACTCCTTGGGGTGTCAGGATATAAAGAGAACCTTTACTTTTCCGTTTTCCACTTGTGTCTACTTGACAGCTTCTCGATGTAATGATAGATTAGAGAAAGTGCAAAATGACAGGTCTAAAGGAGTGAAGTGCCAGTAAGAGTGCTGTAAGAGTGTCTTCTCAAGTAAAGTCAATCTGGAGAGTTGGGAGTGAGTTTGTATGTGAATATGTGCGTGTCCTTTATATGTTGTCCCTGCCTATGCTATGAATCATTGAGGTCAGAGGTCATTACTTAGATATGGAGGATACAGCAGGAGGTGCTAAAATGACTACTCTGTCTTGGTGCTCCACCTCAGCTTCTAACCATCTAAGGGGACAGTTCAATCTTTAATCTCTAAGACTAAAGAGACGGTCACATTGTGCTAAAATGTCCATACCCTGACACTCTATTTTTCCTTTTGACTTTTAATCTACATTTCATGTGAGTTTCTATAAAAACTCATTTTGTGACAGGTGTGAACTTCCTTTCTCAAGCTTCTATTTTGGTATGACAGAAGCACTTTAGCAGAGATGGAAAACAAGAAGGAAAATAGATGAAAAGATGTACCAGGAGAGTAACAAACGTTAAAAGAAGCCGTCGAAGGATGAAAGGAATCAGTTCAGCAAGTTCGGTTTAATTTGATAAAATGAGTGCATCTTTCATTATCTTAGAAAGACAAGAGAGCTTCAAACTGCTGTCTATGAGCTCATCAAAAGGCAAAGCCTGGAGATGCTTCATTGCGAGGACATAAAAAGACAGACAATTTGGATGATGGGAAATCACTGAGGGTGATCCTCCACAGGCGTAGGAGCGCTTTCTGGTTAAGAACCCTTCAGAAGCGGAAACAAACATTCAGCAAAGTTGCATTGTCCCTCAATGGCTTGTTGGTGGTGTAGCGTATAAAGGAAAAGAAGGCTTGTGACTCTTGATGACGTCTGTTGATGATCTCCTGAGCAAAGGATCAATGACGTTAACAGATATCAATGTTGTGTTGTTCATATGCTGTACTTGGGAGACCTGGCCAATGACATTA
>NC_136912.1:16248934-16296434 GCF_949606895.1 Notothenia rossii | reverse complement strand
ATCTGCATTCACAAAAATTTCCTGCTATGACTCTGAGTCATACATTGTTAAGTTTAATCAGTTTTGTTTTCAGTGGGCTGTTAATCATAAATAGTGTTTCATGTCTTGGGTGAAGCTGAATAAAATGGAATTTTCAGAAAATATGTAAATGCTGGTAGAAGCAGTCTCCCCATAGCAAAACATCTAAAACAAAGCCACTGTGACTGAGCTCCCATACAACACCTCAACGACTGCCTGTAAAAACGAAGTTATCAAACTGATAATAATCGGTCAGGGTGTCTGATAGATGGATGGATAAAAGCCAGAGACAGGCGGAGAGAGAAGAGGAGAGGGAGGATCAGAAAGACGAAAACAGAGGGACCAGAATCACTCAGGCATCAAATGGTCTGTCTGAATTTATCCTGACCATCACACTTTCCCTGTCACACACACACACACACACACACACACACACACACACACACACACACACACACACACACACACACACACACACACACACACACACACACACACACACACACACACACACACACACACACACACACACACACACACACACACACACACACACACACACACACACACACACACACACACACACACACACACACACACACACACACACACACACACACACACACACACACACACACACACACACACACACACACACACACACACACACACACACACACACACACACACACACACACACACACACACACACACACACACACACACACACACACACACACACACACACACACACACACCTCCCTGTTTGTGCCCTGCAGCAACAGATGCTGGCAGACACTGAGGTTGCCTCCACCTCTTCCTCTTCCTCTTTGAATCTTTCTCTGGTTCTGTTTTTCTGTCTCCTCTGTCTTTGTTGCTCTTCTCGGCTGCAAGATAAAATGCCAGTCATCCTTCGGTCTACTTGTAAACAACAAATGAGGGCGCAATAGAGTAAGAGGAGACCAATGGGCGAAAGGGTTGAGAGAGAGCGAGAGAAAGAGAGGGAGAAAGGCAGTGGCTATTTGATAGTGTCAGCTGTATAGAGGAGATACAGACAGGCCATTCATCTCAATGGATCAGATAGCAGTCCCCCTGGAGTGTGTGGTGCACGCACGCACACACACACACATAGAAACCGAAACACACAGACACACAAACTCTCTTCCATACACACAGACCGGTCCAGGTTGAAAGCTAAAAGCACCCTGGGGCTGAAAGCCTTGGACCTAGACAACTAAAAAGTTGCGGGAGAGAGATTGAAAGATGGCAGAAGCAAAAATCACAGTTTTCGGTACGTGAGTTAGTCCATGCGTGTATTATTTTCCATTCTTTGAGCAAGCCATGTGCCAGGGTGAGCCGGAGAGAGGGGCAGACAGGCAGAGATGGAAAGTCTAAAAAAGCATTTGCATGAATCAGTTTTCAATTTCACATCACAGGGTAGTCAGGGTGTGTGCGTTACTGGCTGTGCTCTTTAAAACTCTCCAACATTTAGATCTGTGGACCTCCACACACCCATAACGAGTGTATTGTAGAAGTGTCAGCCGTAACAGCTGCTCTCTCTGGGTGAGTTTATAATGACTGTGAAGGATGTCGACGCAGACTCAAATGGGAGCTGTCGATGTTACGTTCAGCCAATATCTAATTAGGTGTGCCTGTCTGACCCTGGTGGACTGCCACTGTTTTCTGCACTCAGAATTTCCACTTAAGGTTCCGGTTGTACGTATACTAGTAGAGTAAGAAGTATAGCCTGTATTCTCATGCATATTCGCTAATTAAATGCTTCTTTCTTTGGCAGGTCCCTCCCTTATGAGTCAACGAGTGAGTGGCCGATTGAATGAAACATACAGACAAGAGAGACAAATGCTTGGACACCGACAGATGGTCGAATCATTAGAAAGTAATAACCTTGCATTTTTGTCTTGAATTGGAAAATCAATGTAGAGACAGACGGGAATTACTGGAAGCTGTGGTTGTGGCGGTACAGTATGTGGTATATGCCACTCTGAAGACAATCACTTTGGTAATCACAAAAGCATATGTGGCTGATTTAGAGATGAATGTATGCCCTTAAGGACTTCAACTAACTATTTTTCAATGAATTGTTTAGTGTGTAAGCATTATCAAATTGACAAAGATTCCCAGTTTCTTCATCAGAACGTGCAATTCAAATGACTTCAACAGTCTGACCAACAGTCCTACACTGCTATACTAAAGGCATCCCATTTCAGAAGATGCTTAATGAATGAAAACATTTTTCAAGGTTCTTGGCAATAAATAATTCCTTCAGAAATGAGTTATGCAAACACGAGAATGTGTATACTCATTTTCAGGATTAGAACATGTTTGGTACGAAGAAATAACATAAAAAACACACCAGACCGAATACCATTTTTCGGGCTCCAGATATTTGGTAGTAATCAGCAGCGAGTAATCGAATATTCGGCCCGCACGGGGGCGGGGGCGTAGTAATCAGCAGCGAACCACTTCAACACGTGTATTTTGGTGTATTCACGGCATTCGTTTAGTTATTCTACAGTATTGTTGTTTTATAGTTATTTGTTAACCCAATTTGTGTTCTTTGAAATTGAAAAGGATATTGCATTGTGATTGTTACTTTCATTGCAGTTGTGTATGTCGTAAGTGTAATTTGGCTTGGCTTCCTATTTTGTATGGACATGCTTTTATTCTGAAGGAGAGTTGACAGGAAGTCGTTGTTGCTATGGAAACAATGTGACGGAGATTAACGGATAAAAGTAATATCTACATATAAAGTTGATAATGTTTATTGTTAAGTGTTAGCACCCCCTGAATTCAATTTGGGGAAAAAACGGGGGAAAAACGTAAAAAACAAACAAAACGAATATCCGAATAACGAAATTGAAACCCGAATAGTACTCCAACGAACAAATATTCGGATATTCGGGTAAAGCCCTAGACCAGAATGGCCGACTGATATTCTCTTTCCATCAGTCTACATCAGTCTGCACCATTTTCTTTTGACTCGTGGCTACATTACAGCTATCATAAATCCGAACACAGAGTGATGAACAAAAAGTAAGGAATCAGAGATAGAACGATAGAAATTGACGCCATTAAGAAAGGGATTGGGCCATTTTCTGCTCGCACAAAAAATTTGAACAGGAACCTGCGAAAACTAACTACCAGAAAGAAGTGATGGGAAAATAATAAACTGAAGCAAAAAAGCGGATCAAAGCTCCGGCACATCAAGCCGAAGGTCAGCCATGGGAGGGCTCTGTAAGGTTAGGTATTAGTCAATCAATCAAAGTTGAATTATATAGCCCAATATCACACATTTTACATTTTGTCTGAGGGGGCTTTACGGTTTGGGTAGAATATTAAATCTTTCATTAGAACCTCACATTGGAAAATAAAAATCACCCCATGATCCCCATCAGTAAATGGGGGAAAATGGAAGAAATATATTTTTCTGTTTATCTGTGTTATTGTGTTGCTTTGTTGGATAAGCCTGTGACCTAAGATTTTCATCGGCATAACTACTCTGTCGCTATAATCGCATGGCAAAATAAAGAACCTTGAACCTTGAAACCTCGGTGAGAGCAACAGAGGAGGGATCCCTCTCCCAGGAAGGATAAGTGCAATAGATGTCGTTCGTACATTTAAAAGATAAAACATTTACAACAGGGCTATTCAATTGGCGGCCCGTGGGCCAAATCCGGCCCGGGGGTGATATTTACCTGCCCTTTCAGAATAATTTAAAAAAGTAATCTACTTTTCTTTTTTTGGGCCAGAGTGCCTTTATTCCAGAGAGGGTGTTCCATTGAGAGTTAGAGGGGAAGACAATGCCTGAAAACTTTGGCGGGCTCGGGTTTCGAACCCACCTACTAGCTACTGTAGTGACAAACTGTCATTGATTGCATCTCTGCGTGAATGATTAGATAATTTCACCTAAATGAAATCAAATGAAATTATGTTGATGGTTAAATTAGCTTCACATGTAGGCCTACTGAGTTCTGAACTTGCCATTTAGATCTATAAAGGCCTTGGGGATATGTTGTTTGATTGAATTAAACACAATATATGCACTCCACTATGCTGTTGTAGTATTTACTGTATCTGAAGCTCTTAATATGATTGCTCATATTTCAAGCCATCTTTTTCCTGGCCCCTTGCTTTGGATAATTTTCATCAACCGGCCCCCATTCCAAACTAATTGAATAGCACTGATTTACAACATAGATGGTTTTAAGGTGTCCCAATCATTGGCACTAGTCGCATTTGTCAACTGCTTTCATAATCAGAATGAAAGAGGGGAAATGTACTTTGTTACGGGAAAGCGGAGAGTACAGATAAATAGACAAATAAAACTCAAAAAAAGAAGGCAAGCACACGGTAATACAATTCAAATTAAATAATTACACATGTAATGTCGAAAAGGTTAAGTAGCAGTATTATAAAAATTAAGCGGAACATATCAAAAGTAATGAGGCAGCAGCCATTTGAGCATGTCTTCATTCATCCACATACAAACGCCCACAACATGATGTTACCGCTACTTCTTTCAAGTCAAGTGTGGGTGTGTCTGGGCCTTAAGAGACAACAGGGTTTGATCAAAAGGTTAAAGGCTGAACGCAGGTGTCCACATGCTCTGCTGTCTAGACGATGCAGAAGTATTTCCTGCAGTACTCACACACACTTCCCTTTGCCAGTTCTGAGATAAAGAGATAATGACGGTTGGATTCAAACAAAAACAGGAATTTTTCATCTGATATGAAGCCAGATGGTTTATCTGATTCAAGCGCCCACAGTGGCATGTAGTGGCAGGGCTCTACGCTGAGAATTGGCAAAGCAATTCCACTGAGGCAGGAAATCCCCCCTTAAGAATAGACGTGTGCGGATAACACCGTGCACATGAAGCCTGGTGCTTACACATCATTCAACATGTCCAAGGGATAGAATATTAAAGTATTTAGGGGAATAATGTCCAGAGAACATGTTTCTGTGCTGTGTGTGTGTGTGTGTGTGTGTGTGTGTGTGTGTGTGTGTGTGTGTGTGTGTGTGTGTGTGTGTGTGTGTGTGTGTGTGTGTGTGTGTGTGTGTGTGTGTGTGTGTGTGTGTGTGTGTGTGTGTGTGTGTGTGTGTGTTTAGGGCTAGCTAGATGAGCATCCAGGCTTATCTGCCCTCATTCCTTCATCCGCTCAAATCTCTTGCTGCCTCCCTCTGCCCATCTCAACTCATGTTTTACTCCCTTCCAACCTGACTTATTATCCTAAATCCTTCCCTTAGCTCCTTAAATAAAACCCTTGGCTCCAACCACACCACTGCTGCTCTTTTTGAGGTCGCACGTTGTGTTTTAAATTTCACATCCCACTTCTCTCTTCTGCAATCCTTTACAAATACAAATCAAAGTCCCAACTAATATCAAAAAAGGAGAGGAGAGAAGACGTTTTAAACAATGCCTTCTGTCTTGTAAAAAAGAGTATAAGAGAGGCCATTAGGGCAAATAGATGTGCCGCTAAAAGATATTGCTTTAGACATTTGCATAGAAATGACTTAGCATGCTGATACCGCGTGTGTGTGTGATTTGTGCAGACACATTTACTCAAGGAAGTACAAAGAAGAAAGCAGATTTAAAAAGAATTAACACTTACAGAGCTTTTCCAGTTTTTAGGTTTTGGTTTAGTGGTGTGTGTGTGTGTGTGTGTGTGTGTGTGTGTGTGTGTGTGTGTGTGTGTGTGTGTGTGTGTGTGTGTGTGTGTGTGTGTGTGTGTGTGTGTGTGTGTGTGTGTGTGTGTGTGTGTGTGTGTGTGTGTGTGTGTGTGTGTGTGTGTGTGTGGTGCCTCACTGATCAGGTCTAAAGCTGTATGTAGGAGATAAAGCAAGTCATTAGTGAATTCTGCCTCTTAAGACCCCCTAATACCTTGGATGGGACCCTGGCCAGAGGTTACGCTGCATATGTGTGTGTGTATATATCTGTGTGTGCATATGGCCCTGTAATCCTAGTCCTCTGCCAGGAATAAAACCAAAAACTGTACACATCAGTAGTTGCTGTAACTCCAAGTAACTTTAGCAACGTTTGAGTCGATGCTGCAACAGGCTTTGTCTGAAAGGAAAAAATGTCCTGTATCTGTGGATGATTGCAAAAGCTATTATACAGGTATCATATTTCAACAGCTTATATCATACAAGCCATCTTAAAAGGTCCGACGTTCAAATCTCAGCCCAGTTCAGAGCAATAGTAGGAAGAATGATGGGGGGATTATGGGCTCGTAATGTATCAGAGGACTTTTTGATCAGCGTTTAGTAGGATTAAAAGAGCCCTAGATCAATATAACTGCTAATAGATGCATTGATCTGCATCTGCTACTGCCTGCCCCATTCTGACTGGCATCAACCCATCCTCACAGACACACACATCCAACTACTTAAAAACACACCCCCAGAAGCCCATACTCACACAAACAAAAAGCTTAAAAGCAGTAACAATAGTCCCTGACAACAATGGTGATGAGAATGTGAGAGTGGATCAGCTACATGGGATAATACACAGAGAATCCTTGACTTTAAAATACACACCGACACACACAACTATCTATACTGCCAATTAGTTCTCCAATAAAACCGTCCACAATGGCAGAGGGAACCATAAAGTATAGTGTTATAGCTAATGAACTCGACAACTCAAGATATGCAGATAAACGCACACACACTTGCACACAAATACACATGTGCTCGTAGATGTAACACACACCGGAAGATACGCACGGTAAAAATATGTTTGCAGAGGAGAAGTAAACAAATATATATCCACTAAACACACACACATACTTGTGTGTAGTGCAGCAGAAGGGTGCAAGACTCCTTACTAAAGAACAAACAAATGCAGCCCGGTTTGAATAAACTAATTAAAGTGATTGCTGGTTGAACTGGGAGTAAATAAAACACTTAGCTAATTACTCGCTCTATGTCTGACTTTAGCTACACTAAGCCCTCGCTGACATAAAGATACAAACACGCATGTAAACAGACGCACCAGCACACTCTCAATTCTTTAAAGAACAAAGACATGAATACAAAAGTATCCCTTAAAGGCATGAGCATTAGGTAAACTAAAACATTACGCTTGCATGAGCTGCACGAGGGTTCATATAGCAGAGAGAGAGAGAGAGAGAGAGAGAGAGAGAGAGAGAGAGAGAGAGAGAGAGAGAGCGAGAGAGGGGGACTGAACGTAGGCACTGGTTTTTTTTTTTTTAAAGGAAAGCTCTATACCTGACTTCCTTCTGTGGCTGATGTTTCTTTCTTCTTCTATGCCTAGGGAATTAAAACATTTCAATTCGGCACCTGACAAAAACACTATACACAGACATGTACATGCATGAACACCTCACACACTCCACCTCACACACTCCACCTCACACAGTCAAGAAAACAGTTCCCAATCACATATCCCTCCACTGATTTGATTCGGAGAAAAAGCAATTTATTAAGCTGCCTCTTAGGAGCTGGACTCAAACTAAACTGCTACACTGGCCTACTTAAAACACACACACACACACACACAGACACACACACACACACACACACACACACACACACACACACACACACACACACACACACACACACACACACACACACACACACACACACACACACACACACACACACACACAGAAGAGGAGAGAGGATCCTTGCTTTGTATACACTCGTTCCCATTTGATACAAATACAGACTGTAATAAGTTTAAAGAGTTCCCAGAGGAGCGTCACCAGTAATCTGGCTAACATAGCAACTAATGGAACTTGCAGTCCATTATAATTTGATGTGGCCCAAACTGGCACAAAGCTCCAATCCCTGTCCCCACACACACAAACCAGCTGCTCCAAGTGTAGCTCTGTTGCTATACCTACAGCCAAATGATCATGACAGGGCCTACACTTTCCCCTGACCTCTTCTTCCCTTCTTCGGCACAGGAGGAGAGGAGAGAGAAGAGAAACATGGAGTTAGAAAGGTAGCCTCGTTGGGATGACCATCACCATGCACCAATATGTTAATTTCAGGGATTAAACGGAGAGCTGGGGAATGGAGAAGGTGTGTGTGTGTGTGTGTGTGTGTGTGTGTGTGTGTGTGTGTGTGTGTGTGTGTGTGTGTGTGTGTGTGTGTGTGTGTGTGTGTGTGTGTGTGTGTGTGTGTGTGTGTGTGTGTGTGTGTGTGTGTGTGTGTGTGTGTGTGTGTGTGTGTGTGTGTGTGTGTGTGTGTGTGTGTGTGTGAGAGAGAGAGAGAGAGAAGGAAAGCCTGATTGCAACGGAGCAGTCAAGCACAGAGACAAAACCCTAAATCTTGTCTGATCCCCTATATTAGCCTGAAAGTGCAATACTCGCAGTGCATCCACTCATTAACCCACACACACACACACACACAAACACACACACACACAGATGAACACGTACATGATATGACAGACAAATGCGTTTTATCAACACAGGGCGCAGACAGAGTGCACTAAAATGATGTTGGATTCATTAGTTCATGCGACCAGCACAGAACCCTGTAGCAATTAACATCTGACACACACCATTTCCAGAAAGTTCATAGATGCATACATTCATTTACTAAACATTGATATGTGCACCCTCACACTCTCCCACACACACACACACACACACACACACACACACACACACACACGCCCTCACACAGAGCAGCTCCTAATTTCATTCCACTAATACAGTTTCAGTATTTACAACCTGCTTGAGAAAACATGTTCCTGCTTGATTAGATTAAACAAGAGTTTGTGTGTGTGTGTGTGTGTGTGTGTGTGTGTGTGTGTGTGTGTGTGTGTGTGTGTGTGTGTGTGTGTGTGTGTGTGTGTGTGTTTACATGCATGACACAACAGGTGAGGCAGGAAGACAGCACTAGACATTATAAAGGGAGAAGGGGACGGACGGAGAGAGGGAGAGAGGGAGAGAGAGAGACCAGGCCTTAATTCTCTATTCAGGGAGGTGGTGTAGATCGTTAGCTAAATAAATTAGAGCCTTGCGGCTGTGGATATCACACTGCCATATGTCAGCGAGAGAGAGAGGAGGAGGAGGAGGAGGAGGAGGAGGAGGAGGAGGAGGAGGAGGAAGAGGAAGAGAGGGAAAGACTGGTGGAGAGGAAGAGAAAAAAATGTGTTTGCTGCAGTAAGTGTGAATAAATACATAGGAATGGCAACAGAAACAGATGTGGCCTCAGCGAGCAGAACGTGTTGGTGAGGAGGGGGTGACGAGAGGAGAGGACAGGAGCTAATCCAGTAGAGTTGAACTGAGACCAGAGTTAAGCACATATGAGCTTGTACTCTGCCCTGGGCACACACAAACACACACACACACACACACACACACACACGCACACACACACACACACACACACACACACACATAGATAGGGTGTGAGAGAGAGATTAATAAATCAGCATAAAGCATTTGGATTAGTATGAGGGAGAGAAAGTGACAGTTGAGGCGTCGGATGACCTTGTCCAGTCGACCACAAACTCAGCTACTACAAACCAGCATTTGGCCCACGGTCATCACAAACTTGAACTATAATACTTCAACTATAATGGTGGACACTTCATTTACTCCAGTGGTGGTACTGTCCTTTTTTTGTTTATTATTGAGAATTGTAGGCATTGGCCCACTAAGGCAGTACAAAGATATAAAGTCATTTTGTTAAAGTTAACTACAAATTAGTAAAGCATGTGTGCATATAGTTTGATCTCAGAGCAGGACTGTTTTCAAAAGTCAATCTTCAATTCCCGGGTAGTAAAAGTTTACTGCAGCTCACAAAAAGAAATGTTCTGCTTCTGATAATGAATAAACACAGTTAAATGTGTTTCTACTATGGCTAGCTTAGCTGATTAACGTATAAGATTAGAGGAAAACCTCCCTGAAAGTCAGACATAGTGTAAAGCAACACTGAAATAGAGCATGACTGATATCAATTAAAAATATCATATCATAATATTGACCATACTGTCTTTTTGTATAAATAAAATACACGCACATTTTTTATTTGAGAACCTTAACTTAATTATTCTTTACACTCGCAAAACATCAGTGCAAAATACTGATAGGCATGTCAGACTCAATGTGTCAACGTGGCCTGAAGTCTTTACTTTTATAATAAGCCGTCAAACCCTGCTATAGTATCATGGAAATGTTGGTGGCATCACAGACCTCAGGACTGCTGAGTGTGAGCGCTGACAGTGGAGTGACAGCATCAGTCAGTGTGAGGTGAGTAACGTTAATGTAAGCAACTAATGCTACTTCCCAAGCACACTGGCCCTGAACTCCCTTCCGTCAAAGGCAATATATAAATCGTAAACTAATTTATTAAGCATGAAATGGGCTCGTTTATCATTGTTGGAAACATTCAACTTAGATAGATGATCCAGGTCAACACAGACAAAATGAAACTATCATTGTTTTGGCAGCAGTGACCAAAGAAATCTGTTTAGGTGTGGACAAAATGCTGCATTGTAAAAACTAATTTAGAAAAATACCTCTATATACAGTATATGTGTGGAATATGCCTAGGGATAACTAAACACCCCCACTGGAAATCAGTCTTGTGTTTTCACAGGATACTTGCTGGCAAATTAATTGTTATGCCCTCTGGCTTTCTTACCTTGACTTCCCTTATTTTCATTCTGTGTCTGTATTAAATACAAGGACACCACAATCAGGCAGACATGCAGACACACACACACACACACACACACACACACACACACACACACACACACACACACACACACACACACACACACACACACACACACACACACACACACACACACACACAGCGGCACAGCATCCAGAGGGGATTGAACAGCTTAGACATTGATTAGACACACCTGAACCCGGGAGGGAAGGGGGGGGATCAACAGCGGAAGAAGAGGGAAGCAGGGGGAGTGGAGCGGGTGGGGGTGGGTCTAAAAGCATGTTGGGAGAAGAGTGAACAGACGAATGGGTGGAGAAAACAGGAGACAAGGGTGGGACAGGGGGAGAAAATATCACACAGACAGAACCAGGGTGTAAATGTCTTAAAACATGTCCTCCAGGATGGAGTGAGTGGCAGAGGGAGATAGATTTGGGTGAAAACGCTGTCTGCACAGTCTGCCAGAGAGGTTTTAACACAAGGTGGCCAAGGTGTGAAGACACCCACTCACATAGATATCTCCCTCTCCCCATATATGTACACACATACGCACGCTGGCAAAACCTCAGAATAGGCCTTTTTTAACGACAATCAAAATTCTACCCACAACCATACGTAGATGAAAAGACCAGAATAGAGCCTGGAGTCAATGATGCATATCCGTGTCTATTTATAAAGTCCTGCAGCCTACACTGGATCTCAACACAAAGCAGCGTTCCCCCTATGCACTTGCCTCTCATGCCTCTCCTCCCCCCCCCCCCCCCCCCCACCCCACCCCCCAGCACCGTTTTCCTTAAATGATTTTCACTTTTCCTCTTCTTTCTCTTCCCATAAAGGCAGAGGGAGAGTGTTAGGGAACAGTTTTAATTTCTGGCTCCGGATAGCCAACACTTTAATTTGCAGGTTCATTTCATGCTCCATTCCAGGAAACATGGACCAGAAATTCTGAGAAATGATTGCCTCCCTATTAGAAAATGACTGACCTGGAAAGGAAAGGAAAATTCTCCATGTTTTATTTTCTCTCTCTACCCAGACAAACAGCAGAAGTTTGATTTGAGTTTCTTCACTTCATCTTCTTTCCTCACATTTTCCTACGAGACTTGTTTGAGAAGTGCGTTTGAGAAGTGCGGAGCTGAAATTATCCAGTTTCTCTTTTCTTGTAAACACTTGATGTATCAAAACTTGTGCACACACACACACACACACACACACACACACACACACACACACACACACACACACACACACACACACACACACACACACACACACACACAGCATGCATGTTGACACAGATAGCAGTATAATATTAAGGTTAGAAAGCCTGATACTTGGGCCTAAATGAATGAATTCATGAGTTATCTGTTTACTTATGGGTGCTCTCCGACTGTGAGCAGCTGGTAAACACAGCGAGGACTCTGAGAACAGATGTACTTAAGAGACAAGCATAAACATTTATTCACTTGAAGCATAATCACACATAGATACAGACATATGCAACCATGACCCAATTTGTTTATGCATATCTACGGTCGGACGCCTGCAAGGCCTCCATTTACTCCTTCGTGTTCTTACATCTTCATCGCAGAGAGCAAAAAAAAGGCTAATGTACTTATAACCTGATGATATGATTATATAACGACTGTTTCTTCTCATCTAACAGCCTCTCTCCCTCTGTGCCTTTCTCTGGGATGATCAGTGATTTATGTCTTTAAAAGTAAGTATTAAACCAAAAGCAACGTGTGAAACGAACTGTGAGATTAAACTAACCCTCCTCCACAACTTTCTCACTCGCCCTCCTGAGCTCCCCCCCCGCCCCCCCCCCACACTCTAAATTATCTGAGAGCTGTAATTAAAAAGTGCACTTTGGTTCTTGCATGGGGCTAACAAGCGGGCCACCACACACACACTAAATTAGAGATAGTTGAAGCTCAACTAATCACCGTGTGATAACATAACGGGTAATGTGAAGAAACTCAACATTATACGTTTCCGAATTAAAATAAATAATGACTGCAGTATATTTTATTGTACAGTGTGTGTCTAAGTGTAGTCGCACAGTCTTGATTCTCAGCCTTAAATATATCTCCTTATGAACACAATTCTCCGTGTGTGTACGAGGCACACATTCGAAAAGAAGAAGATCAAAGATGTTCTCTCCACACTGGTGTTGCTCCAGCGCTGTGGTACCTCATTTCAGAAACAGCTCCGAGCTGATTTTGTAGTGTACATGAAGTGAGATTTACTGTCATCTTCCAGAAACAAATTCAAACACAAAACCTGTTTATTCACCAGCAGTTAATAATGCTCTTGATGATTTAAGATTATCATATGATTATGCAGTAGAGAAAAGTTTTGGGGTTCAGAATGTTTGTGACATCAAGGTAAACATTCAGCACCGAGAGATAACAAGCTCACTGGATGCAGCCTCATCCACCTTCACTTCAACTTAATTACCTTTCAGCAGTCGGTAATACGTTCCCTGCTTTCCATCCAAACAAACAACAGCTTCTAAACACCAGCTAAAGCTCTTTAGACAAAGATGTTTAGGCTTATACTGCCCATCATGCTGCAGCCTTGTGACTCTCAACTGTTAGCTACATTTTGTAACACCTGCATGGATGTGCCATAACAATCCTCTGATTCAAACTGCAGAAAAGAGTCCCTCCTCGGTTATTTATTGTAACAGTAAAGTACTTCCTACCTGACTCTTTCCCAGCTCTCCTGAAGGCGCAAACAAACTCAATTTTGTCATCCCCATTATTCAAACCCATTCATATTTGTTATCAATGGTTTGAAGCACATGCTGTGCAGTCTCCTTTGGATTGTTCACAATAGCTTTGCTACAATGGCTTGGTAGATAACAGACAATCCAATCCCAGGTCCAATTATAAGCATCAAGAACAACCAGTGTGTTCTTATGATGTGTTCATCATCTTGGTGAAGAAAAGACACGTAAATCTGCATCGCTAAGAACTTAAATGATTCCCTCATGCATTGCTCGACCTGCAATTCTCTCAAACTGCTTTTTTACAAAAGGAAGGAAAAATAACTCCGGTTTCCACGGCTTCACAATAACACTTGCTTCAATTGCATTGTCCCATATATAATTTAGAATGTATGGAACTCTTAGAAAATGTACCTAAAACCTATGCATTAACACCGATTACAAGTAAAGTGCATGCTGCTGTGTTGAGCCGCATCCAGAAGTATGGACCGTATTGCAATATAAAAAGCATTTTCCTCTTACAGAAATGTTAAGTAAAGAGAGTTTCTTGAGATGCAATTATTTGTATATATTTTGTGTGAACTGTATGTTGTGATGTGCATGGTGAGGGTTGTTTTATTTGCCTCTGCCGAAGACACATTTCCATTTTATGTAAATGTATGGCAAGTAATCTAAATCTAAAATGGTTATTGAAATTATTTTAAACATATCCATACTTGAAGCTTAGACTTTGAAATCCTTTCCACATAATAGTATGTGTGTGAAGTGTGTGAAGTGTGTGAATTAAGATAAGAGTTGTTGAAACATAGTGATTCGAGGCCATCAGCAGAATTGAAGGGCTTAAAGATTGAGAAAAGTTGGCCTTTTTTTCTGCTTACAGAAATCTAATATCTGTCCCTCTCCTGCTGATATGAGGTTACAGTTTTTCTCATTTTCTGTTTTCTGTGTACCTTGTTTCTATAGAGGATGAGATACATTTATAGTTGTAGCACATGTCTCCACAAAAGTGCTGAGAAAAAATAAATAGGTAAATCCACCCACGTGAACACAAGCTAATACACTGGAGATCATTATAGCTTCAACACCTTTATCCCTCTGAGAAATAACCACACACACAAGCACACACACACACACGCACACGCACACGCACACGCACACGCACACGCACACGCACACACACACACACACACACACACACACACACACACACACACAATTGAAGTTGAGGAAAAAAAACATCCACATCATTAATACGTGTGATGTGGAAGTTCAAATAACACACATACACTCAAACAAGGGCTAACACTTCAGCAGCTGTGCTCATGAAGTGGTGACATGCTGTGACCAGTAAGGGGCCATCCTTCTGCTTTAATGGAACCTGTGATTGCGACTCAGTAAGCCAGGCTGCCTGTGATTGGGTGATTGAAGTAAACTAATGAATGACTGTGTAAAATAAGCCAGAGACTTATTCTGGTCTGATTAATGTGTTTTCCTCAATGCCAATTAAACACTGATTACACAAATTAACAACTCTGGGCCACCGTAATCACTAAGTGCTCACACAGGGACTGGCGTTGATGGAAAGGGCTTCAAAATTAAGCGCACACACACACACACACACACACACACACACACACACACGCACACAAACACACACACACACACACACACACACAAACACACACACACACACACACACACACACACACACACACAGCTGTAAGGCACCACACCCCATTTGTCCTTCTATTCTTGCCCAAAGCCCCGCCTAATGCTGCCAGGCCTGTAACCTAATGCTTTTAGCTGCATGTCGTCCAAGATAGAGTTACCAACCACATTCACCAAACACCCTCTCCTGCGACTCACTCAATCTCTCACACACACACACGAGGGAAAAAGGGTTCACCCAGAGTCATGCAACAGTACACATACATCGGCCCTCAGACAGACAGCTGGTGCCAAAGGGTGCAGTTAGTGGATCCCCCCTCTGGGATGGGTTACCACCCCCTCTACCATGTATAGAGCCAGAGGGAGACAGGGACGTGAAGTGAGATTAAAGGAAAGGAAGTAGGGACAGGAGAGGGGAAGGGGGAGAGGGAAGTGACAGACAGAGCAAGAGGAGTGGGAGAAATGAAAAGGGAAAGTTTCTGCAGAGGCTGGATGTAATGTGACACCACAGAGGGGGGGAAATGACAGCATGGAAAGACACAGTCAGTCCATGAAGGGAGAGAGAGAGCACCGAAAAGAGAAGGAGAGAGAGGAGACATGAAAGAAGATTTGAAGTCCTTGAAATTCAAAATGTGGAAACTACTGGCAGTGTTAACCTCATATGCTCAGATGCACTAAGCCTCTCTCTCTCATAATGCTTGTCACCACATTCTACGGTGTGTACTAAGGTAGGTGTTCTGTTTTAATGTTTTTGACAGGAAAATGAAAAATTAATACTGTTACGAATTTCATGAGAAAAACACTTACACTGGTGTGCTGCTGTTCGGTCAGCGTGTGTGTGTGTGTGTGTGTGTGTGTGTGTGTGTGTGTGTGCGTGTGCGTGTGCGTGTGCGTGTGCGTGTGTGTGTGTGCGTGTGTGTGTGTGTGTGTGTGTGTGTGTGTGTGTGTGTGTGTGTGTGTGTGTCTGTGTGTGTGTGTGTCTGTGTGTGTGTGTGTGTGTGTGTGTGTGTGTGTGTGTGTGTGTGTGTGTGTGTGTGTGTGTGTGTGTGTGTGTGTGTGTGTGTGTGTGTGTGTGTGTGTGTGTGTGTGTGTGTGTGTGTGTGTGTGTGTGTGTGTGTGTGTGTGTGTGTGTGTGTGTCTGTGTGTGTGTGTGTCTGTGTGTGTGTGTATACTTTGATAGCTGCTCTAATCACTCGCAGTTGGCTTATTCATAATTATCTCAAGTTTTGTGATACATTAGCTCAATATGTTTTTATTGTGTCGAGTAATTTATGCATGCATATTCAACGTGACGGGACAAATGAATTAACCTTGCATTACATACGGTATTGTTCCAATGCCGACACACACATAAACTAAACACACCCTCGCTCTATTCATTCATGACAATATTTGTGTCTGAAGCCTGCTGTGTGTGATTGTGTGTTTGTGTGAAAAGAGAGAAAGAGCCAGCTGTGTCATTATACAATCCTAATACATCCATGATGCATGCTAATTGAATTTAGACAAGCAATGGACAGGAAGACCAGGAGGTGAGAATAGAGAGGGAGACGGAAAAGTGACTGAGAGAAGGAGAAAGAGAGAGGGGTGGGTGCTGAGGATTGAGAAAGTCTTTCAGCAGTGATTGTGTTGAGCGTGTTGAAAGCAGCTGGTTGAAAAGCCCATTCAAATACAAAAACACACGGCAATTATCAGCACATTTGACGCACAAAAACACTCAGATACAAAAGGTATACACACGTACAGCCCACACACACACCTTGATGAGCAAATGACAGCCAAATAAGCCAGTGTGTCGGATAAAGTGACTCTGAAAGCACATAATAAAGTTGATATTGCCAAGAAGTATCAGTACTAAGCACAAACACCAACACACACAAAGGCCATTCAAGGTGTGTTTGCCAGGCATGAGGAGCTGTTTAGAAATTATGGTAGCACTAATCAGCATAATGTTTGCCTCGAGCCGTGGACTGACATTTAGAGCAGAGGATTATTGGAGCAAAACCCACACACTGCCTTTCAGTGAACACTATCATATTATTACACAGAACTATTATAGATTGCTGTTATAATACCGATGTTACAAGGGGCCGCATGAGAATTTGTGGTTCCACAGCTTGAGTCGACCCATCTTTTGTCCATGTGTGAAATATTTACCATAGATAGGCACAAATTGGTTCTCAGAGTCTGAGCAGGTGTGTGTCTGCCCATGAATGCGGGATAAAAAGCAGAGTTGTGCACTGTGCTGTGGTGACAGTAAACAGTTCTCATGGCTTCACTTTAAAAAATCATGCCAAAGATTTGGAGTACTGTAGGACAGGCTAGGACCTAGGTTGTCCTATTGGAGTCACAGAACATTATTCACTGACAACACGAGGGCTGAGGGCCAAATATATTCTGACTTTTGATATATCAATCACAGGCTTTCCCGAGGAAAATATCAATTACTGCAGCCAATAATATATCTGGAGTGTAATGAAAGAATGTATTAACATGAAACTGATTCAATGTGTGGAGGAACTTTGCTTTTCTCCCTATTTCAAGAACTATTCAAATTCCTCTCATGGTGACAATGACTCAATGGTGACCTTAAGAACTGCTAAAGCGGAATAATTGCTCACCTTCATCTGGTGTATAGCCCGAGCTATTGCAAAGATTTGTATTCAAACAAGTTATACAAACCTTTCCAATTAATTCAGCCCTGAGATAAATTCCCAATAGAAAAGACGAACACGCCTCTGATGTCTAAAGGCCGCTACACGCCAACCTGAGACCAAAGAACGCGTACCGAAGGTGCCCCGACTTTTACGGCCGCTACGTCGCCTGCGTTGGCTACGCCACCCGCATTGGCTGCGCCGCCCGCTTACGCCACCCGCCTACCCCACCCGCCTAACACACCGCAAAGATTTCAGTCGACGAGTGGCAATAACTGTCCTTACCAGCAGGCAGCGGTAGTTTGTATTCGTCATTCCAAAGAGGCAACAGCCAATCAGAGTGATTTCTTTGGCCGACATTCTTTGTTGAATCGGCCGCGGGAAAACGCGGGAGGTGTGAAAATGTGCCGTAAAGCAACGACGGTGCGGGACACACCAACCTGAGTAGGGCGCCGCGAATGCCCGACTGCCTCTGACGGCCTCTGACTCCCAAAATCGGGTAGGTGTGTCAGGGCCTTAAGAGTAATGAGGTTTACAAGTACAGTATAGTGACCAGAAGAGGAAGCACCACCATGTAGTCACCGGTGGTCCACAATGAGGAGAAGATGTTGGACCAGGATGAGTGTATTAATATTAGGAGCAGGACTGCAGAATCAGCAGGTAGAGTTTGAGTGAGCCTCGATAAGGGCCAATCACATCAGCTCCTCTCATCCTCTGTATAACGAGCAGACAGTTTAATGGCCCGAGCCGAGACGAGGCCAGCTTCTGTGAGGAATAAAGATGGAGTCATAAAGCAGACTGTACCAAATATGACTGTATAGCAGCCCAAATATTAACATACAGCAACTCAATATGCTCTCAAGGGCAGACAATGTCAATTCTAAGTTGAATTTACATTTCAAAAGACATCAAAATCCCAGTTAATGTGAAGTCATATTACAAGTAAATTACATCAGTGCACTTTGGCAACAACTACAGTAACTTGATGTATATAAAAAACTGTCTGTTTGCCTATCATTTTACTAAGTGTTATATCTGGGTACCTTTACAAACTGACTTTAAAGACATTAGAGCGAATATAAAAAAAGAAAACCCTTTGAGTGTTTCTATAATATGTTAGTCCTTTAGAGGCAGCTATTAAAACTCAGGTTTATGTTCATAATTTTTCTTTAAAAAACAGAAATTGCTGTCACAAGTTACAAAACAACAAAGTAACCATTTTGATTAGCTTGAATCGTTTCACCAACAACCAAACATTTTAAATTAAAATGTAAAAAAGCAAGTAGCCACTTCAAACACTTGACAAAGCACAATTGATTTGGGCTAATAATCACCATTATAATGAAATTGACTGCACTATAAACTGTTGATAGTCTACAAGGCTCAGCTGATTCCATCAACCTGCCTCCTGCACACACTGCTACTGAAGGAAAAAGTCATTCTAAAAAGAAACACGGGATATCATCATTTAAAAAATGCTCCCGTGCGTCAAATGGCTCATTTACAGCCTTTCTAAAGTAATCCATTAGATACAGGTCATGTCCTTTTCCATAAGAGAAGATAATTAAGTGTAAAATGCATTAAATATTGTGTTACTTGCTGTCATGTGAAAGCAGCATAAGATGCATGGTGTAATCTGGGGATGTCCTTTATGAAAAATGTAATTTCACTTACCAATTATTATGCTGGAAGTGACGCCTACTCCTGCATTACAGCCTGTATACGTTTTTTAAGGAACAAAATATGTATACATGTGTTTTATAAATATACTGTTGAATATTGCAGGTTTTTTCCATTCATTCGACTTTTTCGTGGATCATTTCAGGATTTCGTTGTATTTGTAATTTGTATTGCAGACACAAAGAAAACCCAAAACATTCCAGAAAGCATTGTCAAGCCCAGTCGAGTGATGTGGTGACAGACTGACAACACAAACAAAACACTGAGTGGCTTTGTTGACTGTGATGAGCATTCTGCTGAGTCAAACACAGCCACCGTACTAAACAAGCTGAACCACCGGGCTGAAATATAACTCAAGACGACGGGCGGTATTAGTGTGTGTGTGTGTGTGTGTGTGTGTGTGTGTGTGTGTGTGTGTGTGTGTGTGTGTGTGTGTGTGTGTGTGTGTGTGTGTGTGTGTGTGTGTGTGTGTGTGTGTGTGTGTGTGTGTGTGTGTGTGTGTGTGTGTGTCCTTATGAGCTCCAAAACTCTACAGCAGCCCGGCACAGGAGGGTTTGCATCAACAGACAAAACAGGATAATTAATTTCTCTCTTTCGCTTCAATGCTTTCATTTTATTTTCATTTGTTTGCCTTTCTCTCTCTCTCTCTCTCTCTCTCTCTCTCAACTCTCACATCCACGAGATAAAGTGAATTCCAGCGAGAGACGACTTGTGATTCAATCCACACGCACGCACGCGCACACACACACCCGTTTTACAGCAGGATAACAAAATGTCTGTGAGAAAGGTGCGTGTTTGTGTGTGTATGTGTATGTGTATGTGTATGTGTGTGTGTGTGTGTGTGTGTGTGTGTGTGTGTGTGTGTGTGTGTGTGTGTGTGTGTGTGTGTGTGTGTGTGTGTGTGTGTGTGTGTGTGTGTGTGTGTGTGTGTGTGCACTTAATGAGATGAATGTATGTGCACCGCACCTTACCAATTACAGAGAGTGGGGGAGAGGAATAAGTGGCAGAAATGAGAGAAAGATATAATGCAGGGAGGGATACAATCGGAGAGAGGGATCTAGTAAGCGAGTAGGGAATTAGACGTACGGTAAAGAAGAAAATTGACAAAGTAAGTCCATTAGCTATTAACCATTTTCTCTCTTCTTGGTCTTTCACTTCATCTGCCTTCATTGAATATCTAAAGATGTTAACTCATATGAACTCTGCATAACGACTGGAGAATCACCCCCAGATATTATCCAGAGTTAACTTTCCACCCACGCATGCACAAAACAGGAATTGTCCGTGTCAGAATCGTATTCACTTACAGGAAATACATTTTGTTTAAGCAAAGGGGGGCGCCTGGGTCGAGGAGGCAGGACTCTGATAACACCAAGGTCACATAGCGGTCTTGTTATTTCAGGGGTGTCCAAACTACGGCCCTGGGACCAAATGCAGACCGCGGACAATTTTGAATTAAAAAAGTATAATAAACTTCTGCTTGTCTAATATAGTACTTCTTAAATATATATGTTCAAATATATTACACAGTTTTCATGTGTTAATAAACCCAATTTTCAAATAAATTCAGTCAATTAAAGTTGAAAACATGTTCAAGTTGATAAGAAAAAAGCCATATAACAAATGTAGTTAACAAACAACCTTCAAATATACCCTTCATATTTCCTCTTATTGTAAGCAATCTGAAGCTTCTGTTTTAAGGAATGAGCTGCTAACAAAATAAATGAAACCCTATGGAGAGCTGTGATGTAGGCAGTTTTTTTCTTAAAGCATTTTCAAGTATCAAAAATAATTTACCTACATTGGATAGATGTTTCCAACTTGTGACTCAATACAGTTTTTCCCACATAATTTGATTCTATTTGTGAGGGCACGGCACGGCCCCACCCCCCCCGGAAAGAAAAGCCAAAGGCCCCTTAACCTATTCGGGTGACCTACGCATCCACACCCCACACCCCTTAAATAAGAAAATACATGCAAGTTCATGGCTACTTAGACAACGTTCTTGTTGCTCTGTGTTCCGTTGTTAATGAGTGAGACACACCGGAGTTGAGGATCTGTGGGGTTTGTTCTCCCAAAAATATAATTTACAATTTAGGCATTTAGCAGACGCCTTATTCCAAAGCGACTTACAATGACCAATTAGAGGGACATTCTCCCTGGAGTAACTGAGGGCTAAGTGCCTTACTCAAGGGCACACTAGTAGTGGTGTTCCAGGCGGGATTTGACCTCGCAACCTTCTGGTCATCAGCCCACCTCACTATCCATGATTAGACCACCAAAATACCAAAAAAAATGTTTTTCATGAGATCAATTTGTGTCGGACGATATTTGATTGTGGCGGCCCACCAAAAATAAATCAATGTATGGGAAACACTGCAATATACCTCACCTCTAGGGAGTGGCCCAGCCCTCTGTGTATTTTTCTGTATGGGGCCCTCTGTGAAAAAGGTTTGGACACCGTTGTGTTATTTGGTCAGGAACAGTAACAATCAATTAATCGCCTTTCCTTAAATGTGTCTGAAATTCTCAGCATCAGCCATTGGCAAAAGACAGTCCCAGATTTCGTTGTCCCTCTAGTTAGACAGTTTTGTAAAAGTTGCGATGTAAATAACCTTTCTTTCTTAACCCCCTGATTTTAGCGGTTTTAGGCCAGTTATCACCGTGCCTACTCGCTTGCCGCGAATGCCCCTCTCCATGACAGCTCTTTTCACACATGGGCTCAATCGGACTTCACAGGGACTTAGTTCTAGGGAGCTGGCGGGGTAAAGTCTGTTTGATGTCCGGTCCGAATGGCTCTGACATTTGCGTTCTCACATACAGCTCCTCAGGGTTATGCCTAGATAATTTCAGGGTTGCAGTGGCAGTGCATGTGTGAAAGGGGCTTTAGAATCTGTTTTGACCCTCGTGTGGTCTTCTCTCATCCATTCATTGACTTGTGTGACCCCATAAATGACAACCCTTCCACTTTCTTTCTCTACAAATTACTTATTTTCTCTCTTTGATTACTTTTCTTCTTTGCAGCATATCTTCTAATCCATCTGGGCCCGTTCATTTCCTCATCCATCGATCACAATCTCCTTTGTTCTTTCTTATTAAAGGAATCAGCTCATACAGGGTATTATCTACTTAACCCAATGTCAGTCAAAACAAAGATTTTTCAGAAAGCAGGAAATTACATTCACGTTAGAGATATTAACTACTCAATTTAGTCTGTTCAGTTAAAAGTGCTGTGCTACTCTTCATTAAAACCCTGATTCATTACTTTTAACTAATATTGAAGGCTAATGTATACTTTGATTTAAAACAAATATTGTTTCGCAATAAGCTGTCTCCAAATTAGCAAACATCTACTTTAGTTTTGGGAAAGTTAGTCCAGTGAAAGCTATCCAGTTTCGAGAAGTGCATCCTACTATACAATGCCTAGGCTCATGGTCAAACAGATGCCTAAGAAATGATGAAGATACAAAATATACGAGCCATGAGACCATGTTCATCGTAACGTTTTACACTAGGGCTGCTCAATTAATCGTATTTTAATCTCAATTACGATTATGGCTTCCAACGATTACGAAAACAACTTAATCGAAATAAAACGATTATTATTATTTATTTATTTTTATTATTATTTTTTCAGGGTTATCAACTGTTAAAAACATACTGTTTTTAAATCAATTGATGTTTTCAAAGTAAATGGATAATTGTTTTTAATAATCGTGATATCATTTATTGACCCAAATAATCGAGATTATGATTTTTGCCATAATCGAGCAGCCTTACTTTACGGAAGAGAGAAAAGAGAAAACAGAAGCAGCAGTAGCAGCATCCACACATGCAGACACATACAGACACATGCAGTGGTAGGCGGTCTGTGGCCTTTCATGAATCTGCAGCTCTGTGGGAGTGCAGCGTTGTGAACATAACATACATACTGTACTACAATTGAACTCTTGTTTTCTGATGGAGCTGCTATACTACAAATGAAAAAGTAGTTCATCATCTGTTTGGTTCCCTGAGTTTGAATAGCCCATTCTGCTATCATTTTTTATTCTACCTCGCGGTACCCACTGTGTAAACTGAAGACTGATTGACATGGCGCTCCTGTGTTTGTGCTCGAAGCTAAAGAAAAAAGCTCTTTGTTTCAGTCTCTGTGGGAGCCAGAACTAGCCTGATCAGCTACCGCCATGTTGTCGCTCACACTGTGTTAGATAGCATTTGCTCAAGTTTCCTTCAGTGTCTCCTTCTAAATCTCTGTACAGTAGCTCAGAAAGCGTTCACAATGAATAGCAGTGGGTCAATGTTCCTGCTTTTGAGTCTGTACTTACACAAAGCAGAACACACCAGCATACTAATATTATGAGAGGAGAACAGGCTGGTGTTGTGAAAGGAGCTAACTAGTAGGTAGAGGTATACGCCTTGGCAACTGAACATTTATTTAAGACTTTCTTCTTTTCCGAGCGCCATAATTACTCTTCCCTGAGCAAAGTGAAAATATGAGTTAAAAACATGAACTGCTGCAATATATAATGATGTTTAGGTGCGTGCTTTTGCTCACTGCTTATATGTTTTTTATGCAGTTTATTTCCTGTGTGTGTGACCCAAAGACGCATTCCCACCCTGATGTACAATACAGATTTATACTGTAACCACATAGCAAGCATAACCACCAGCCTCAATATATAGTAATGATCCCAAACTACATTCAAGCTGGTCAAGGTTCTCTTGTTTTATTACGTGAGGATGTTTTGTCAGACTATGATTTCTGGTTATAAGAGTCAGGTCATACAGCTGATGGTGAGCTCCACCTCAGGGCTCTGACAGCACTAATGCAGTACTTCATTTTTGCAGAAAAGCCTCTCATCCCAGCGTGAAACTCTAGAGATGGAATTAACGCACTGGGGTGTAAATGTCAAATTACAACTGCAGCCCCATTGGGCAAAAGCCCTAAACCACAGATCTGATTTGGAGCCTAACTGATAAGGTGGTAATAAAATAAGCTTAAATAAATTCTCAATCAATGAATTCTGTTTTCCTATTTATTACCTTGGAAATGAGCTACCAGTGAGGCGCTTTCAGTTCCTTACAGGATTTCAATTTGAGTCATGACAGGTAGGGAGTCATAATACCATCACAGTGTATTTACAAGAAATTAAATGAAAATTGATTTGGTACTTTTTAAGTGCCTGCTTCTGGAAGGCTTGTTTTTTTTGTTTTTTGGTGAATTTGAAAGTCAACCCCTGTTATCTGTGTGTGTATCACTGTAAGGCAGAGCCAAAAGCTGACCATTAGTGTGGAAACTGTTCTGAGTTCAGACATCGTATCATTGATTTGACGGATAGCCACATGCAAAACAGCAGGTTATTTGGCCGTGTGCATAACACGCACGACTGCACATATACACACACATTCCGACACAAGCCACCACTTTTGATCCTGGCCATATTCACTCTCCCACACACTCAAACACACTCCCGGAGCTCGTGCCAAGTCTCCATACTGCTGGCTGACTCCTCATAGAGATGTCCCCACCCCTAGTTGGGATCAAAGGACTCGGCTAAAAACCTCTGGCCTGACACACACCCGTAGACACACACACACAGACACAGACACAAACACACACACAAACACACACACACACACAGACACACAGTGCAGAGCTTCCTGTCTTTTCCTGGATGAGATCAAAAAGGCTCTTTTTAGCTCTGAGCCTATAGCATAAATCACCATACGCAGGCACACACCCTCTCAAACACCTGTGGCAGATCAAACACATCGAGCTGGGAACACACACCTGCAGCGGGGTAAAGCCTTTGGACTCAACAAGTAAATCCTGTTGCTCTAATACACACACAATGATCTGCACTCCCACACTCCAGCCTGACCTCAGTAATAGTCTGTCACTGCCGATTCACTAAGCAAATATCTCATTCAAATAGCTAGATGGCCCCACCACAACCAAGACCAAAACCAAAAACAAACAAATGAAAAGCCTCTGCCAGGTGCATTTGGTACAGGGAGCACAGGGATAGATTCGGGGGGAGGGGGGCACGTTTGATGTTCTTCCACTTTACTCCATATCACTCCACGGCCCCTCGAATGTCACGGTAAAAAGCCACAGTGAAAGCAGAGAAGGAAAAGTGAGACACTGAGGAAAAATAGATACAGGGGGAGGGATAAAACACAGAGAAATATATGCAGCGACACAAAGAGAGACAGCCTGGGGTGTGATCCACTGGAAGGTTGCCAGTTTGAATCCAAATACTGGCTGAAAAATTGTAAATGAAGGAAAGAGAGTCACTCTTCTCGCCCCGCAGTGAGGCTGCTCTTGAGCCTTCAACTAATCGTGTGCTGCCACTGAATGATTGGCAGTACAAGGCTGAGGTTTTAAAGGTATTTCCCAGGTGTTAAGGAGAGAGACAGAGAGAGTGAGGGTGTCTCTCTGATGTATCTCCAGACACCGGCAATTTCATTTCCAACAGTTGTTCCTGTAAATAGAAATCTGTTCCTATAGTGGCTCGGGTATGTCACAGAAACCAGACATCTGGCATTTTTCAGCATTTAAAGTGTTGTTGCCTACCTAAAGTTTCAAAACATTTGAACAGAGTTGGTACTCCTGACCAAATAAAGCTCCTAATATGATGTATCAATTTATAATACATGTTTAGAGAACACATTGCTCTTTCACAATATACAGTTAAGCTCTATCTGCAGTTTTAAAGCTAACAGTGACTGCTTACATTGCAAATTCATTCTCTTTTATGCAGCCTGCTGTTTTGGAAATCTGCTTTACTTTCTCTCCGCACAATTCATAAATAAACGTTCTCCTGTTGTGCTTCTATTCAGTTTCATTTCATTATATATTTCTCACAATATTAGCTCTTTAAGGGCAATGGTGGCCGAAGTCCATAGTAGACCAAGTACGACCGAGGCGTCCCTGAGCAAGGCACCGTTCCCTACACTGCTCCCCGGGTGCTGTACATAATGGCAGCCCACTGCTCCTAACACTAGGATGGGTCAAATGCAGAGAAAACATTTTGTTACATAGTACCTGTACTACGTGATGACAATAAGTTGAATCTTCTTCTTCTTCTTCTTAACACCAATTCATTTGAATGCAAAAACTGCTTCATGTTTTTAACAGTTGAGTGTTATGGGAACCTTTCCTAACCTGACTCACCTGTTTTAGACGGATGAAAAACGGTTAAGGATATGCAAAAAAGCAAGGATTTTTTTAAAAACCTTTTACAGAGGCCTGTTAAAAGGTTTTTTTTGTTAAATAAGAGGATTAAAGAAGGATGTGAAGAGTCACAATTTTGGCTCTTAGTAAATGTAGTGTTTTTAATGAAGGAGCAATCTTAAAAAATAATTATTGTAAACAACTATTAGTTATTATTACTATTTTTACTGCTGAAATCTATGTCACTCTAATACTGAAAGGGCTCTTAGCAGGACTTTGGGGTGTACGGTAAAGAAGTAAACCTCTTTCCTGAGTGTGTTCTCTTGAGAAATATGGAGATAGATATATCACAGGGCTACACTTTATGTAACCGCGGAACTTTGAGTAAACAACCTGCAGTATTCAGGGCAAAATAAGTTTCACAAACATATTTCCACATGTGGAACCCATGTAATGATGTCTTTGATCAAAGATGAATACTAGTGCGGTACTTTTTAGTGCCGTTCTGTTGTTTACAACTTTGCAGTGCTTATTGCTATCACTGGGTTCAAAGTTCTTAATACCATTAAGCCCCATAAATTGTACTACATGTGATGAAGCTGTCACAATGGATCATGGTTTCATTTTTTAGTTCTTGTCTCATCTTCCTCTGGCTGCAGCTTAAAACACCAAACATACTCAGAAAGACACATTACTATTCATCACATATGGGTTAGCTCAAAAACAAAGAACAAAGCAGTCAGATACAAATATTCTCGCAAACAAGAATCTGGTGTGTCAAAGTGCAAGTTTAATTTGACAATTTTAAATATATACGTTATTCCCCCTTTCACATTTGACAAGGTGTTTTTCCCCTTGCTTTACTCACCTCTTTATGAGAGGCTGTGAGATGGAAATGCCTAAAAGAGCTTAGACAAGAACAGTTGGCCTGAAATGGGACTCAAGAAAAGCAACCACTTCAGAAAATGAATGAGGGATTGATGGTCAAGGTTTTTGCGTGATCTTCTTTTAATTTGCACATTTGATAATATTCCCAGGAATAATATTTACATATGTATGCATCTGTATCGACGTGCTAGGCACCCAACTCATGCAGTAAATCCCATCTGTGTGACGCTCATAATTAGGGATGTCCCGATCACCTTTTTTTGCTCCCGATCCGATTCCGATCATTTGATCTTGACAATTTGCCGATACCGATTTTTCCCGATCCGATCTTTATGCAATGCATTAAGAGAAAAAAAAGAAAAAAAGCATTCAAGTTGTCCCTTAAGGTTATTTTTTTATTTAAATTGGATATTCTATCCAACATGGATATAGCTTCTTTTTTTCACAGCAGCATTGGATCAGTTCAGTTGTGCAGCATTGGATCAAAACAAAATAAAGCTTATCAGTACTCGTTAGCTTACTGCTACAATTAGACACTGCGCCCTGCCCACTCTGTTGCCACATTTGAGAGAAATAAGCAACCAGGTCTATGAAAACAAGCCCCAAAGAAGCAACACATACATGATGTTGTGTAATTTGAAACTAAAACTAAGGCCTCAGGATGACTTTAAGACTTGAACATGGTCATTTTTGTTTTGTAACATTGAATACAAAATTTTAAAAAAGTATTTAAAAAAACTAAATAAATAAATAAATCCCGATCCCCAATTTTTTTCTCCTGATTCCGATCTTTTGAAAATCACGTGATCGGCTCCGATCCCCGATCACGTGATCGGATCGGGACATCTCTACTCATAATGTTCAGTCTCTTGACAAGGAGGTGTTGATTTAGCTCCACTGTTTTAATATTAGGGCCAACGTTAGCAAGGGCTGGGGAATTATAGGATTGTGTTCAATTGGCAGATGTTTTTATTATCATTAAGTTTAGGTTTGACCTACTTCCCTAATCTCATTGTAACTACCATACTGTGCAGACTCCAGCTACATAGACGGATAACGGAGAACTATTCTATTTAAATAATGCAAAACAAGAGGTGCCATCATTAAGTCTGAAAATATTAAAAAATGTTCCCAATGGAGAACACAGAGTAAAAGTAATGTATATATGTGTTCTATATCTATGATGTTGTGATTGCAGCAATATTAACTGCAGTCGGTGGGATCTATTTGAGCTGCTTTGCAAGCACCCTGTCACTCAAACAGTGACAATAACTTTCTTCTGACTACACCTCCCTGTAGCCTTGAAGCTCACAATAGCCAGAGGCCTTATTCAATTAGAGTGCAACCGTACAGCAGCTACAGATTCTTGTTTGGCTCTTCCTGACTCAGTTTTAATAAGAACCCTATTTAGCAGATGCAGATTTTTAGGTCAACATCTTGTTTAATCTAATGACAGGGTGTATGACACTAAAGCCAAATGTCAGATGGTCTACCTTACTAAATAAAAGACCAGGAGAGCGATGTCCCTCTATTACAATGAGTTCATTTATTTGATTCCTATTAGCACTTCACCAAAGCTATTCAGAGCTGCCATGTTTCTCCAAAAAGAACAAAATGTTATCATTTCCACGTATCAAAATACAGGGAAAGGAAGAAAATCTTAACATTAAGAAACCTAGGACCAAAAAATGACTTTTAGATTATTGATATAGTTGCTGATTATCTTTTAGTCGTACAACTAAGCGTTTCCGCTCCAATACAAATCCCATTCATGAATGTCAGCTGTTTGTAGGGCTGTACCCGTATATTATATTTGGTCGTTGGAGTGCTATTTGGTTTCAATTTTGTTATTCGGATATTCGTTTTTTTTTTTTTTTTTTTTTTATTGAAAACTCCAATATCAACGTAAGAGCTTGTGCCTCTTTGGGGGGTGCTAACACTTAACCATACACTTTATTGTTTACTTTCTCCGTTTTTATATGTAGATATTACTTTTTCTCCGTTAATCCGAATATTCGTTCGTTGGAGTACTATTCGGGTTTCAATTTCGTTATTCGGATATTCGTTTTGTTTGTTTTTTTCGTTTTTCCCCAGTTTTTTTTTCAAATTGAATTTGGGGGGTGCTAACACTTAACAATAAACGTTATCAACTTTATATGTAGATATTACTTTTATCCGTTAATCTCCGTCACATTGTTTCCATAGCAACAACAACTTCCTGTCAACAGCGCTAACTCTCCTTCAAAATAAAAGCATGCCCATACAAAATAGGAAACCAAGCCTAATATTAAAATATTAGCAGCAGCGAATATGATGCTGATTACTACCGAATATCCGGAGCCCGAAAAATGGTTTTCGGGACAGCCCTAGCTGTTTGCATCACAATGTAACTTTAACAACATGTATAGGGACACCATGGTATGCCATCATGGATTTAAATAGCAACTTGCAGGTTGTTTTTTTTTTACTACATTTATGCTTAACCTTGCCTGAAAATTACAATTAAAAATGTTAATGCAGGATTTGATATGTTTTACAAGACATAAGGGCAGGAATTCAGAGGAAAAGGAGCCGTTTTGAGCTCTGCTACTAAAAACTGCTTTTTTTTTAACGTCATACGTCAAACGCGTCATATTACGTCACATGGAGGAGTTAACTTTCTTGGACTCGTTCTCTGCCCAATCCGCGTTAGTATTTTGATGCATTTCACCATTTGTGCAGTTTGTGCAGGTTGCACAAACTCAAGCCTGTCAGGGCATCGAGTCCACAGTTTCCCTCACGGGAAAAGGACCGGAGCTAGCGTTCGTTCCTGGGTGCGTTGTGCATCCACCTCCCTGCAGCACCACAACTTTATCAAGAAACCGTATTACATCTCTCTCCCCCCCTTCGCTGCTCTCTCTCTCTCCCCCCTTCGCTGCTCTCTCTCTCTCCCCTCCGGTACACGGCACCGTAAGACATAGTGTGGAGTTGCATTAGGTAACGCTGTGGTGGCTGTACTGCTCCAGCCGTCTCCTTTGTGTTTGTTTGTTTCCCCCTGTCTGTGTTGTTTGCGTGGGCGTAGTGGCTGTCACTCCTGGCTCCCGGCTCAACCTCCACTCACCTGCTGCAATCAGCTGTGCACCCTCCCCGACTACACACCTGCTTTCCATCAAGCCATTTACAACGGCATATCAACGGAGGCTCCACAACCTTTCTCCGCCAGATCGTCAAGTATCAGCCGTATCTCGCGTCTCCCCTCCGGTCAGCACCGTGGAGTTGCATTAGGTAACGCGAGATACGGCTGATACTTGCGCATTAGTTTCTGTTATGGATCAGTATCAACAGTCCTGCCAGTAACGTTACTATATTATCAATACTACTTTAGTTATCCTGATATATGATTGCTAACTTTACAATGTTGTGATGTGACTGACGTTAACTAACATACTAACGCCGGTCACTCACCAAGACAGCTGCTCTGTTCTCCACTGGTTTTCCTCACACCAAAGCTCCATTTCTCTCCGATGGCCGTTATTTTTTCTAATCTTTGGCTGCTCCTGGTCTCTTGGACGCCTAGCAGGCTCATAATTATAATCATTGCATTCGAATATATATTTTCAACCTCTTCTGTGTCAAAACTAGCATTGTGATCCATGTTTATTCATACGTTAGACCGGCCGCTCTCCCCCTTGTTTCCCTCGTGTTACGTCACACGCGGGAGGTCACGTGCGGAGGCTTTTTTATGCGGAAGTGAAAATGTCTTACTAAAACGACGCCAGATGTCACTGTAGTGTATATTTCTGTATATTTTTGGGAAAATCTAGTGTATTCATCATTTTCCTACACATTTATTCACTGGTGTCTCTAACCTGCAAGTTTCTCTTTTAAGTTTGACTTACACTTCAGCAATGTGCACACACATGCATGTATCCTTCTGTTTGACTGCCAACTTTGATATGTGGCCGTCATGTCTTGCAGTTCAGTCAATCGATAGAGTTCATGTTTTGCAAGCTTTTTGCTTTCTTCGGATGTCTCGATTTAGAAACATCTTGAAAAGTACAAGATAAGCTTTTGTGCTGTCCCCTCCCTCGCTCTTCACACACGTACTGACAGCGGATCAATAGCAACCTCCTCCCCCTATCTTACATAATAAACACCAAGGCCTAAACAGCAACAGCCTCCATTCCACCTGTGTGGCCTGCAGCAATAGATTCTTTGGTGCCTTATGGGGGAAGAGGTGGTAAGAAAGGATGGGAAACTAAAAATAAGAGGAGCGATACCGAAAGAACAAACACAAAAAAACAAAGAGCAGAAAGAGGCATGACAGAGAGGGAGGCAGAGAGAGACCGGAGTGTATCCCTATTGGCTCATATTCCAAAGCTCTGAAGGATGTTTTTGAGGAAAACTCCATCAAAATGCATCTGTCGAGAAATTCCGCAAGCCATTCTGAATAGGAAGAAGTCCACACAGGTAAAGGTACTTAGACCGTACATAATGCTTTTCCAAATGACATCTTGACCTCAGATTCATATAATATGATGTGCTTTGAACTGACCACAGTCGTAGTGACACTGATGAAGTTGTAAACATGACCCACCTGACCTCTTAATGACTTCATCTACCGGCTTTACAAAGACAGATCTTATAAACTGCAGTGTTTCCCTCAGATTTGAAATATACTACTTGTGGTGGTAGCAGAGAACGGGGGGGGGGGGGGGGGCTAGCGGAGTTGCTGCAGACCCTTCGCGCGATAGCAGAGCGAACAGGTACAGGTGGGGTAGTTAATTGATCGCAGATGGCGTCGGGCTCGCGGACAGATAACAAAAGATTAAACCTAAATGGGTCGCGAAATATACCCTGAAACTACTGTGTGAGGAGAACAAAAGATGGGATACCTGCTGCACGCTTCACGCCACACACACACACACACGTCATTGTTTCCCATCAGGAGTCTCTAGCTGCCTTTTTACAGCTGCCACTTTTTCTGCTGTGTGGAAGACACTTAGGGCTGATGAAAAAGAGCTTCACACAGACACACCTGGCAGCAACACACATTGTAGTCTGCACTGCACACATAGACAGGTAGACACACACACACAAACTCTGTTCCTCCCAAAGACGCCCACAGAGTGTAAAGTGTCAGCTGGCTGTGGAAGTGTGCTTATTTGTTCCTCCTGACCGACAGGAAATAAGGAGTCAACCAGGGACCTCACTTCCTCTTAGACCCGACTAACCTGACGTCTATCACACACTCCCACACAAACACATTCACACTTTCCTCTCCTCCATCGCTTCCTCACCTCTAATAGTCATGCGCGTGCACACACACACACACAATCCATCAGACAGCAAATTCTCTTCTAAAGGCCCAGATACACCGGCCAGTCACCTGAGAAGTCGCCGACGCCGACACCGACTGTTGCGTCGCCGGACTCTCCTGCGTATTTGCCGACTTCGCGCACTGGAACACACCGCAAATCCGAGCCGAGCACGTATGAACTGCGCATGCGTGAGTAGCAATAACTCTCCTTACCAGCAGGCGGCGGTAGTGTGTATTCATCATTCAAAAGAGGCAACAACCGGAACAACCGGAAGACAGAGAAGAAGAACAGACTCCGTGATATAAACAAACAACAAATAGCGTTTTTCTTTCCATTTTCACTCCCGTCCATTGAAAACATGAACGAACAGGAGCTCTATAAACCGATGAGGTGAAATAGCTGTCCGTGTGTGTTCCATCTTCCATTTTAAATCATTTGTTTACCTCCCTCACTTCCGTTAACGCTTCTCATGCACTGATTCGCTAGCTGAACAGCCAATCAGTGTTATCCCTTTGTCCGACTTCCGGTGGTGTTCCCGACGCCGATTCAACATGTTGAATTGGCAAGAAAAGGCGTCAGGTCGGCAGAAAAGACCCGACGGTGCGGCGCACACCACTCCGAATAGGGCGTGCCCACGCGATGTGATTTGAGATCACATTTGTGATGTTTGACGAGGAAATAAGCTATAACTGCTGTATTATAAGCATTGCATTTCAAGTTTAAAATAGATCAAGATCCTCAGGTCGAATGCTAAAGTAACAGAGCGTGCAATAATTATTCTTGTCTCAAACATTCCCTAATACAAATGTATTCACAAATATATCGTTTTTTTATGAACTGCAAGTAAAACGCTGCCAAATGAGACCATCAGTGGCAGATAATAAAAATGTAAAAAACAGACTTAAGATTCATAAGTGGTGAGAGAGGTGGAGAAGTCCCTGTAAGGTTGTGCGGCGTGGACGATGGTAATCAGTTAAACGAGGATCCTCATTCACCCTCTCCTCATTACAACATGGTTAAGCAAATTTCCACGTCTGCTTTAAATGTTTGACACTGATGAGACACAACGACTTTGTGTGTGTGTACGGTTGTGTGCGTGTTTGAGCGTGTGTGTGCGCAGTTGTAAGGCTGCATGCTAGTCTATTTGATTTGGATTTTAACATCACGCTCAGAACTCTCCCAGTCCACAGCCCGGTATCCAAACGTCCTATCAGTGACCTCAATTCACTTAAGCATGCCCATTGATCCAATCACCATCAAGCTATGGCTTAGTTGGGCCAATGACATGAGTCATATCAAACCTAATCACACTGATAGATCCACTAAGTGGGTCAGCAAGTTCTTCGCTTGGCCTAGTTGAAGAAAACTTTTCAAACCTATGGTAAGAAACACATTTTTAATAAGAGACCTTTAAAAATTGGGACCTGCAATTTATTTTCCGACAAGACATAAGTGCAATGGTTTTACAGCTGGGATGATCGAGCCACATTTTAAAGGTCCCACGTCATGGCCATTTCTACTGATCATAATTCCATTGTTGAGGTCTACTAGAATAGATTTATATTGTGCAATTTTCCAAACTCACATTGGTTTCTCATACAGCATCTCTGTATAGTATGTGTATTCACTCTCTGTCCTAAGCGACTTGTGGGAGCTCCTGCCCCCCCCCTCCCTGTGAGCCCAGTGTGCTCTGATTGGTCAGCTCGCCCACTCTGTTCTGATGAGTCCACCACCGTTACAGCGGAACATCAGTGATTATGTGTTACAATGGCGTTAGCAACCAGAAAATGACACCAGTAAGGACAAACAGATGAGAATGCTGCGTGGGGTCTGGGTGCCGTGTTGGCGGGACGTTGCGTGGCTCGCTGCTGGAGCGGACAGTGTCAGCTGGGTTCATTTCCTGCTTGCTGCGTGGGGTCCCCCCACCCAGCGCGTCACAGTTTCGCTGCTGAGAGTGTGTGTGTGTGCGTGTGTGTGTGTGCGCGTGTGTGTGTGTGTGTGTGTGTGTGTGTGTGTGTGTGTGTGTGTGTGTGTGTGTGTGTGTGTGTGTGTGTGTGTGTGTGTGTGTGTGTGTGTGTGTGTGTGTGTGTGTGTGTGTGTGTGTGTGTGTGTGTGTGTGTGTGTGTGTGTGTGTGTGTGTGTGTGTGTGTGTGTGTGTGTGTGTGTGTGTGTGATGAGCTCCATGGACCAATGGGACCATTTGGGTATGGGCATGTCACTGTACCCAGGAAGAAAATAATGGAAAAAGAAAAATCTCCAAAGAGGCGTTCTGGGGCAGCATAGACAGGTATTTTCTGTGTTAGAGTTTTACTCGCTACAGGGTGTACTTTGAGGGTTTGTGACTTTGCACACCGTTTACATGCATAAAAACCTTAATAACACACAAGGGGACGGGTAATAACCGGAAAAAAATTACATGGGACCTTTAATGCAATTACCTTGGGCAAGGTTAGCAATAACGACCAATGTAATATTTTTTCATTACACATTGGCTACTTATTGAACATTATCATCATCCAAATAGCAACGGCGACGAAATCATCCTCCACGTATTTTAAACCTAATGGTCCATTTGGCTGTTGTTATGTGAACCCTTTCTGACTTTGAACATTTTGATGTTTTAATGTCTGTGAAGGTACTTTGTGGTCCTCAGTCATTTTTGTTGCTAAAAAATGTAACAAAATTATGTTGAAAATCTCGTAAATGCATGGCTGTCGAAATGACATGCTATTCTCAGAAAATCTTGAACAGCTGGAAAGGTATTGACGTATTCTGGACTTTGTGAGTTAGTGATATAGAATACAATTAGCATTTTGATACACAGTTAAATGTGACCCATCCTTGTCAGAATATAAAGTCTTGAATGAGACTGCTGGAAATGTGAATCAGTCAAACAGCTGAGGAGCAGAACCTACTCAGCGACAGAGTGTGTGTGTGTGTGTGTGTGTGGTAGGGGGGGGTAATAAGTTATGAATAAAGAAGGGAGAGTGAATAGGTGAGCAGATGAGAGGTGGAGGAAAAGGGGGATTAAGAGGAGGAGAGAGACAGTAAAATGCTGCCGTCACTTAAACTCTAAAATGAAAGATCGATGAGCTTATTTAAATGTGCTCCCAGAGACGAGAGTTGGCTCATATAAAGCCACGCATTTATGTGGAGGGGTGTGGGCATCGATTGACTGAGAGAAAGAGAGCGAGAGAGAGTGAAACGGGGAGAAGGACAGAGGGGGAGGAGGGAGAGCGAGAGAAGGGGCGGGGAGAGATCAGAAGGATCAACTTTGGCTCATGAATTTCATCCTATTCCTCTTAAAATAAAACGTCCTAATATATGCTAGGGATAGAGGGGTCGGAACCTGGAAAATCTACAGGCTTCGATTGGCCGCCTGCCACAGATTATCAAATCAATAACCCCCCCCCACCACCACACCGCCCCTAACCCGCATCTGTTTCACTAATTTTAAATTCACCGCCTACCAACAGCACACTCTCGTATACAAACACAACTCCTGCCAGCCATCCTGAGGTCCATATTCTCTTGCAACAGGGCATTCTCCCCCCTCCCCTCCCCCCTCCCCTCCCCTTCAGCCAAGACAGCTGGAAGGGGCTGTTGGCGTGTCTGAGGGTCGGGAATATGGGATGTGGGTGCTGGTGCTGAGACCTTGACATTAGAAAGAGGGCGAAAGGAGCTGACGTTGCAGCCTCAACACCATCCCTCCGTCTCCCACCTCCTCCTCAACACCTCGGGGGGAGGAAGAGGGAGAGAGTGACAAGTGGACTGGGAAAAGAAAGGAGAGGAGAGCAACTTTTGACACACACAGAGGTGTTGTCATACCATCATCATCGATTGAACTGCAGACACAGCTTTCTGAGTGACAAGCATGGTGCGCCGCATTACCTCTCAAACCCCCCCACTCCATTTATTTTTCTCTCCCCCCCTTTCTCTGCCACTCCCCTCTCCCTTTTTCTCCTTTTCACCACACTGCCTGTCTTCTTCTCACTTTCTCTCGCTGTTTGTTCCCTTTTCTACCTTCTTTCTCTTAAACAGCACACACATTCTCCATGCGTTCACAAATAGCTCACCCCCACCACTAGCACACCCCCACCACACACACACACACACACACACACACACATATGTATGCACAGACATTCCTAAGAACCCCTCCTCCTCCACATAACCCCAAAGTCTCAGCCTTACATTCAGCCCACCACACCATCTGTGACCCAGAGAAAACTGTGTGGCGACACCAGCCTGATCTTTTCTTTGCTTTTGTTTTGGCACTCTGACATGATCCAAGAGGCACACACACACACACACACACACACACACACACACACACACACACACACACACACACACACACACACACACACACACACACACACACACACAAAGACTCTCACAGAAGCACACAAATATCCACAGTTTGTCTTCATCACTCTCTCTATAGCTGGAAAAGAAGACTTTTCACAGACAGCTTTGGTCATTGATCGATATCTCATCATATGCGTCTTCTTTCCTGATGCTGCATTCAGACAGTAATAGCTGAGCCGGGGTTGTACGGCTGATGCTGTAGTTCTGCTTGAGCCCCCTGCCACTATTGTTATTTTTCAAATTGTTATAGAAATAACTGTTGCTATTATTGTAGCTGTGCAGTACATGGCTCCATCCAAACTGGTCGAAGCAGATGGCCGTCCATCTCGAGCCAGTTTCTGCTCGAGGTTTCTTCTCGTTAATGGGAATATTTCACTGTTGCAGTGCTTGCTCATTGGGGAATGTAACTTTTGCTCTCTGTAAATTAAGAACCATAGTCTAAACCTGCTTTTTATGAAAAGTGTCTTGAAATCGCTTTTGCTTTATCAATACAAGTCACACTAATCTGGACACCTGCCAGCACAACAGGGTCAACAGTGGACTAATGGGAGGCAACTTAAATGAATACACTGTGCCTGCAAGTGTTTGTGCTTTTGTACCCATTCAAGAGCTGTATTTAAGCAGGTCATTGACTAAGAGGGGATTATCAATGCTCAGAAACTGTAACACCCCTCCCATACATATCCTCAATACCTTAATCCTACAATCATCATCCTAAAATCCATGCATCATAACAATAACATTAATATAATGCTGTGTAATAGGTACCTTATCCCACAAATAATCTAACGTAATTTAAAGAAAAGTATTGTTGTTGGCCTTACTCTCCTGCAGGGACTTACTAAATCCAAACTGGTCTAATGAAAGCCCAGTCTTGTTTACAGTTAAGGAGTCATCATATCACTTTTCCCCTGTGCAATATAGTGCAACTGACAAATGAGTGAGTCATGTCAAGTGTTTTCAGACATTACTGATCTCTACAATGCCTTTAAATACAGTTTGAATGGATCTTAATGTCATTGTAAATACCATGTAGTGCATCATCTGACATTTGAACCCAGGGCCCGTGGCGGTGAATCTCTTACCTTGTCCGTGCAACATGTGGCAGCTGCTGCTGAGAATGAGCAGCAGAAACAGCGGCGGACACCGGCTCCCACTCCTGGCCGTCCCGGTGCTCAACATCTCCCGCCGCCTCCCTACTGCGGGTCCCTCCACACGCTCCGGGGACCCCTGAGGGCAGCACATTCCCGGTTTCATCATGCAGAGAGGTGACCGATAGTGTCCGTGTCCGCTTGTGCTTTGCTGATGTAACTCTCTTGGAAAGAAGTCCGGGCTAATAGAGAAACCGGGGGTCGGCTCCTCAGCTCCCGGTGATCGGACCTCGGAGCTCCGGGAGTTCAGCGCTGTCACTGAAGACTGGCTCCCCGCTTTGAATCCCTAGATCCAGTGTCCGACACTCGCTACGCAGCGGGAGAAGGAGGAAGGGGGGGTCGCCTGCCTCACAAGCAGAAAGACTTTCCCTCAATATAGTCTCTGTCTTTACGGTGTAGCTGCGCGGTAATCTGTGACTGCTGTGGCGGACTCGGTGTGTTTCTGCGTCCTGCGATACCTCATTTTCATTTGGATTGATCCGAGCAAGGAATTAATACATTTGAGTGTGTGTTTAAGACTTATCGGCTTATTCTCTGCTATCGACCTCAAATCCGCGCTTGTTTTGATGTCTTCACTGGGGATTTGTCCTGCGGATCATACAGCTGTTTAGAGAGTGGTTGTATTAACAGAAAAGCAATAAAACATGGGATTTATCTATCCATGCTTTGCCCTGTTTGTGTGGGCTCTAAAAATCAATCCAGTAATTGATTTGAGTACAAGCAAACTGGACCGAGAGTGTGGTGATGTTAAGGTATGCAGGCTCCTATCAGAAGTTAGAAATAATTAACTGTTAACCCGAGTCTCCGCGGGTCTAAATGATCCAACACTCTCCCAGAAGGGGTTCTCTTCGTTCGGATACAAGATAGGCTAAATTGCCGTAATGCACCGGGTCTCGGATTACACGGAAAAATTACACAACAGGTTAGCAAAAAAAAGACATAACGAGTGACAAGTTTCACAGCAACAACTCTGAGTTTTCTTTCTTCGTTTTTCTGTAAATACACCAGTGAAGAGGAGTTTGAAAGCTTAAAAGTATGAGCCGGTTTGAAGTGGAAAAAACGTCCGTTACAGAGACTTGCTGCTGCGACACCGTTTGCCTCTCGCTTTTATCCAGAGTATTCAATGGTCCTCCAAAACAGTCCAAGCGGGAACAGAAACGGTTATTACGAAGATCTTTCAACGTTATCCGGTTGTACTACTCACGGGAGTTTTTGGCTAGTTAGCTGCTTTCTAGCCGTTTTCCTTGGTCTCCGGCACCCTGTTGAGGCTTGGGGAGCCTACTGAGGCGATGCGTCGCTCTCAACTGAACACCTGCCACCGTCTACTCGATACACTTGTAGGGGAGAGAGAGGGCACTTGTTCAACCTTATTCAACAGCGTTTTCAGTCTTTAGTGAAAGTAAAAGTCAATATCTAAGTTTCTGCATTGACTTTTTCCGCCGATAATCCCCTTTATTTTCTCTGCCTCGATGTTAATCTCTCCCTCGATCTATCCAAAACTCAAAAACTAAACTTCTATTCACTATCATCCGTGATTGCTGATTGGTCGAGCAGAGTGCTCCCACTGTTCCTATTGGACAGTGCGATTCAGGGGCGGGAACAAAGCCAGCACTAAAAGCGTGGTGGACGGCTCCAACAAACCCCCCCAAAACAGAGAAATGTGTATTTTTTCTACACATTTTTCTTTCAAAAATAAATAACCATCAACATTTTTGAAGTATTTATATGGTTTTGTTGGAATGGCACTGTATGTAACTAGATTTTACAAACATTTCACTTTTTATCGACTATTTTAGTTTGAACTTTGCTTTGCAGATTCTGGTACAACCAATATATTATATATATTTTTTTTTTTGATCGAACGCTTGTTGGTATTCACAAGCTACTCAGCATTTACATTAAGAGAAATTAAATATTTGTTCTTGAATGGTATTGCTGCTTTTACTTAGGTAAAATATATGAGTACTTTAGCACTTTATTTAGGGTCTTCAAATTAATATTTGTGTTAATATTTATTTTTAAATAGAGATTTTGTATGTCAAAATACTTGGGAAGGCAGTAGTGGCTTGACTACAATAACAATAAAATATCCTGCAGGGGTTTAACCTTGCTTACTTCAAAGAACTTTCAAAAAGTGTTATTTTACTGAAGAGAGTCTCTCTGATGCATGACTGGTGGTCCAGCTACACACACAAGCTCCATAACAAAATAACTGCCTGGAGCTATATGTTAGTACTACTGATAACCTAGTTTCTTCCATGGTGAGGGTCATTAAATGGCACATTAATATTAAAGCCTACAACACAGTGACCTTATCTTTTATTGCCTCAATAAATCCTCAGAGGCAGACTTTTCATCTCGAGTGGCCAAATAGTCTGCCCATGCTGTCTAGATGTACTGAACATTTTCCCCTGAAGAACCTTCACCTTAGCTCCCCCATTTATCTTTTCATCCTGACTCATTTGACAACTTTCTGTTTCAAGTGAAGTGGCTTTGATGCTACTTGAAGTTTCCAGGAAAAGCACCTGCCTCTCAGTTAGAGGTGTTTCTGGATTCCACATTAAAAAAGCTAAATCACATATCATTTTCTAGTGAAAAATTGCTTTCAGACCTGCCTATATTATAATTTATACTAATAAATATAAAAAGTATAAATTAAGATAATCATGAGGAATGCAGATGACGTCTCATGAATAATAATCAACAGAACCCATACCCACCAAACTGCTGAAAGAAAAAAACAAAATATATTTATCTATACATTACATTTCTCTTCAATGCAAGGGGGCTTCTAGAGACCTACATGGCTGTAGTATAAACACATTATGTATTTGATTTGAATTTATATCTTGTTAAAATATGAAATTGCTGAAAAACTTTAGGAATATCTTGCGAAAAAAATGTAAAGATAAAAAAATACATTTTTGCAGAATAACATCGTTGATAAAAATCTCAGGGTTTTTTGGATGTTGAACAATATGAGAGATGCAATTTTTGCAATTTTTGTCTCTGAATGGCTGCTCTGGTTCACATCAAAACTGCGGTCGAATGTTGATTACACATTTTTTATTAGCATGACTAATTTCCTGATACATTTGGTGAAAAACCTTTTTTTAATGAAATGGCTGTTTGGTTTGATCAATATACTGTAATACATAAAAATAACCCTGCTGACCATATATTGGAGATTTTTCAAGTGGCAGTGTCAAACACTTTTGGAAAGAATTGTGTTCATTTTTCCAGTACAGTTTCTTGTATAAACTTTACCAAGGTGCATTAAATCGGTTCTGACAACTCCAGGTGACCTGACACCTTAGTGTTTTGTTTATTTTGTCAGTTATTTGAATTTCTGTCACAAATGAAACCGAGAACGCAGTGTAGTGGCACCAGGGAGGCTTTTAATTGCTTTCTAAAGTAAGTCATCTTGCTGCTAGGGTCTTCACCATGTTTTGCTTGACTGCACATTACCAAAAAAACTGCAAAAACTCTCCTGTCAAACTCCAAATTCTCTTTTTCTTCGCAACGTGCAAAACATCAGCAACACCTGGATGTTCTGCCCACCTAGTGGTCTTTGCACCTTCGGGTCTTGGCCTCCTTGTCGCCCCCTCAGTCACCTCCACCAATCCCACCAGACAGCAGCAACTTGTGTAGAGACAGTTATTGACTGCTCCTTTACTTTGGACGTGTGCCAGTTGCTACGATACCATCCCCATTTTTACAATCTTCAAACATTGCTCAGACAAAACTTGTGTCTTTTACAGAGTTACTTTCATTTGTTTGCAACAGAGATTTTTTAAACCGCCTTCTCTCCTACTTTGTGTGTGCCCTTGAGTTTGAGCAAGGTATTTTTGAAATGGAATATATTACCAAACTCTAAATATAATGACACATCTGGTCACCTCTGACTCACACTGGTTTATTTCCGATTTGCAGTGCTATTCTTCTGATTCCCCATTTCTGATAAAGCTGTTTCATTTACTTTCTTCCAGGCTCTCTTCTGTTCCAATGGAGGCAGGTCATGGATATTGCAGTAATGTTATGTGAATGAAAGTAAGCAGCATTTTAACACATTTAGCTGCAGGGGGAAATATTCTTTTGAACCGAATCATAAATTTGGAGGCTGGAAATCCATAAAGGAATATGTTCAAGGTAATAAGTTGTCCAGATTTTACCCTCTGGTGCATCAGGCTAGATTTTATTTGATAAAATCCCTAAAAAAAGTAATGCATTTGAAGGAGAGTTTAAAGTTCATTCATATAAAACACCATTTACTCTGTCCTCTAACTTTTTTCACAAGAAAAAGGAACAACCAACCAGAAGTCAAAAGACCACAGACCAAGACTCCCTGGTTCTGCCAGGGTTGACTCTGAGATGATGAAAGGAATGCTGATGTTTTAGGCTAATGCAATCACAAGACCAACATTTTCACCAAAATATATCAGACTGGAGATGTGTTTTCACAGTGGAGTAATATATTTAATTAATCTTTGAAATTGTTATAAGACTAAATACATAGCATCGACCAATGCCCAATATGCCAACATTTATAGCAGCCTGAGTTAGTTTGCTGTACCCTTCAAAATGCCTTATGCCAATACACAAATGCATTAAAGTGAACAGAAATGTACAAACCCCACAGGTTGGAACTTATCAGGTCATTCAAATAAATCACATAATACAATACAATCTAAAAGGTGTTCATCTAAACAGGCTTGTTATTGAAGAAGTCATGCAAACACAAGCAGAAAAATAACATTTAGTAAATTAACCTTTAGTTTAGAAATGTGCAATGCACAAGTTCTGAAGGTCAAGATTGAAGCTCCATTCTCAAATGAAATCCTTGTATCAATACCCACCATGCTTAACAAGAGATCACGAGAGCACACACGAGCAGCAATAGTAAAATGAATGCCAATAAATGTCAGATTTAATCATACAAAAATATTTTGAAATGAAACCCACCGCGGCTTGGAATCATTTCCGCAAGCATTCATTTTGCATAACATCATTGGGCTTATTTTGTAACGTGTCCAGTTCTTATTAGTCTTTCAAATGACACAAACACACACATACACACACACACACACACACACACACACACGCACACACACACACACACACACACAGACACAGACACACACACACACACACACACACACACACACACACACACACACACACACACACACACACACACACACACACACACACACACACACACACACACACACACACACACACACACCCAGAGCAGGTTATCTGGTTCCAATACACGGACTGACTGAGTGCTCACCGGTTTAACTCTGAAGCCAATTTAGCTTCCAATTACCTGTGTATCCAGTACAATTACCACAGCATTTTCTACCCCCAATCCATCTATTGCTTGCTATCACCAAAGCTTCCGTTATGGCTTCTCACCCATGGAGAAACACATATAATTACAAACACACACACACAAACAAACACATACACACACCAAATTCATTTTATAAGTGAACTTCAGACGGACATCCAACCTGACGTGTGCATGGACATCTAGCCACATTTGCTCGGCAAATCTCTCTCTCCTCTCAGTCAGTACTCTCACTGACCAATAACATACACACACATACACACACACACACACACACACACACACACACACACACACAAACACACACACACACGCGCGCGCACACACACGTGCACACACACACCACACACACACACACACACACACACACACACACACACACACGCGCGCGCACACACACACACACACACACACACACACACACACACACACATACACACACACACACTTGCCCCTCTTCAACACACTCACAGTGCAGGGTGAAGATAACCGCTCTGTGATGGGGCTGAGCGAAGACACCAATCTTATCGTTATCCTTGCAAACATTGGGACTGTCCCCTGTCTCTTTAACACCTGTTTGACTAGGCTAATGACTTCTGTCCCGGCAATCAACACAATGATGCTTGCACACACTTACACACACTTACACACTTACACACACAAAACACACTCGCATACAGGCGCATGCAGAGCTAATGAGCGGCTTCCTGCAGCTCGAGCTGTCATCGTGGTGGAGCGAGATAATGTCAATATTAACTGACCTGTCATAGCAGAGTGCTGATAGGAGACACACAATGGGAAAGTGGTTGCAGACAGAGAGAGACAGAGATTTTAAAAGCATAGCTGTGGGACATTGACTAACGGCATCAATTGCTTATTCTTGTTGCCTTTACAAATCTCGTGCACATCAGCACGATGGCTGTGTTTTTTTTGTAAAGTGCTCTTTCACCGTGGTGTAATTTCCACAGACTGCTGGATGTGAACCGAGCTTTAACACAGCATGTATGCCCCACCTATTGCACAGTCCCCATCAATACCACATACATCCTCTGTTATGTATAGAAACATAAAAGGGACTTTGGTTGCCATGATGTGATCAAGGCCATGTGAAACTAAAAATACACATTCACGGTGAAAGTGTTTACAGTCTTAACACTCTTGCTGTGTGCTTGCATGCATTTGGAAATATTCCTTATTGTTCACGATAGCTGGCTCTGTTTGTGAAAAACCTAATTACAGAGAGAGAAAAACATTAGAAGCTACTAAACTGAATGATCGAACACAAATACAATGGCTTCACTGTATGGATCTCTCTTTGTTGTGTGTCTGTGTGTGTTTGTGTGTGTGTGTGTGTGTGTGTGTGTGTGTGTGTGTGTGTGTGTGTGTGTGTGTGTGTGTGTGTGTGTGTGTGTGTGTGTGTGTGTGTGTGTGTGTGTGTGTGTGTGTGTGTGTGTGTGTGTGTGTGTGTGTGTGTGTGTGTGTGTGTGTGTGTGTGTGTGTGTGTGTGTGTGTGTGTGTGTGTGTGTGTGTGTGTGTGTGTGCATCTGGGTGGTTTATTGTTTGGTTTCATTGTAGCGCAAGGTGATGCTGCATTCTTGCATTTCAGGCAGATGGAAACTTGATCCCCCTAAACCAGTGGCTCCACCTGTTATCCAAGCTATCTCCTGGGGCTGAAGGAGAGAGTGAGGGTGCATTCAGAGGAAAAGCAGGATGAGGGTGATCTGAGGGGCGCAGAAAGCCTTTCATGTGAAAAAAGGGAGGGAGTAAGAAAATGAAGAGGGGAATTGTAAGGAGTAAGGTCACACCTGTAGTAGACTCAAAGAAACAGGGAGGGATGTGAGGATAAGTGTAACACCAGTGGGAGAAAGGGAGGATCGGCGTGGAGAGGGATCCTTTTCTAGTGAGTCAAGCAGGGAGAAAGGGGTGTGAAATTCCAGTCTAGGCTTTCAGGACTCTTTTATGGAAGGAGAATGAAGAGAAATAAGTGAGAAAGCAGAAAGAGCGGGCTATTGAAGTACAAAAGAGAAATACAACCAATGATTTCATTGTGTGGACTGGGTAGAGAGAAAGACGAAGCGAAAGGCTCAAGCTGCGCGCAAGTGGACGAGTCTTTGGGTGTATGATGTTTTTGTTTGTTTTACTTTCTGTGTGTGTGTGTGCTCGATCTCTTAGCTCCTGCCGTGTGTCATCCCTGCAGCAACAAAGCGGACAGTGAATCTGGAACTCTGCCTCGTCTCACGCTGCCCCGCTCCAAATGTGTTCGGCCTGACTGCGGGGCCTCTCAGCTGGTCCCAGAGAGATGCAGTGCGGGCTTCTGGGATTTCACTCTGAAGCTCTTCCCCCATGCACCTGTAATCACATACAATTATCCAGCATACCACTGCGGAAGAGAAGGAGACACAGTGGACACGCTGTACACTCAAAGCCAACACATAAAAGGAAAACAAACACAAGAGGAACACAAAACAGAAATCAAAGTGCTCGGAGTTGATGTGAAAATATAAACAACCACTTAGTTGGTGTGCATGTCTGCACTTGCGTAAACAGGGTGTGGATGGTGTTTCATATATCTCGCAGAAAACTGATGCAATGCCCTGAGGGAAAAACGCCGGGAGCTTTAATTCGGTATTTTTTCCACCCAGGCATCTCTCTCTACCTCTCCACCTCCGTGCCCTTTACTCATCCTCATCCAAACTCGCTTCTTCTCTTACAACCAGTTCCATCCCCTCACCATATAAATGTTCACCCCCTGTGGAGCGTTTCCCCCATTATATGCCTTCTCATACATTTATGCTCTTCCCCTCTTATCTCACATACATCTATCTTGTATTATGATAATATAAGTATAATTTGAGCAGCATAACACATGGCGCACACATGTGTAAAGAGTGATAAGCATTCATTTAGGAATTTGAAAATACCTTTACTTGTCTCTGTAGGGTGCTTGTAAGTGAACACACATCAAAACACCTCTGAATAGAATACAATTTATTACAACAAAGCGCATTGTTAAGGGTAGCGCATAATGACTGAAGCTAGTAAATGCATTCCTCACTATTGATGTTGAGAACGAGCAAAAACTTTCTGGAAGGTCAGATCAGCACAGCTTGGTTGTTTTGTATCTCATGAAAAGGATTTTGAATTCAGAACAAAGGTAACTTGGATCAGACGGAGAGTTCCTCAGCGTCCTGACCTTTTCATGGCTGATCCATGCCCATCAGTTTTACACAGCTATTCATTTGCTTGATGCTAATTATTGTGCAAGGCATGCTTCCTTAGACTGGATCATTATATTGTTTCAATTTGGTTTGGCTGCAGTCAATATGTTGCCGTAAACCCTCAAAGCTCTGAGACACTCCAGGGACTACAGAAGCTGATGGTGGTCAGGTTTCTGGTAAGGCCAACAAGAACATATACTTTTGCGTGACCTTAAAGGAATAATTGGAAAATTAAACTTAATTTTAGGCAGAGTTAAAAGATACAATATCTAACCACTCTCATGTCTGTACAGTAGGAAGCCAATGTGATCAGCCGGTTAGCTTAGCTTTGCACAAACTCTGGAAATCGCCAGCCTGGCTTTGCTCAACAGTTAGAAAATCCTACCATTGACTCCTCTTACGCTCACTAATTAACACATTATGTCTTCATTTTTTATTCATTTAAAGACCAAAGTATAAAAACAGCAATTTGCAGTTCCACGGGAGGTTACGCGCCAGACTACTTCTTGGCTTTAATCATTTGTCAGACAACGGCACTGTTTCCGCAGAACTTACCGGTCCCAGCCAAAATATTCTCCAGTATCACCCCGACATCCCTGTCGAATGGGGAATTG
>NC_136912.1:16208934-16243934 GCF_949606895.1 Notothenia rossii | reverse complement strand
GACTTGTGTTTAGCGTGTTTTTTTATACTGTGAGTATTTGTAGAGCGTAAGTCCGACAGTTGCTTGATTTACAATATGAACTTTGCCCAAAGTTATGCACATTAAACCGAGCTCAGTGGGGAGGGAGGAGTTATATCTGATGGATGAGCTTGCGGGATGTTTGCATGTCTATAGGCTACGTCTTGTTTTAAATGATTGTTTCATGTCTGCTGTCAGGCGGTGTAGAACTTTACTGCGTCGGTCCGGCTTTGCATGTCTACTCTTGTGCCGACTTTTAAGGGCGCTGATGCAGGTTGTAGGCCTACCTTACGTTAAGCGACCATCTTTACCCATTTAAGGTGTTGATTGTTAAAGATACAATATTGTCTGTGGGACCGCAGTGTTTTCCCTAAAAAACTGTGTTTATGTGTCTGCTTTGATCCACTCTGTGTTCATGTAAATACCGTGAATACACACAGATCAAAACAGATCAAAACAGAGACACAATATTGTGTGTGGGGGTGTGTCCCGGAAAGTGACACTTGATACTGGAAAGTGGAGGATATTAATGATTGTGTTACATTTTAGCAGATTACTCATACCGTGAATACGGGGGGCATGCCGGACAGATCAAGTAAGGGTGACGATCCACCCGCTGTGAAATGAACTTATTTTCCATATTTGCCGTACACTTGTGTTTACGGAAGTTGAGATGTTTCTCGGTTGTGATTGGTTGTTCCTTGTCACATAACGAGCGGTGCGCGCTGCTGCAGTGCACGTCTCTATTGAAACCAATGGAAATGAGCTCGCAACGCTGATGTGTATGGCTCCGTACAAAGTTGTACTCATTGCATTAGTATAGGCAACTGTAGCTTTTTACACTGGAGGCGCCCATCTCGGCCGAAGTCGGTTCATATTAACCTAATAAAAATAAATAAAAGTAAATGTCGCCTTTAAGGAGCAGAACATTTTTGTTTTATTTGTGTGTGAATAATGAAATAATTTCAAATATGTTTTTCTGTGATAGGTAATTGGTCTGGAGAAGATTGACCTCAGCCTTCCTTTGAACATTGTTCCAAAGGCTCTGTAGTAAATGGTGAGTATTAAAATGTTTTGTCTGATTTACTTGACTAACTTAAACTTGATTTTTAACTAATTGAAAACTGGTATTAGTCTGACAATTTCTGAATATTTATATGTATTTACATACTGCAAATATTGCAGGGATATACACATTTTCTGATTTATTAGGCAAAAGTTATTCAGAAAGTGAGAGGCAAAAGCCAAACATTCTGTGATAAAGCCTCCTTCACAAAAGGGATAATGTTTTGTTTGTTGAAATGGCTGTAGAAAGGGTGTTTCTTATATGTAGTCTTATATTACAGTAATACTTATTTTAAGTCGCTTTGGAAAAAAACGTAAACTAAATTAAATGTAATGTAGTCTAACCTGGTTGTTGGAAGTGCTCCAGCAAATGTTAATGGAGCTAGACGGCAACATGCTCTCCAAGAAAGCCCAAGCGTTTAAAAACAGTCTGTTTGAGTGAGCTGTTGCCATGAACCATTGCGCACTTTTACAGCATTCATACTGGACTTTCATCGATACAACTGTCTTGCACTTCCTTTGTTCATGCTTTTTGCTTGATTTGCATGTTTTAGAAATGTGGGTTTTTCCTGGGGTCATGTGTTTTCAGAATGCACCCCTTGTCATGTGTTTCAGAATGTACTAATTGTACTCATGTACTAACTTCAAAATGTCAGTTCTTGTTTTTATTTGTAATACTTTCTTTAGTGCATATGTGGTGAGAAACCAGGCCATTATTATACTTCCATGTATTTTTCCAAAGCAATGCCATTGCTTTTTTGTATTAAAGTGCCCTTTCATATTAGCAGGTTACTATTTAAATAATGGATTTGCAAGAACATTTCCTTTTTTCGGCTAGGCGTTGACATTTTCTGTTAATTGTTTACTATGAATGAGTTACAAAAATAAGCCTTTCTTTGCCATTTGGCCCAATAAACCATTATTTTGGTCGGGAGAATAGTTTCCTTTAAGCTTCCTTGCTGTGTTCTAACACAATAATGTATATGTAGATGCATCACAAACATTTTCTATTTCTTCTATTTCTTTATTTTCAATGTATTTGTTAATTCTCCTGGGGCTGCATGATGGAAAAACCAAAAGCTCATCTGGATGTATGGTGGTTGTTAATATTGTTTTATTTTTTGAGAAAAACACATGAATGTTGTTCAAAGAAATGTGTTTGCCTTATTGACTATTTGTTTTAAAATGTTATGATAAATGCTGTAGATATAAGAGATTAGGATGGATCCTGTAGAAGAATGTACGACATGCCTCTATTCACATGAAATAAATAATCTTATGTACCCCTTGAGCACTAGGTAGATTAAACAGAAAACTATAGCATGTAGTTTAAACAAAACATTCATGTGGCTTTAAAAGGTACAAATTAAATATACTGAGCATATTAAAAGCCTAAACTGAACATAAAAAATACATGTTGGTTAAACATAGGGTAAATGAATATACTTAATATTAAAGGAAATATTCACATTAACATAACAATTTCATGTTTCTTTGACATAACATAGTTGTGTGTCTTTAACATAATGGAATAGTTTTGAGTACACATGTTTTTAATATGTGCAACCGGTTTCCATATTAAAATCATTTTAATCCAACAGCCTTTTTTTTTCAGTGTAGGGCTGCTCAATTAATCGTATTTTAATCGCAATTACGATTATGGCTTGCAACGATTACGAAAATAACGTAATCGAAATAAAACGATTATTTATTTATTTTATTTTTTCAAATTACTTTTTTCAGTTGAATTATACTTAAAGGTGGGGTAGGTAATTCACTTCAGAAACACTTTTTGTTATATTCCATGGAATGCTCTTAACATCCCGATAGCAATGAATATATTAAATGCGTAAAACAACGTCATCTGTGGAAGCTGTGGCGCTGTAAAAAGCACGACCAATCATCTGAGCCGGCCCGGCTAAAATAACTGGATGGCCTACCTGCTTGTCAGCCTTTCATCTGTGCACAAACTTATCTCGTGCCCTCATTGGTCATGTGCCCGTTCGTGTGTGTTGGAGCAGGGGTCGTGTGTGGGGTCGCGAGACCCCGAGTGGGGGTCGCGAGATGATTACAAAATAAAAATGAATGATGACAATGATGACAATCCACTAGCGCAGTGTTTGTGCGGAAAAGTGAAATTAATTCACTAGCACCCCCCCCCCCCCCCTGTTGCCTGTTATTTGGGGGGTCGTGGGCGGAAAAGTTTGGGAACCCCTGTGTTGGAGGAGGGGCTCTGTAACTCGAGCTGGTTTCTCCACTCTACCCTACCTTTAACGTTCAGGGTAATCAACTGTTAAAAACATACTGTTCACATTTTATTTCTCCAATAAATTGATGTTTTCAAAGTAAATGGATTATTGTTTTTAATAATCATGATATCAATTATTGACCCAAATAATCAAGATTATGATTTTTGCTATAATCGAGCAGCCCTAGGATGCTGCAATGATCTGTTGGGCATTTGGAGCCAAACACTGCAGAGACATGTTTTGTATATATCTGAGACCTATAATATATGAAAAACAGTATAATAGGGGACCTTGAATTTCTCCTTGGCACTTCCCTATTGCTGATTTCCAACAACTTTGTCCTCTAAAATAACATGTTTATACAACACACTTGTTTTTTGAAAAAATAAAATGTTGAAGAAATTAGTTCTCTGTGTATTTAGAGTGCAAAAGGAGAGCATAAAAACATTTTCTCATATCGTAGTAGCAGATATTACACATCATTTTTACAGTGAATATTTTGAACCTATCTCGCCCTTTTTGGCGAACCAAACCAATGGGGTAACCCTTAAGATAAGATAAGATAGAGCTTTATTGTCTTCCTTAGGAGAAATTTGTCTTGGGCATCGAGATAATAAACATAAAACATTCAGGTCAATCAGTCATAGATACAGAACAGAGATCACATACCACATGGCAAAGAAACAAACAAGAAACATACAGGTACAGCACTTTCCCTATTGCATTCATATAATCAATATTGCACTTCCCTATGCATGGTGTCCGTCAAATTGCACATATTTTGTGTCCATACCTATTTACACATAATGCACTTTCCCTATTTTACCTTCTCGATTAGGGTAATGTTTAAGAAGTTTCACCCAGTAAAGCAGCAAGAGCACTGAACGAGGGACTTACGATGCAGTGTAAGCCCTCTGGTGTTAATATGTGGTGAAGGCAGTGTGTAGTGTACATGAAAGTTAGACTGCTAACTGCACTATAATTAGTGGTAATGGCACAGTCTTCAAAAGACCTATCTAAAAAAAAAAAAAACTAAACATTGCTTCAGATATCTCCAGCTCAAAACCCATGAAATCGTTAAAGATAACGAGCATCTAATGGAATAGAAATCTTTGATGGGCTTCCAACATTAATTTACTTAAGCTTTAAAACAAGTAAAAAAAAGTTATAGAAACAACATAAGAACACAAATAAAATGTAGTTAAAAATAACCTAAAATAATGGCTGAAAATAAATAACTGACCATTTTAATATCTTCTGGTCACATCCTTTTATTTTTCCATACTGGCAAGAGACTGCAAAATAAATAACCATACTTTCTGATGTCCAATTTGATTGCTCTTACCTAATTAAATTACATATGGACTAAATCCCAGACCAATTGGTGAAGCAGGAGGAATTCCTCTTTCAAATACCTTGGCTGCTATGAAGAAAGCCATTACACATGAATGACTACAAGCAAATCCTTCCTCAAAGACAACTATACTACAATTATAAATGAAATATGATCAATAAGTGAAATACTGACAGAAACACACTGTACATATATTTTCCAATAGGATGAAAGTACTATGTAAAAAATAAATAATGAATGACCTAATTATGAAGATAATGTGTTTGAATCCAGACAGCATTATGATTCTTTCCAAATGTATTTGCAAATCAGTCGACACATCTGTTGTATACAAAAATCTTAATAATAAAACAGGGTTGCCACAAATGCTCCTTAACAATATTATATTGAATTATTGTAAATTCAAAGATGAATCTGAGATGTATTTTTGATTATTCCCACTTAGCTAGTAAGGGTATATTTGTGTGTGTGTGTGTGTGTGTGTGTGTGTGTGTGTGTGTGTGTGTGTGTGTGTGTGTGTGTGTGTGTGTGTGTGTGTGTGTGTGTGTGTGTGTGTTTAGTTTGAGTAAGTGTGAAATGAACTCCTTGCCTTCAGGGAGAGGTGACCTGCTGACAGAGATTAGTTTACATCATCCCTTTTCAATCTTCTTGCTGTTTCTGTGGCATTGTACTCTGCTGTAACATTCATACAAGCACACACACATTTGCAGAAACACACACAGATAAATCCACACTTGGAGTACAGAGAGGGATAGAGAGGATTTAGTTTATATCTCTCCATTCGTATGTTTGTGTCTTTTCATGCTCTTGTTAGTGACAACAGGATGAAAACCCACAGTTAACGACTTTGGGCGAAATCTGCTGCAGGAGCAAAACACAAGTACTGTAAAGGGATGGAGTGAGGGAGAAGTAGATGAAACATAAGCCAGGTTTTCATACAACAATTTGAAACCAAATTTGGGAAAATTGACAAAATAAAATGTGAGTTAATGCTTGTTTACATCCAATACTGATATGAGATGATATACCTTCACATGATCAGCGATAAAACAGCTCTGTGCTGGCTGGGCCACTGTTTTCCAACGGAGAGAGAAATCTCGCCTGACTTCTCAAAAGAAAGTGCTACCTTGGTATCGCACACTGGCTGAAATTGCCACCAAGCAGCACTGCACTTAAAGTTCTAATTATTTTAGACTTTCTTTAGACTTTTATTGTCACTGACCTTTCAATGGGCAACCAATGAGGTAAAAGCTGAATGGAGCCGTGCAAGCCAGCAGGGGAAGTAGCCATAGTAATACAACTAACTTGCAGTTTTTTTCCAAAAGGCTCTGCTCCCTACCTCGCAGTGAGCAAAGAGCAACTCTCCTATCATGTGAAGGCAACTTTAGGGGTTCATCTTCATCGAGATGAAAGGCTGCAAAACATATATCAGTGCAAAACAATGTATCTGTCTATTTTTTGCCCTTCAGCGTATTTTACACACTCAACAACCACCTTATTCTACCTGAGCCAACCACACAGCGTTTTGGGATATTTCTAGATGTTGTATTCACTGTCTAACTTTTCAGATGTTCAGCTTTTTATGGGCAATTTGATAATGTTCATAAAAAGAGGTGGATAGAACTTCTTAATAGAGACAGCGAGAGCAAGAGCGAGAGCAAATAGGTTGAGGTTAAGAGAAGACAGGTTATTAGAGAGATAGTGAAATCGCAAATGAGAATACGCACTTACTCTACAAACAAAAATATCTAGCAGATTTTCTCTTTATAAAGTTGTGTAGTGTTCTGCAGTGTTGGGCGTAACGCGTTACAAAAGCAACGGAGTTAAAACACATTTTAACCTGAAATGAAATGTTTTTTTGTTTTTTAAGAATGTACTAACATAGCGTGCAGGTGTTTGTAGCATCTATGGTTAATTTAAAATGTGTACGTCACTCCGTGTGTTCGTGTATTCATGTGTGGGAAGACCACGACACACAATCCTGCTTTAACTTCACTGTGTGTCTGTGTGTGTGTGTTTGCTCTGGAGGTGCATTTATATCACATAAGCCAACACGCTTTTTTCTTGCCTTTGCCAGAGGCACTTTGTCATACCTCGTATATGGATTACTGTTGAAACATTAACACATTCTGCGAAAACAAATACACATGGGGCTCTCCTTTGATTTGCGGTGTAGCTGTCAAGAGTTATTGATCTGTGATCAGTGGATTCATCACCGTGTACACATTCACTGCCATGTAGCTCTTAGCTACAACACTGCATAACTGCATTATCATGGCCATTCCTCACACAAAAATGGCATGAATCAAAATGTAAAGTCATACAGCGTCAGATCCTTTCATCGTGCCACAAGAGAAAAGAAAAGCCTTCAGAGTACGAAAAAAGAAATCTTCTTGTTTTTCCTGCTTTGTAATCATGTTGTGCCCTTTTTGAATGTATGTTGTGACCCCTGTTGGAATATTGACCTCCAGGTGGATAGCACTGCTCTGAACCAACAGCTTGCACAGAGGGGAGATACAAATCATGTTCAAGAGTAAAACATGTGAGAGTACAAATTATTAATCTATAACACAAAGCAGTAATAGTCAATCAAACTTTTAAACAACTATGATTCTTCAGCTAGTTAGCCGCACTGTGAGGCTGAACCTCTCATTCTAAATTGAAAAGAACAAAGCCTGGGAGTATTAAAGAAAGCAAAGCATTGGAAAAATTAAATGTTGACCTGATGATGATGCCAGCAAATTCAGGGGATCACAAAAGTTCCCTAAAACAAAGAATCTCTGCACAAAATTCCAGAGTAAGGGACTGAAAAGTTGTTAAGAAATTGTAGTCTGAACCATTGATGTGTACCTGGAGTCATATCAGTCATACTAATGTTATTCTGACAAGAGTAGTCATAACAACAACAAAAGCTTTAATGTAATTATAGCCTATTTCATCACATTTCATAATTGTTGTTCTTTCATTTGGAACTACCATAGTAACCGGAACAACTGCGTACATGAAACAACACTTGAGTTTTAAAGTATACTCAAATAAAAAACAGATTTGAATGTTTCTGCAGGTTTTGCTCATCTTTCATGTCAAAATGCTGACAAACCACTGTCAAAATAAACAACAATGTGCAAATGTCTGTTAATCATGTTACCAGGGTTCTTCATCATCTTGAGTTGATAATTATACCTTAGTTCTAATTATACCTTACATAAAAAAAAAACCTCTGTGGAGAAACGATATAATGATAAATAAAGAGGAGAGAATAAATTGCAGAGTCCAACAATCCACAGCCCGGATCCTCCAATCTCTTTAGACAGTTGCAAACATATTTATTATCTCGCTGCAGAGCCATAGAAGAGTTGCTGCACCTTTGTGAATGCACCCTAATTGTCAACTACGGGTGCACAGAACAGCTACTTATTGTTCTGATTACAGTACAGTTACAAATATGAAAGGCAAACTTTTGTTATTAAACCTTAACTGGAGGTTTATTTAGCATTAACTCGCTACGGAAATGTGTTCCTACAAGCAGAGAAGAGAAAGGAAGCATAACGTTCTCATCCCAGCTAGTAAGGATGACAGCAAACAAGCAATAGTCCAACATATGAATGTAATATTTAGAGCAGCAGCGACTTGTGTACTCATTGATTATTTGAACGACAATTTTTTTATCGAGTCAGGCACAATGATTTATACAGACATAATGATGGATACAGTCAATATTTTTTTTTGTTCCCCTTTCCCCCCCTCCCGGTCCTAGCTAGTAAATTAAATAACTAAATAAACAGATACATGTAATGTAGAAGATAATATTAAAAGAAAATTAATAGATAAGGAAATATAGAATAGTAACAGTAATACATGTACCCATATACTCACATATGTATACCCACATATACACATACACATCATAGAGAAAGAAAATCATAGAAAATGGATTTCCAACTGTTTTGGTAATAGAAAATGTAATCCTGATTTTTCTTTATTTTAACTTGACTGATAAAAAAATACATTTAAAGATATCACCTTGGACATTCTTCACTATTAGTTTTTTGGACCAAAGCCTATTTTGATTTATATAGAGAATGGTCGTCAGACTGTATAGGTAAACATGGAGGTAGCTCTATGGGGCACATATTTATGTATGAAAGACATGAACAATTTGATCTTGAATAATACTGTAAGTAACTTTAAGACATTTCATTTGCTTGTCAAAATGGTTTATTAAACAATATAAATGCACATGATAGTTTGTAAAAAGGGTGTCATTGATCTAGTTAATCTTTAGAATTTACATTTATAAACTGAAATGCAGAATGGTTTGGCTATGTGAGAAAAATGTAATAAGGGCACAACAGCAGAAAGTTGTTGTTCTAACTTAAAGGAAAAGAGCACATCATAAGATAAAATTCACAGAAGAAAATGTGTTACTCTAATTTAGTATAACTCACACGTACAAAACATGCACATTCACTGATACCCACTGAATGGTTGCACAAGGACAAAGTATCTTTCATTTTTTTTTGTGAAAAACCGCTTAGTCTATTTTTTTCTAATTGCTGCCAGGCCACTTTCATCAGGCCACAAGCTGTCTTTTCATTAAAAGGAGCAACAGGGTACAATGTTACAAAGTAGGACTTTTTAAAGTGAGGCTGCTCTCTTTGCAAGAGCCAAAGACCGTTTTACAAAGCCAGCAGAGTGCTGTGGCGCCCTTCCCAAGACTAGAGTAAACACTCCAAATATGAGGCAATAACTCTCACACACACACACACACACACACACACACACACACACACACACACACACACACACACACACACACACACACACACACACACACACACACACACGCACACGCACACGCACACGCACACATACACAAACACTCAGAGAATCTAATGCTGCCAATCAATACCAACAAAAGGATAAGGATATAGAGGTATTATTTCCATTTCACAGGCTGAATCTTTTGTCTGATCTCCACTGTAAGTCGGCGGATGAAATCAGAAGCCCTGGAAAATAACATCCGTACAGTGTGTATGTGTGTGTGTGTGTGTGTGTGTGTGTGTGTGTGTGTGTGTGTGTGTGTGTGTGGTGTGTGTGTGTGTGTGTGTGTGTGTGTGTGTGTGTGTGTGTGTGTGTGTGTGTGTTTGACTCTAAGATATAGAGTGGTTTTGAAGAGGACATAGAATTTAATTTCCTAGCTAAAGGACAATGATCACGAAAGAAAGTAATAATTTGATTTTAAAATAGTCACCCTCACTTAACACACTCACACATATACACACATATCGGTTCTATATGCATGCACATTTGGGCACACACACACATGCCTGCGCCCACCATTTATACTCCAGTTCTCTCTTAAACAAAACTGCTCTTCATTAAATAACTCCTAACCTCTCTAAGAGGAGATAAAGGGTAATTACGTAGCTATCGTCAATTCAAACTGTTCTCTTTTTCTCTGAGCGCAGGGACCATAGATAAGGCTGCTTAATTAACTTAAGTGCCTCTGTTCCATCACCTCTCATGCAGGGACCCTCTAACTGCTGATGGAAGAGCAGAACAGCCTAGATTATACTGCCACATTAAATCATCTGCATTGTCAGATCTGGACAATTTCACAGTTGAAGTTTAGAGTTCAACTTTTTCATGGAGGACTTTTTTTCTGTTGCACTGACAAAGCAGGGCCAAAGAGTATATCTGAAAATCATTTTTAGAGTTTAAGTGTAGCTGGTGAAGGAGTCACAGGAAATAAGTGCTTGAAAGTCAAAAAGGGGAACTTGATTTTCATGTGGGTTGTTGCTTTTTTTCAGATTTCAGTATGCGAAAAAATCCGATTCAAGCTGCCAGTTTCACCGCAGCCTAAGCTGTGTTCTGAACACCTGATGGTAAGTCTGTTTGTATCTAAAGGCAGCGCAGGGTCAGATGATCAGCACTGACCCCGTACAGTTTTGTGTGTCTAGCTCTAGGCCGTTTCAGCCCTCATGGGAACATTTCCATCAAAGTGGGGCTCAAACCTTTATAGTTCAGTTTAAAATGCTGCCCTGATGCTCTCTGGGAGATTCAGCAAGTATAAAAAAAAAATATATATATATATCAAAAGATCCAAGCTTCTTGATCCAAACTTAAATCGCAACTTGAGATTGATGTCCATCTTGTAACTCTCAGAAAGAAGTGAATAGGCATTATAGCCCCAACATTTTGAAATGCTCCTTAAAAGGAATTACAAAAATATTATTTTGGTTGAATGCAAAAAAGATTGTATTCATCCACAGGTATAAAAAATAGGTATTGATAACACTAAAATAAAATGACTGGGAGAAAACTTTGAAAGAAACTTAACAGCTGCAATTTGAGTTGCAGTCCCATTTGATAAAACTCTTACCCCATTTAAATGTCTCTCTCATGTCAAGCTGTACTGCTTTTCTTTGGTCTATGTCATTTGAATCTTTTCTAGCAAACCCCTTTGTGTTAACCCCCCTTTATTTTCTCTTAATTGTATATCTGCTTTCATTGCATCATTTCTCCACCTCTCTCCTGTCAGATTCTATCCTTACATTATTCATCGGTATTATATTTATTATTATATCACAGGCCAGCTCACATTCTCTCTTTCTTATTTCCTCCTCCCTCCTTCAGTTATTACTTTCCTATTCAGATGCAATAATTGCAGAAGCTCTTGTCAATCCTTTAGCATTCTTAAAACCATTTTGTTGCTTTCCAACCCTCCTACTCTAACTCTCCAACTCCTTTATCCCCCTTTCATCTTTTCCTCAACACATGATGTACCTCCCACCACCCCTCTGTGTTTTGTGATATATTTAAAATATTGGAGAAAGTATGGAGATTTTCTTTCGTAGTGTGTGAAATATGTGATGCTTGAAACATGTAAGTATTTCAATTTATAGGAGAAAATGGATTCCTGAAAGAGTCAGGTTGGGTAGATATGTAACAATGGATGAAACAATTTTTAGAGGGAGTTTTTGTAATATCATTAGTAAACATTAATGGTGTTGTTTAGATGGCATTTAACAACTAAGACAGACAGTATGATTAGAAAGAGACAGAGTGGAAAGGGTTGGATTTATTTAACCTCAGTGTGCTAGACTTCTTATAGGCAATGCGTCCCGGGACCTGGACTCCCCCTCTGAGTTAGAAAGGCTACGACCCCGACCCTCCAAGCAGACAAAAGACCTAACCCAACAGGAGACTCCTCCTTCTCCATGAGACAGACAGAGAACCAGAGCTGAACTGAGGCATCCAGAACCGAACAGCTTGCTGACATAAGGAGATACTCTCATCAGTCCCTCAGACAGGGCATGAAGTTCCAAGCTGAGCCACGAGATTTGGCACAGGAGCAGAGTGGGGGACATGAGAGCAGAATCCGCCCTCCATAAAGCAGCAGAGAGACTGTAAAGGAGGAGATGAAATGCAAAGCAGTGCAAAGAACAGTGGCATGATGTGGACTGCAGATGTGACTGGGCCAAAGGCTGCCTAAAAGAGTTACAGCGGATGGATTCAAGAGCTGATGGACTGAAGAGAAGACAGAATCAAAGGAGTTGGCATGGTCGATTAGAAGTGAGGAGGCCGGGGTCACGGCTTGAGACAACCAGGGGAGGAGAAAAGGAGAACGGGAATGAGTGAGTTTACACATAAACACACTTATTCACAAAACGCACATAGAAGACACCACATTTAAAGAACTTGAATTGACTTGATAAATAAGTAAAGATAAAAAGAGGTATTAACCATGAATTAATCTATTGGTAAATTAAAATAGCAGTAAAGAGGAAACTATTAAAGTAAAATGAGAAAATCATCCTAAAAACACACTGAGGGATAAAGGGGGGAGGCATGATCGAAATATGCACTACACTTTAAGCAGTGGGTGTTTTGGAGTTAGGAGTACAGTGTGGGAATATTGTTCAATCTTTCCATCATATTAACAAATCATTCTTCAAGAGATTTTATTCATGTGTGAATAAAGTAGTGATCTCATTTGTTACAATATTGATCACCATTAAAAGGATAGTTTTAGGAATCACTCTATAAGACAAATCTTTATTTATATGGATAATGTTGAAGGGAAAACTAGTTCTGAAAAATTGTAGTATTTCATTTTGAGGTATTGGTTTCACCATTGTAACATATATTACTATACGAGAACTTTTTAGGGGGAAGTAACTGTTGTTTGTAGTCCAGAATGTAGTGTTTACAATTCCTAAAAGTTCAAATACAAACCATTGATGAAATTACTTCTGTTTTTGAATCCTTGATCAAGTAAAGGGTAATTGTTGCGTGTTCGGACACCCAGGGTTCCACACACTGCTAAAGACTTTAACATTGTTTTTTAAGTAGACCAGAATTGAAGATAAATGAGTATAATGACCTATGAGGTGCAGAACTACACAGATCCTAGTAATGGTTTTCCTCAAGATAATAGTTATGTACACAAGTTTCTGAAATAGATCTATTAGACATAGTAATACTAATTAGGTGTAAATGAATTGCAGTAGTAGTACTATAAGGAAGTGAGTTTTGTACCAAGTTGCAGGAAATGTGGGAAGCAGCCGTCCCGATGACAAGTTAGAGATATCTGACAATTAAAGTTGTAATCACGAAGTAATAAATGATGGCGCTCCATATATGACTGATTTTTGGTAGACAGAAGATCCTGGCCTATGCTAAAATATCAAAGTCTCTGCAGAGCACGACACATGGCCAAAAAGACTGGGACCAAATGATCTTTGACCCTGACTGACAGTGTGACAAAAGCACTGTCAATGACTGACTCTGGGGTTGACCTGACCAAGACTTTAGAACCTGACAGTGTGAGTGTGAATGTATGTCTGCATGTGATCAGTGTAACTGCATGATTCTAAAACAATAACTAACCAAGCATGTTTTTGGACTAACATATTATTCTGGAGCTCCAAGGGAAACGAGAGGTTTCCTAAAAATTCCACAAAAGGGGGAAACCGCGCGTGTGACCCGTTTCTAATCTACTTGATTCTATTGTACTCCCACAGGCAGTGGCGGTTGACAGAATGTGAAGCTCAAACTAATATCTGAAGATTCTGTTTCTTTTTAGGACTGCAAGATGGAGATAAACACTTATTTTCATTGGAGTGTTTACTGTGAAAAATAATGGATGTACTTTTGTGAATAATGTTTGGTATTTTCTTATAACCACTGGTTACCTGAAGGTTTTCTTCCCATACAGGATTTTGCTACACATGAGTACATGTGTAAAAGGGGGAGTGTGGGATTTTTCATTTAGGGACTGGAAGAAACCTGCCGCCCCAATTTGGTGAATGTTGACATGTTTCTAATATTGATTGAGTTATAACAGGTAACACAGATGCAGAATCAGTGGCCGAGGGGCTACTGTGAGAGGTGTAATTCCAGAATGGGAATACCAGAGAAGTTGACCTGTGATAATGAAACAATTTTGTAATATTTCAACAGGTATTACAGTTAAGTTAAAACATAGTAATGTAATGAGACAGAATTTAATATAGACAACATCTTGTAACTAGCCTGGTAAAGAAGTAAAAGCCATAGACTTTACTGTTTAGGTCATTATGGGGATATACATTTAATGTAAATTCATAATAAAAAGACATTTGATGACAGTATGTTGGATTTCTGTATTCATTTTTTCATCATGGTAATATCTAAGCACTGGTGGGTCAAACACCTGAGGGCCCAGGAGCCCTGAGCGTAGGCTTGAGTGGTGGGTATCAGATTTCTCCACACAGGTTGCTGACGCCAAAGGGGGACCCAAGGAACACGAGGCCGACACAGCGGAGTTCGTCTGGCTGAAGGTCATCAGGCCTAGGTGGCTCAACCCCAGGTTCTCCGGCCCCCACTGAGTGACCCAGAGGACATCTCATGCCGTCCGCCGAGTAGAAAAGAGGGACAGCGGGTACTACTGGAGCCAGTGTGCGGCGGGGAAATCACCTGGAAGGACCCTAGACACATCAGGATGGACCTGGCTATCGTCAGCGAGGACATCCCTACAGCAGATGACTCGGAAGCTGTCATCAGCGGGCTGGGGGAAATCACGAGGAATCAGAGGAGTCTACTTCTCTCTGATCAGATTAATCAGTTCCCCCATTGAAGGAAAAGCTACTCCTCCCCCTCCGTACCAAATGCCCTTGTTGGCTTGGGCAGAAGGAGAGGATGAGTATGATGAAGCGGCAGACAAGGACGCAGTTTTTTAACATATTTTGGTCTCCCTCCACTGTCACGAGAAACTGTTATGAGGGGCTGTTCCCAAATGTTTAAAGTGCTCTAAATCCCAGCTTCTGATGGATTTATATACTGTTGGGGAACAGACACAGTGGCAAAGAAGGACAGTAGTTATGTTTCCAATGTCTTATGTAAATTGATATTTTGTTATAAGATCAAAAGGGGGAATTGTGATATATTCATTTTAATGTCACCTTATATATTCATGTTGTGGGTACTGAATTGCTACAACATTGTGGAGAAATTAGCTTAAACATTTTTTATTACTCTGTATGAAAAGGAGCAGTTGTGGAGGAGGAGACATTCTCCATTAAATACCGCATGTCAAATATCAGGGAAATCTACAGATCTTAAAAATATATGTGTGTGTTTAATTACTTTGTATCAATAATAAGCAGTCTGTGTAAAAAGAAGCTGGAAATATGCAAAGGAATACTCTTTGGAAACAGTCTAAATCTCTGGAATGCGGCAGGACGAAATGAGTGTGTGTTCTCTATAATGGGCCTGTGCAAAGTTTTACTATTTGAGAAGCACTAGTAGGACTGGTCGAGAGCAAAGGTAATGTTTTCCTCGTTATTATTTGATATTAAGGTAACTCACACGTGATATTTGTATAATCCAACTATAACAACTATATCTTAAAACATATTTTTAACTTGTGTGTGGTAACCTGAGGGGGGAAGGTGGCCACAGACAGAGAACCATATAGGGGAATGTGTGTGTGCTGGCTGCAAGATGTAAGATAAGATAAACACACTTATTATTTGGAGCAGGTTCGTGCTGGACACCGAAGGTATCTGTTCTTCATCAAACTGAAGAGACAGTTTTGTTTTCCGGGTCTCCTAGCTGGCTCGCGCTGATTGGGTACGACAGGCTATGTGTTGGTCTCTTCCAATGGGAGACCCTTCTGGGGGAAGCATGCACACACCTCCTCCTATGTTTTTAGGATGATAACCTGTGTTTTCTCTAAGTTCGGCCTCTTCTTCTTCATGAGGCCAAGATGGTAAGTCTTCCCAGCTGGAGGAACCAGAGCCGGAGTACTCTGCATTTTGAAGCTGCTGTTGCGGAGTGCTTCGTGATCGATGTTGATATTGTTGTATTGTATATTTTACCATTAAAACAGCATATTTGTTATAACCTTACCCTGGTTGCTTTGAATTCTTCCTCTGTTAATTTGACCCACTCACAAAAGGACGCGCTGGAGCAGAAGGGGGGCCTTCAGAGCCCCCGCCAGAGTGTGACTTCTGTTCCAACAGTTTCCACCAATATTTTTCACCTTCCTTTACTTCCTCTCATCCATAATCATCACCCGGCCCTGTCTCTACATCCGACCCTCCATCTTTTCCCTACCAGCATTGTTCTTCACATCCACCCACACTCAGCTTTCCATTAGACAGTGTGTGTGTGTGTGTGTGTGTGTGTGTGTGTGTGTGTGTGTGTGTGTGTGTGTGTGTGTGTGTGTGTGTGTGTGTGTGTGTGTGTGTGTGTGTGTGTGTGTGTGTGTGTGTGTGTGTGTGTGTGTGTGTGTGTGTGTGTGTGTGTGTGTGCTTGTCTAGCTATGCACATAGGCCATCGCGTGCTTGTGTATGCATGTGTGTTTTCTCTCCAGGGCAAGAGGTTCATTACTGCGGAGGTTAGAATGATGACGGTGGTAATAAAGATAAAATGTCGTCGGAAAGATACAGATCAAACATCTCCCTGTGGCAGAATGTGTGTGTGTGTGTGTGTGTGTGTGTGTGTGTGTGTGTGTGTGTCCTTAGGGCAAATACACATCCTAAAAGACCACATTTGGGACAGCCTTTTTTTAATAAAATCACTCAAACTGTTCAGAACAGAGGAGTTTGCGAGTGTTGTTTAGCGGCTGCCGCTGTTAATTGGAGTTGCTCCAGGCTTTCCTCAGGCTATTGGGAAGTGTGCGTGAATGTGTAATTGTTGTGATAGCCTCCATTTGTGCGTATGACAAGACACGAAACATAAGGTTTAAGCTTCTGCAGAAAGGGAAATTAGCAGAGCTGTTGCCACCATCGCTTACATACAAAGTGACAGCGATTGTTAGGAAGCTTTCAGCACTGGAAATTAAATTAGGTTGCAGGAATCAAACACATAATGGCAAAAAAACACAGTCTGAAACACATTAGCAGCACAGAGCAATAGCAGCATACAGAGTGAGGAGGGGGGGAGATTGCAGTCATGCCAGGTAATTAATTTTTTGCATGTGTCGTTGATTGCTGGTGCAGGACGACATTTTTATACGTTCATAGACGTGCGTCAGCAGTTATGCCATTAAGATCTTCAAAGTCCCCAGTGTTAGGCTTTTTATTAGCAGCAGGTCTCACATTACTTTTACTGCCGCAGGAATGAAAACAAAATGTGTGGGTGATGAGAAAAGGATGTCCACTGAGTGTCCACTTACTGAAACACAGCCAACAAGGTTGATCAAATGCTGATGTCATCTGGTGGAGGAAGTAGCTGGAGATAAATGTTTGTGCTTCCGTATGTGTAACGTGAAGATTAAATCATTTTCAATGTTAAATAACCTCTATATCCCCTCGTTATCTTCATACATACAAACATGCTGTCTTGCCTCATTCATGAGCTTCTCCCCCGTACATTGTTTAACTTTAAGTTTTGCTTCCCTATTATTTTCCCTCCCCTGGCTCAACACTCAGTGAAATTACACTGCCTTCAGAAAGGATTTTCATTATTTGTCTCCAAGGTTTGAAATGAATTAGGCACAAAAGATGTCTGCTTCCCCTTTTCCCTGTCAGTTCCAGCTTGCTTCAAGTTGATTCCCCATTTAAAATGGTCCTTTTTTGTGAAGTTAAAATGTAAATATCAACAATTAATTACGTTTACCTCAATATTATGACATTGGTTTACCAATGGGTGTTGGCAATACTTCTTATCGTGGTGATACGAAAGACTGTATATTAGTTGTAACTACTCATCCTTTATAAATGGAGCACTTATTGTACAGAGAGGTATTGACCGAGAAAACAAAGGATTGAGTTCTCTAGATGCATTTATTTTACATCTGTGCAATCTTCATTGACACAGAAATTACTACTTCAAGTGCTGCATTCACTTGTTGTTCAATACATGGTTTTCCAATGTGTTTTAAAGTTCTAACAATTCAAGGACAACAAACATGAATAGATAAATCATACTGAAAGACATAAAAGGATGGTTAAGTTTCGTTGAGTATGAGTGTTCAACACTTTCTTTAAGCAGAATGTATAACATAACAATGAATGAGAGTTACGGTGGAAGGCGATGGAATAGCTTCTTGCAGCAATAAATCAATATTAAATCAGTAAATACAGATAAAAGGAAGGGAACACATCATATTAATGACTATAACGTAGTCAAATGTATACTATGTTCACTATTAGGCTATGTTAAGCTAAACGTAAACATCAGAGTTTAGATCCGCAAATAAGTATTATAGCAATAACAACATTAATTCCTTAAAACTGTCCCTTACTTAAAACCTTACTTAGACTTTGTATACTTTACTGATTCTCAGCTTCACTTCCTAACATGCAGTTTGTGTTTTCCTCATTCAACCCCAAGGTGCCATTTTCAATGAATGAGCCTTCAGTCCAAAAATAATGACCTTTGAAACGTGGCCATTTTAAATGTTAGAATGAATGAAATGAAAATGGCTGGGGAGATACAATTCACAAGTGTCTCATTTTGATTTTCAAATTAATGTTACGGATTAAGCACCCTAATGATCACTAGGATACAGATTAGTAGCCTGTATTTACTGTTTTAGGCTACTAATTAAACTATTAAGAACAAATATCAGTGGATCAGTAACTGATTGTTCATCGCACCCGTACACACGTGAAATGTGTCAAAAGGGGAGAGGACCTCATGTTGAAAATCACAGATTACATGCTGCACATTTGGTGCAACAGATTAAGGGAAAATACATTTACAATCCTGCAGTCTGTGGCACTAAACAGTAGCAGAGTGCTAAGTTTCCTTTTCAAACCGACAGGACAGAATGCTACAGCGGAATAGGCATAGTTCATAATAACATAATAGCTGCTCTGATTGTATGATTGCCAAACACATTACCGAGCCTTGCTTCCCACCTGCAGGTATACTTTAAGTCGACTAATCAAAACAGACGTAATTCACGGAGTGAGGCTACAACTGCTGAAATCTGTATGGAACCACAGTACTGTGTGATTAGAAAGTCCCATTAATTACACATGCAGAAACAGAGCATATAGCTCTCTGGTTTAGAATCAAAGAGGATCACCAGTTTTACTCTAATGGGTTTTTGGTCTGTATTTTTGATGAAATGATCTTCCTTGAATCAAGCTCTTTTCTCCCAAATGATCAAAGCTTCATGTTCATGCTTAGGATTTAAAATAGTGAAACAGTCATATTACTCTTTATCGTACTCTAGCTGCATTCGAGATATCTTTATGTGACAAGACAATAGATCAATGATCAGTAATCAATAGGAGATATTTTGCATAATTGTATGTGTTGTACGACACCCCAACCACACAGTTTAGAGACATAAACATTAAAAACACATCCGTAACATTTCACATGACACCTTGAGCTTCAAACCAGGTTGATCATTATCATTTATATACGGGACTTTTTAATCTGTGGTTTAATAAATCTAAAATATTCCTTGAGCTTAAAATACTTATTTGCATGACGTCATTTAAATGTAAAGTCTATTTGCTAAGACTAAGTGTACAAGAGAAGACTGCATGCTTTGAATTACTTACACATTGTATGTCCCTTACTGCTTAAGGGTTTTCTCTTGATAGGTCTTTCAAACTGATGAAAAACTCCTTATCACATGTACACGTCTAGACACACACACAAAGATACACACATGCAGACTGTTTATCACCTTACCCTTCACCAATATCCATTATCAGGAGATTTATATGTTTTCATGCATCTAAACAATGTCAGTCCTCTAATGACGGATACATTATAAAAACAATAAGCTTTTAAATCAATAAGACAAATATCTCCAGACAGAGTGTCTGTATACACTATCTACAAATAGATAAATCACACTTAACGGATTATATTGAATTGACCTTGGTTATGTTTCATCACTAAGGTCTTCTGTGTGTCTCTGGAATTGACCACTACTAATAGAAAGAAATAATACGTTGATTTATTTCTTAATGTGTCTCCTGATGTGGTAAAGGACAAAGCTTTAAGAGGGAGGAGAGGTCAGTCTGTGTCAGAGATGGACTACAATGATTGTGTTTATATAAGGAAGTCTAAATATCCACAACAGCTCTGCGTGTCAGGGGCAGTGGCTGTGAGCATGGTGTAAGTGCTCATATTGTTAAAAAATGTGCTTTTAGACCCCTTTTCATATTAAAAAGGTCCCTCAATTTCAGACAGCGCATTATAAATCTCACAAGCCACTGACACTTTATTCGCCCTTCTGACTTACTCTCCGAGGCAAACCGCGTATTTTTCCTTTCTACAGGTTGAAAAATATCATGTACCAGTTCACTGGAAAGCAATTTAGAGCTGTAGTGGCAAACCTGACCTGAAACCTTCCACATCCTCACAAATAAGAGCATGTGAGGGTTACTGGGGCTTCTGTTGGAACCGTAACAAGTGTTCCTGCTCCTTTCTGCAATTATAATCTGATATCAACTGATTTTGAAGTCATATAGCTATGAAGAGGGTCTATAAAATCTTTATTAATGTGTTCTGACCACTGTTCCAATTACAGAGCGACACACACACACCCACACACACGCACACAAGCAAGCCAGCAGACACGCACGCATTGAGCCCAGCTCAGAGAAGATTACTTTTCCTTTACTGTGGAAATCAATGAGTGCACTCCATCGCTCAATTTAATGCCCACTCCATCCCAACAAACTTAGATACACACACAAACGCACATACACACCTGTTGATGATAGTACAGGTCAGATAAGGTTGCTAAGGAGTAGATATTCTGAAAATATTCTAAAGCCCACTTTTAGTGACAAGTACAAACAGGATAAATCCATTAAGACAAAAACTCCTGGTTTTCTTTCTTTTCCTCTTATTTAAAACAATCTGTTTCCTCTTTCCAATCAGTACTTCCCAGCAGCTGTCTATCTTTTTTATTCCACTCCACAACTTCTTTCATTCCCGGCCCTTTTCCCACGGAGTGTTAAGAAGGTCATGTGGTTTTCTGAAGTCACTGCGTGTCACTGTTGAGTCTCCAGTATGTGTGTGTGTGTCAGAAGCACTGAGCCAGAGTAATGGGTTTGTTCAGCCGTCCGATGCAGTTGTTCTGCCATTGAATGATCCAGCAAACTGGTCAGAATCCCCAATTACACACCAACACACACATAAACACTCACACACACGGACGCTCACCACTTCCCCATTTTACATAAATACACACATATACAAATATAAAAGACCAGAGGAACTTTAAAGACTGTAAATGATTCACACTCTATCCGCAATGTTTGAATGTTTCCGTCTTCAACCGTCATGCAGAGTCCTCTCCCTGCTGATGTGTAACTACTTCAGGAAGCAGCCACTTAGGGTCCAATCCATATCATAATGACAGGCGGAAAAATAAAACTGCGAGAACAGCCGTAGCAGTTGGAGCGCAAGCATTGGATCAACTAAATGTTCCCCGACAGTGTATTTCATTTGTTTCCCAACAAAATATCAGAACATTCAATCAAATATCTGCCTAAAGTGAGAATTATTCAACTGGATTAAGGTTCTATTTAGAAACTCACACCATTTGGTTAAAGGTCCCCTATTATACTGTTTTTCATCAATATATTATAGGTCTCAGATATATACAAACATGTCTCTGAAGTGTTTGGCTCCAAATGCCAAACATATCATTTTAGCATCCCATAATCCCGTCTGTTTCAGCCCTGTTTCAGAAGTGCTGTTGCTTTACATGTTGATGTATAAAAGACATGAAAAAATAGATTTTGCATGATAGGTGACCTTTAAGGTGATGGAAAGTCCAGGTCTTAGAATAATACAGAACAAGTGCACCGTGATTGAAAGCATTACAGAAACAGCTTTCTGCACTGCATTTTTAGTTAAGAAACGGTATAGTTTCCTTGGTGTTTAGAAAGAAGCCCAACACTCCCATTCATTCAGACGAATATTAAGGGTCAGATTATTGAATTGAAGTTCAGGGGTTTCAAATATCATCAACATCGCAATCTGTTATGAAGTCAAGCAACAGCTGCACTTTTTACAAAGGATACATTGCTTGGAGGTGAGTGGAAAACTCATGACACTCGCCTTAAAAATGCTATAATCGTCAGCTTTTACCTTTTATATTATTGATTGGAATGGCAGTCTGTCAACAAGGAACAAGAAAAGACTGCACCATAGAGTTAAAGTCTCTGATATTCGGAAGAGATGATGAACGGTTTGCTGTACTCCAATTTTTCTGTTACGTTTGTCACTGATTTACATTATTTTATGTGTAGCATTCTTTTTTGCATATTTTTGTTATGTCATTATTGTCTTTCCTGTTGAAGTCTGTTACATGGCTGCAAGAATATTTTCCCCTTGGGGGCAATAACGTGTAAGTTGAGTTCTAGGTGTTAAACTAGTCAGAATTCGGACTTGTTTGCTAGCCATCCCATCATCCTTGACACCCAGGAAGCGTCTCAGGGTATATATATAAAGTATTCACTGACAGATAGTGAGCTTCATTGGAAAGAGATCGAGTCAAGGAGAGAAAAAAGGGTGCCTAGCAACCTGCTCTTATCACGGACACTGTCTCTATGCTGTCTCATTGACTCTCACTCTGCACAACAACTAATTGAATGCAGAATGTCACTCACAACACTGCTTCAGTAATGAGTAACCTGACAAAACCACACGTACAATGTCAGTGAAATCTATAGTAAGATCTTCTGATGTCAGAAATGGAAAATGACATGTGTGGGAATGTTTTTAGACTGTTATGTTTAAGCAAGTGCACAAAGATATTGCCAAGCTATTCAAGTTGTAATTAAGGCCCCATTTTCATTTCTCTTGTGAGTGATGAGTACATTATTTTGTTAGTATATTCTGTGAAGGTTAGCACACTGAGGGCACTAGATCTTTTGTATCTTCTGTTCATGGTATTCTATTAATTCCATAAGCAGGCAAGGTCAAATTATATTACTTTCAAAAGCAATTATGCCTCTGAATTTACCCCATGTATCTATCTCAGTGTATATTTGGTGCACTCCATATTCAGCAAAGAACATTAGCTGAATATGGAGTGTATTCCTTTGGCAGTGCAGACTTTTCTTTCTTTGCCTTTTTTCTGTGTGTGCGTGCGTGTCTTTGTGTGTGCGAGATGCACAGCAAAACAGTGTGTAAGCCTATCCGAAGAGCTGTTGTCTTCAACTTGTTTGTTTCTGATGTAGATGAGTAGGTGTTATATTAAAGACATTCCCTTCTTCAGTCACTCTGTCTCTGAACTTTACTCAAACATGTCACTGTGTATTACATCTCTGCACCTCCTGTGTGTCTGTATACGTGCTAGAAATGGGAGCAAGTGAAGCCCTTTTTTGCAGTTAATCTATTATTTTGCAAAAAAAGAGAGAGCTCACAAAAAGAAAAGACATCCACATTTGACAAATATTTGACTCATATTGCTATCATTAATCCGAGCATAGACAAAAAGCTGCATAGATGTAGCCCTTGATATTGACGCACACAAAGTAGTTCATACATTCCAGAGTGAAGAGCAGCAAAAGTGAAACATATTTTACATCATGAATGACTACTAGCACTTTCCTCTCATTGGGAGACACCATTTGCTTTATTTAGAGAGATGTATTCACACTTTTAAACCCCATGTGAATGTTCGGCTCATCACACATCCACATGACTAGCTTTGCAGATTATTGTCATTGACAAGCTCACTGCTTTTAGATAACAGTTTTTGAATATTTCAAATCACAGGATTAGGTTCAAATGTACTCCAATCTCATTCAATCATCTCAACTGCTCTGAAAGTCAGCTTGAGGCTCGATTGGAATGCCGAGATTTTAATCCAGGAGCCTGACACACTCTAAAGATAATGTGTGTTGAATGTCCAAAGTGACCTGTCCTATTTTCTGCAGACCACTCAAGACTTTCCTCAAAGATGAAAACCCGTTGTCACGGTCAAAACAGGGTTATAATTGGGCTCTCCATCGTGTGATGCGTTCCAAGCTTCAAACAGAAAATATACGCTTGAACTAATCTTAGTGACACATTTATGCTTCTCCTGAGGTACTTGCAGGGAACAGCTAAGTAGCAGTGACAGACAAACATTGACAGAGCCTCCATCTAGCAGAAATAAACTGAGACTGTATGCCTTTATTTAGTTTGCCAAAACTTTGAGGGAAAAAGCTTACCTTTTGTGTGCTTTTTAGGGGCAAATATTTAAAAACAAACAAGTTTGCTAACAGATTTCAGTGACATTTGGTGGAAAGTTATTCCAAGAAAACACTGATTAGTTTTTGGTGCATCTCCAGATCCAATACTGCCAGGCCAATTGTTGGCAAATCACTTCTAAACTCTGAGGTGTGAAAGGAAATTGTATTTTTTCCTGCATCGCCTGCTTAAAGAAAAATGTTCCAAGTATATGTTGGCTAAACATGTTTCTGCCCCTTCCTTCAGACTTCCTTACAGAGCCCCTCCTCCAACACACACGAACGTGCACATGACCAATGAGGGCACGAGATAAGTTTGTGCACGAGATGGAAGGCTGACAGGCAGGTAGGCCATCCAATTATCTGAGCTGGGCCGGCTCAGATAATTGATCGTGCTTTTTACAGTACTACGGCTTCCACAGATGACATTTTTGTATGTATTTATTGTCAAAGAATTTAATTTATTCATTGCTATCGGGATGTTAAGAGCATTCCATGGAATATAACAAAAAGTGTTTCTGAAATAAATTACATACCCCACCTTTGAGTGTTTTTTGGTTGACACAAACTAACATAACTCTTGAATCAACATCATGCACATTTGAATGTAGAAATTAACATATGTGTAAATAAACTCTGAGCAATCCATATAACGTCATGCATATTTCTGACATCACAATAACCAGATAGATTAAAAAAGATGGTACTGTTTATGAATATGAATCTGTGAAATTATGCTGAACTGTATCAATACCAGTGTTGGAAATGCATCGAATACAACTCAAAATGGTGGGTTGTATTGGAGGCATTGTATGAGACTGTTTGAGTCGATGCACTGATCCTTGTGACTTGGCAGGTATATTCATTCAAACTGGTTTTGAATTTAGTTTATAAAAAAATATAAATATATTTTTCTAAAGCATGCCAAATAGTACACATTATTCTTAGAGGAGAGGTTTTCATCATGCTTTTGAGAATACGTTTTAATTATTATCATAGATGTCTAACTTCAAACCACAGCTGCTCTGTTACTCAAAAGAAGAGTATCCATCTTCAAAATGTATGTCAGAACTTTTGGGCAGTTTGCCAAATACCCTCCCTGAAGCAGACTGTCTGCTGGTCAGCCTCCCTGCGCTAAGCTGTTCTTCTGATATTATGTTATCGACCAATGTCTTCAGTGTTCTTGATTGAAGTGCAACTGTGTGCCCCCCATCATTTATCCCGTCTACTTCTCTGCTCAGTGTTCCACGTTGAAATAGCAGATATGATCTGAGACTCTGATACCATTCATCTTAGTATCAGTGCACTGGTGCGTTAACTGATGTTAGTCAGCACAGCAGCATGCAGGAGTCAGACCAGCGTTTGCCTGTCCAAAGACGGCAGGAATCTTTGGTGATGGATGGCAGCAGCAGAGGAAACATTTACATACAAATAATAGCACCTGTCTGCTGGCTACTCAAGCATGGGATGCAAAAATACGCACATTCTTGCACGTACACAAACATCAAAGAACATGCAGAAACAAACGATAAAACACACACACAAGGAGAAATGTGAAACACGCCCACACGGCAGAGGTAATGAGATGATGTATGAGAGCTCTTAAGCCCCAACCCAAGGCCTCCTCTACTTCACTCTCCACTGGTCTTTCTGTACAAGTGTGTGTCTGTGTGTTTCTGTCCCTCTCGCTCTCTCTCCTTCTCTCAGTGTTGTGTAAAATATGGTTTGAAAGCTCATAGCTGATTTGTTTAATACCGGATAAGAAGAGACAGAAGGAAGGGATGCTTTTGACAGTTCGCTTTGTGCTTGAAATCAAATGTCATTACTGATTAATGGAAACTGACTTTGTCTCTATGTTTTGTTCCATTATTTCAAAGTAGAGTGTTGAAAAAATAATTTAAGGATTAAAGTGTTTTATACTTTTCAACATTTCTAAATGTGTCTCCTCCAATAGACAGAAAAACATTATTCAATGAGCTAAGATGAGTTTTACCTTTTGCTACTAAAGATATATTGCACAAGTGGTTCCAAACCTATTCATGAGGTGATTAATCAGACAGAAAGTTATGTTCTGCTACTCAAATGAGATTTGATTTGAATTGTAATAGAAAAGACAGTAAGACAGCCACATGAAACAATGTGAGTGATTTAAAAAAGGAAAAATTACTCGGAACTTGAAGTGCTCTCAATTTTGAGACACATTCATGTGATGAGCGGCTGCAGGCAGACACACTTAATTTTAAGGAGCCACTAACGCAAAAAAATAGGGAATCATTGTGCGAAAAAACTACTGCAGAAAACCAGTTGGCCTTGAGAAGGTTTGTAATATAATGGAGAACAAAAAATCCCTCTAGGGCTGGATTTTGCTGTTAAAAATGTCTGAGCGCTGTTGAAGGATAAAGCTGCTACTCAGTGCTTCACCAACTTTTTTACATAATGACGTTATATTACTTATACAAGCAAAATAAACTCCCTCTAAATATCGTAATCCATTTACTGTTGCAATGTTTTGAAGTCAGAAGACTTTGATGTTGAGAAGTTTGCATATTTTTTTCGTAGACCAACTGAAACAATCATTTACTACAACATGACTACTTTACAGTTTTAACCTCTGCTTCAAACGGCAACAACTGCTCCGAGTGCATCCACCTCCACTTACGTCTTGTGAGAGAATACTGACCTAGGACCTTCGAGGGGGGTTATCTCAGCTGATGATACTATGAACTTTTACCTATTCTGAAACTACTAGATAACGCCTGAATGTTCCTTCTGTGGAGAAAACATTTTTGGATAAGCCAGTATCCAAATAAACTGGTGAATTAAGTGAATTGTTTTATGTAAATGTGTAGAATGACCTTGTCTCTGAACAAGGTCAACCAGTAACAGTGTAGAGACCCCGGCGCACTTTAGACCACTGTCCTCACTTCTCAACCACAAAATAATAACAGAATAATGAATACATATATGCAAATTCTCCCCAATTATGCATATGTATATGCCTGCTCCTCATGTGCATACATCCAAGCACACCCTCACACTGACAGAAGTCACACACACACACACACACACACACACACACACACACACACACACACACACACACACACACACACACACACACACACACACACACACACACACACACACACACACACACACACACACACACACACACACACACACACACACACACACACACACACACACAAACACACACACACACACACACACACACACACACATACACACACACACACACACACACACACACACACACACACACACACACACACACACACACCTCTTCCTCCACCTCCTCCAATTTCAATGGCCTGCAGGTGAGACAGAAGGACAGCAGAGCCCCCGCTCAGCTCTGATGAATGGACTTCACAGAGCACCATCTTTACCTTGGACCTCTGCTCAAGAGCTCTCACAAAGGCTCTTGTCTCTGACTAGGTGTCTAAATTGAACGTGTTCGTGCATGTCTCTTTATGCTGTCTGCAAAAGCAAGCTCACACATCCACAACCACGAACCTTCTGTCCAATTACATCTCTCCCTGTTAACCGTGTATCATTCCAGGAGATGTTTTCTCCTTCTCTCTGCTTTGCATATAAATTGCTAAACACAGTTTCATGAAGTCTGTCAAATTGAAGTACTCAGACGCTGGAAACAGACACCGTCGATGGAGCAACAGAGCATAAAAATAATACAACAAGACAAAGAATAAACACACTCTAGCTCCTACTGAATGTGTTTGTGTTACTGTGATTCCTTACAAAGAGCTTGTATAACAAAGCTCTCAGGGAAACATTTACAACCTGTGATCAGCAGTTCAACGTGTCAATACAGCAATCACATTTACATCAATTCACCTTTTACTGATTCTTTCAGAACTTTCAACAAGGGGAACAACAATAGAGGCCTAATAAAGATTGAGAAGGTGGTCTTTACTGTGATTCAAAGTGAGAGTGGGGCATAGCACAAGTGTATTCATCAGTGAAATACTGGGGTGTTGGACAAAAGGTCACCATCTGTGTTTTGGTGCAGTGTCAGTGTTCATAAGAACAAGGGAGTATTAATCTTATGGTTTTTTTACAAAAAGCGATACCATGAAATGCCTTTGAATGAATATATGATGTGTTTTTTTTATAGATTTGGTGCTTTCAAGACTTTGAAATGTATAAATTAACAGAGATTGTAAAAGTTTAAACATTTGGTATAGAAAAAAGTATCAAAGTGTCAATACTTTTGAAAAAATATTAAACTGGTTATCCGTTTTTGATTGTTTTATATTTTTATATATCCTTTATTTAACCAGCTAAAAGTCTCATTGAGATTTAAACCTTTTTTCCAAGAGCAACCTGGCCAAGAAGGGCCAAAGTTACAACAGATAAAACACAGACAATACATGTTTTAAAGATTCCCTTTTGTCCTTGCATTTCATACAGAAGTAACTTCCCTTAAGATTATCAATTGTCCTGTGATGAATTGAATTGAATTGATTTATTTAAAACAAGGGACAGTGTCAATTAATCAACATATTAAAAACATATAAAAGTACTCGAATTAGCCAAAAGGCTAGTTTTCATCGATAGTCCCTTTGCCATGGTGATAGACGTCCTAAAAGCAATAATAAAAATACCACGACATTTTTATACCATTGTACATATTTACAATAGATGACATCACTGAATACAGATAGGAGCATGTCATGATAATAAATAAAACATTTACAATACGCACTCATACACACACCTACACCCACACATCAGTGCTGACACTGTTGATTATTAATGAGCCACTTTTTAACACTGTGCTTGAATGTGTAGTAGGATGAGGATTCTCTTATTGGTTGTGGTATTGAATTCCAGATGAAAGCTACTGTATTTTTTTCTGGTCAATGCTCAGAGCAGGTAAAGCTAGTCACTCTCTGACCTTTTGTTAAGGTCAGAGAGTGACAGCCAATGAGAAAAGGCGAACAAATCTAAACAGGGGGCAAGCTCAGACATCTTGAACACTATTGCTACAGCAGCAAAAAAAAAAAAAAAGGTGTATTGATGCGTTCATGTTATATTATTTAGACCAGGGGTGTCAAACTCAAATACACAGTGGGCCAAAATTTAAAAATCGGTAATAGTCGAGGGCCGGACTGTTTCAATGTTTATTGCAGAACTTATTGAAATGAACTTATTGCACATATTAAACCTGGAACTAACAAAGCTTCAATTATTGCCGATAAAAACAACATTAAACATTAAATAATCAGTTGCATTCATTTCTTATGGCTCTATCTGCAGCTTTTCCGGAGTCCTTTTTTATGATTACATTTTTCCACAGGCCAACAACAGCTTCAAAAAAAATATTTCCCTCAAAGAAAAAACCAAACATGCCCTGTTGTGGCAAGAAGAAAAGTGCAGAAGGAAACATCCATTGAAAGTCAGTTTGCTGCTCTGATGCTAGTTCAAGCCAGATACTTGGCATTTCATCTTGGGTGCAGGTTCATCAATGTTTGGGGTCAGGCTCTGAGCGGAGGAAATCCTCAGGATTGAGTGAAGGTGTGCGTGGAATATACCGGCGGGCCAGATCTAATAGAAAACTAAAAATTATCCTGCGGGCTGAAATTAAATCCACCACGGGCCTGATTTGGCCCCCGGGCCTTGAGTTTGACACATGTGATTTAGACCATAAGACATGGGAGCAAATATTGGTAAACATACCTTAAATCTTTTAAACTATTCAATATTAACATGATTGAAAATAGCCTCAGGCCATAAAGCATTTTTTATTTACCATGTGTCTGTCTTCAAAACAGAAAAATAATCAAATCTATGTCAAGGGGAGAACACTGAGGCATGAACTCAATTGCACGACTCAAAACTCAGACTCAGATAGCGTTTCAAAATAAAGACTTTACTGGAATTTGCACAGTAATAAAACAAGGAAAACAAAACCACTCTTTCGAGGAAAAACTATAATGCGATCTATAGCATAGGTCCGTGAAAAGATCCGTGAGGTAAGCCGATACGTGGTCTTCGAGAGACAACGAACTGACAATTAACAGGAGGGAGCTAACACAATATATACACAGGTAAAGGGGACACAGTTGGAAACAATCAGGGCGGGGAAAATAATCAAGGACGCAGGAGACAGAAAAGGGGCGGGGAGCGTGGAGGCCTGAAATGAGAGGAAGAAATAATTAAGGGTATAGACATAAAGCACAAGACAAAGGGACATGACAACTCTAACATAAAGAATAAACTTTCACAATAAGTTTCTTGGACATGACAGTACCCCCCCTTCTAGGGACGGCTCCTGACGGCCCAGGCTCCTCTGAGTTGAGGCGGTCAAAATCCTCAATGAGGCTTTTGTCCACGATGAAGCGGGAAGGAATCCATTGCCGCTCCTCAGGACCATAACCCTTCCAGTCAACCAGTAACTGCCGCCCTCTACCCCTTTTCCGACTAGCCAATAGTGACTTGACCGTGTAAACCGGACCTCCATCGATCATCCGGGGGGGCGGGGGGGGTTTGAAGGTGGGAACCATAGCGCTCTCCTTCAATGGTTTTAATTTCCCTACATGGAAGGTGGGATGTACCTTCATGGCCCTGGGAAGCCGTAGTCTCACTGAGACTGGGTTTATGACCTTGGTGATGGGAAAAGGACCCACAAACCGGGGAGCCAGTTTTCGGGAGAGTACGTGGAGAGGAAGGTCTCGTGTAGAGAGCCAGACTTTTTGGCCTGGCTGGTATACAGGGGCTGGTCGGTGTTTTCGGTCTGCTGCTCTTTTAACCAGTTGTGAATTCCTGCAGAGTATCTTCCTAGCCGCAGCCCACACGCGCCGACAACGCCTGACCAGAGCGTGGGCAGACGGGACCGTGACCTCCCTCTCCGTGGCTGGGAACAGTGGCGGCTGGTAGCCATAAACACAGTGAAACGGGGACAGGCCCGTGGCAGAAGTAGGGAGGATGTTGTGTGCATACTCAACCCAGGTGAGGTGCTCGCTCCAGGAGGATGGATTCTGGGACACCAGGCAGCGCAGGCAGGTCTCCAGTTCTTGATTTAGGCGCTCTGTCTGGCCGTTAGACTCCGGATGATATCCAGACGAGAGACTGACCGTGGCACCGATGAGGCTGCAGAACTCCTTCCAGAAGCGTGACACAAACTGGGGGCCCCGGTCGGAGACAATATCCTTAGGGAAACCATGAAGCCGAAACACATTCTGCATCATGACCTCCGCCGTTTCCTTAGCTGAGGGCATCTTTGGCAGAGCAATGAAATGTGTCATTTTGGAAAATCTGTCCACTACCGTGAGAACTGTGGTTTTACCTCTAGAGAGGGGCAGGCCAGTGACGAAGTCCATGGAGATCTCTGACCAGGGCCTGTTGGGAATAGGGAGTGGTTGTAATAACCCTATTCGCGACCTGGAAGAGGTCTTGTTTCGAGCGCAGATAGGGCACGCCTCCACATACTCCTTCACCTCCTTCTCCATGGATGTCCACCAGAAACGTTGTTTAACAATGAACATAGTTCTCTTGACTCCGGGGTGACAGGTGAGCAGCGAAGTGTGAGCCCAGTGGATCACCTGTGGTCGCTCGGCCTCCTGAACAAAAATCCGGTTAGGCGGGCAACCCCTTGGTGCAGGAGCTCCAGCATTGGCACGTATTACCTCCTTCTCTACTGGCCAAGTCAGCGCTCCTACCACCCGGTTCAATGGGATGATGGGTTCCGGCTCCTTGGCTGCAGGCACAGGGTCAAACAGACGGGACAGAGCGTCAGGCTTGACATTCTGAGACCCCGGCCTGTAGGAAAGAACAAAGTCAAAACGGTTGAAAAACAAGGTCCACCTAGCCTGGCGGGAGTTCAGTCTTTTGGCCTTTCTGATGTACTCCAGGTTCTTGTGATCGGTCCAGACCACAAAAGGATGCTCGGCTCCCTCCAACCAATGCCTCCACTCTTCCAACGCTAACTTCACGGCCAGCAACTCACGGTTTCCCACGTCATAATTTCTCTCTGCCGGGGAGAGCTTCCTGGACAGGAAGGCGCAGGGGTGAAGTTTGTTGTCCTTCTGTTGTTGCTGGGAGAGGACCGCTCCCACCCCCTCGTTGGAGGCATCCACTTCCACCACGAACTGGCGAGTGGGATCCGGCATGGTAAGTATGGGGGCAGTGGTGAACATCTTTTTCAGCCGAGAAAAAGCCTCCTCAGCCTGAGGAGACCACACAAAAGGCACCTGAGGGGACGTGAGGACATGAAGAGGGGCTGCAATAGCGCTGAAGCTCCGCACAAAACGTCTGTAAAAATTAGCAAAGCCTAAAAACTGCTGCACTTTTTTGCGAGAGTCAGGGGTAGGCCAACAGGCTACTGCGCTAACCTTCTCTGGGTCCATCATAACCTGACCTGGGGAAATGATGAAGCCCAAAAAAGTGACTGTTTCCACATGAAATTCACACTTTTCAGCTTTGACAAACAACTTATTTTGGAGCAGTTTCTGTAGAACCAGGCGGACATGTTGTTTGTGGGTGTGAAGGTCAGGGGAGTAGATCAGAATGTCGTCCAGATAAACAAAAACGAAACGGTTCAGAAACTCCCTCAACACGTCGTTGATCATAGCCTGGAAGACTGCAGGAGCGTTTGACAATCCAAACGGCATGACCAGGTATTCATAATGTCCTGAAGGGGTGTTAAAACCCGTCTTCCATTCATCGCCCTCCCTGATCCTGACCAAATGATAGGCGTTCCGCAGGTCTAATTTGGTGAAAACCTTGGCTTCCTGAAGCTGCTCGAAAGCGGACGAGATGAGAGGGAGGGGGTACCGGTTTTTAACCGTAATGTCATTGAGAGGTGAGTAGTCGATACAGGGCCTAAGAGACCCATCCTTTTTGCCCACGAAAAAAAAACCTGCCCCTGCTGGGGATGAGGAATGACGAATAAGCCCTGTCTTGAGGGAGGCATCAATATAGTCCTTCATGGCCTCTTTCTCAGGTCCTGAAATTGCATAAAGTCGACCCTTAGGAATGGGAGACCCGGCAATCAAGTCAATAGCACAGTCATAGGAGCGGTGAGGAGGAAGAGCCAGAGCTTTGGACTTACTAAAAACTTCACTAAGGTCGTGGTAGCAGGAAGGAACTGAAAGTACATCCGGAAGATATATTTTTGGGACTGTATCCTGCCTAACACTCCCAGTGTTACATCCCCTGTCAATCTCTGCTACCTGCTTAAAATAGAGATCAATGCAATTCTTTCCCCACCCCTCCACCCTCCCAGATTGCCAATCTATGTGAGGGTTATGAAGTTTCAACCAGGGAAAACCCAAAATGAGTGGATGTTGGGCTGAGTTAAATAAGTGAAAAGACATTGTCTCATGGTGGTTATCATTACATCTTACTTCTAAAGGCTCCGTTTGGTGAGTCACTTTAAACAACAGCCGCCCATCGAGAGCACTCGCTTCAAGAGGCTGGGGTAGAGGTTTAGTTTTTATGTCCCATTTCTTAACTAAACCCCAATCCATAAGACTTTCGTCCGCCCCTGAGTCAATGAGAACACCATGAGTAACTACATTGTCTCTGATTTTTACCTGGATCCGGGTCAGGGTGCGAGGAGGAAAGTCAGAGGAAGAGATCCGGCTCACCAACGTACTCCTCTTCATTGGTGAGCCTCCTCTTTTACCGGACAAGCCGCTTGTGGGTGTCCGCGCTGCCCGCAGTAGAAACACAGACCTTCCTTGAATCGACGCTGACGTTCTGCCAGCGACAGCTTGGCGCGGCCCAACTGCATTGGCTCCTCCACGGAGCCAGGGGGCGCTGTTGTCCGGAACGCAGGTGGTGAGGGGTGACGGGGCCTCCAAGAAGAAGTAATATCCAGCGGCGAGCGTCTCCTCTGGAGAGGTGGATCAACCGCATCCTTGGATTTATTCCTTCTCCTCTCCGTCAAACGATTGTCTATACGTAAGGCCATGGATATGACAGAGTCCAAATCAGCGGGCAGATCGAGAGGCGCCAGCTGGTCTTGTAAAGAATCCGAGAGACCGCTGACGAAAGCGTCAAACCATGCAGCGGAGTTCCAGCCGCTGTCGGCTGCCTTAGTCCGGAACTCGATGGCGTAGTCAGCCACACTCCGCTGATGTTGTCGCAGCTTGATCAGAGCCCGAGCTGCTTCCCTGCCCGGCGTGGTTTGATCGAAGGTCTTCCTCATAGTGTCTATGAAGTTTTCCAGAGACCCGCAGATAGGCGAGCCTCGGGACCATTCTGCCGTGGCCCACGCTGCTGCTCGGCCGGAGAGATGAGAGATCATAAAAGCCACTTTGGAAATGTCCGTGGGAAAAGCAGCCGGTTGGTGGTGATAGTGTAACTCACACTGCACGATGAACGGCCGGCAGCCTTCTGAGTCCCCGGAGTACCTTTCGGGTGGAGCCAGACGCATGGAAGCACTGTGCGGCTCAGTAACCCGGTTGGGATCGAATCCGGTCACCGCTGGAACCGGAGGAGTCGTAGGAGGAGAAACAGCCTGCAGGTGAGTGAGCACACGCTGAACCTCTGCTGCCAGTAGATTAACTTGGGTCGTCAACGATGTTTGTAGTTCCCCCTGGCTGCTGGTTAGATCCTGCACTCCCTGCTGCATGGTGGCCATACGCTCCTCTTGTTGCCCAAGACGTTGGC
>NC_136912.1:16201434-16203934 GCF_949606895.1 Notothenia rossii | reverse complement strand
ATAAACGAAGACCTGCATATGAAAATGACACATAGTTCACATGTCACTTTAAGTGGATCACAACAAATGAGATATAGAATTAATTTGCAGAGTCTCAATTGAACTCAGGTTTTGCAGGTTAAGTTTACTTGGGTGAATTTGAAGGTTAATCCATATTTGATGAAGACCGTGCATTCTGTTCTTGTATAAAGTATTTGTTTCATCACTAACTTTACATGTTCACTGTCCCATTTAACTTTGATATCCCACGACCTGCTACAGGTGGAGGAGTTTGCCCATGTGTCATCTGAACAAAACTTGAAATGTGAACATTAGGACTGGACATAATCCCATTGAATGTTCCAGAGAACCTATGTTAGGTCAAAACGTGTGTGCTATATGGTTTCCAAGGGCAAGAATGAACCTTAAACCTTAAATAAAACAAATTGGTAATTATCTGCAACAGGACTTGGCTAGTACATTAATATCTTTCCAGTGTTCGAATAAGTAACTAGAGAAAAACCTTTAGATGTGCATGTTCCTTTGGGAAGAGGGGCGATGACATCAGAATGTATTGCATATGAGACAGCTGGTGTCTCATTGCAGTAGTTCAATATTTTGCATTTTTAATCATTACAAATTGAATTGGGACTGGTCCTGCCTAGCCTGAATGCATGTCTGGATAGTTGGGATTATCAGAGAAGATTATCATTTAAGACCAGCCTGAAACTGGGTCGCTTGTGATTACCAGGAGGCAAATTGGGTTCAGGATCAACCTGATGATCCTAAAGAGTGTGACGGGTAATAAAGATAGGTGCAAAGAGGCACTTTTAGACACGTGACTTTAGAACACACAGATTATAATTTAAGGGATGTAGCATTTTTGTTGCTCCCCTCTCTCTACAATGTATTTTACTAATAATTAAATGCATATTTGATGGTCAGAAGCAGTGCTATTATGTATTTCCCATCTTTCACATTAAAATGAAAATAACATTTCCATCACTGAAATCTCCTCTATCATCTCCTAGGTGTTCATGCATGGATGTGAGCGTGTGTGTGTGTGTGTGTGTGTGCTATGTTTGGCGACAGACACCAATAACAGACATGTGGGTCAGGGACGGGTGTGTTTTGGTTGTTGCGGGTTACTTGGACAGATGCATTGAATGTGTTCACTCATGCAGGAAAGCTGAAGCCTTTGTGGAGCAGACAGCGGAAAGAGGTCATATGTGTTAATAGTTGGCACACAGCTTCACATAAACCTGGGAACACACACACACACACACTGAATACCTCAACAATGCACACCATGAATACTGTTCAAAGCGTTATTAAAGGGGAATATTAGGTTGTCAGAGGGAAAGTGCAAAACCGATTTGTTCAGTGCGCTCAAAAATGAAAATGTTAGAGCTGCTAATGAAAACGAATACCGTCACAATGCATCCATACAAATATACTTCTAAATTACAAAGTATTTAGTGAGTAACACACACACACACACACACACACACACACACACAGTAGGCATACAGACTGTCATCAGTCAGCTAAATCATTGTTCTTTCCGTGCTAATGTGTGTGAAAAGAACGTTCATGGCTTACATGGGGGGTAAAATTATAATTTGCATAAATTCTGTTTCTTATGCAAAATATCACTGGAATAACACACCCCGCCTCTTTATGGAAAACTTGTAGACGCTGGTTTATGGAATTGCTGTGATGCCAGGAACTGGTATCAGGCACTGTGTTTCGTCTCTGGAATATTACATTTAAGAAAGGTCGAATTATTGATGGTATGATTATCTCAGGTGAAGTGACTGTGTGAATATTTCTTCTGCATGATTTCATTTCCTACACAACTGTCAGGGCCTGCAGTAGAGAGACATTAAATAAGGCACCCCATTGTTTCTGACCCTTGGTACCACTAGTGAGAAGCATACTGTACGAACCACTCGTTGAACAGTATGTACCCCACACACACACACACACACACACACACACACACACACACACACACACACACACACACACACACACACACACACACACACACACACACACAAGGAAACCAGATACATATTCCTGCCACTGGTTTAATGCTATTATGATAATCATCAGGTTTGTTTTCAATTTTCTCATCCAGGGAGACCAACTACTTTGATAGAAGCTAATGGGGATCCAAATAAAAACTCAATAAATAAGGTTGCAAAAACACCCACAGATTCACTCATTCAAATACCAGACAAAGACACGCTCGCATACAGCGTCTCATAGCACAGTTGTAATCCAGGATTAGTCAGATTAAGATCTGTACCTCTCCCTATGTGTGCGATTATATCCAGACCGGCATATTTACCAAGAAGAAAAGATAATCAAATCAACAGGCTCATGCTGCACTGACAGCTGTAAAAGATAGTGTGTGGAGAAGAGAAAATAATGTATTCACAGAGGAAAAGTCTCCTGTTCTTTGATGCAAAATCGCTGTTTGTTCTTTTCGTGAGAGGTGGGAGGAGAGTGAGGA
>NC_136912.1:16083934-16198934 GCF_949606895.1 Notothenia rossii | reverse complement strand
GGTTAGAAAATACGGTTTTCAAAGTTCTGTTTTAGCCAAACACCTTCGGGAGAAATGGGGTAGCATGTTCAGTTAGTCCATGAGGAGCAAAACAGTCAGAGGACAATACTACATTTTCAGATGTTCTTTAGGATTGGCGCCACTATATTAAAATGTTCTGGTGAAATACATAGCGAGTATACTGGGAAATGCAATGGAACATTTTTAAATGTGGACATCACTTAATTCTCTGTCCAGCTCTTCATGAGGATCTTTGCAAAATTAGCAACATTTTAAAATAAAATAATATATTTTTAATGTATAAAAGCTTTTTCTAAAAGCCAATTTTGGGTAAGAAATATTCCCTTGTCCTTCTTCTTAAGGAAGTGTACCAGCTGGACCTTCGAAATATGCTAACAGTAGGGCTGCTCAATTAATCGTATTTTAATCGCAATTACGATTTTGGCTTACAACGATTATGAAAACAACATAATCTAAATAAAACGATAATTTATTTATTATTATTTTATTTATTTTTTTGGTTTTTCTGTTGAATTATACTTAATGTTCAGGGTAATCAACTGTTAAAAACATAGTGTTCACATTTTCTTTTCAATAAGTGGATGTTTTCAAAGTAAATGGATAATCGTTTTTATTAATCGTGATATCAATTATTGACCCAAATAATCGAGATTATGATTTTTGCCATAATCGAGCAGCCCTAGCCAACAGCAGAGTCGTGTTGTCACCAGCATATGAGAGTCTTTAAATAAATTGCTTACTTATCTTACAGGAGACATGTTAATGATTTACCACCTCTATATGTGAGAAATACACGAAATGTCTTGATTATTTAGGAAACTCAAAACAAAAACCATAAACATTAACCTATCTGACACAAAAAGAGGTTGCATCTTTAAAGTAAACAAAATAAAAAGACAGCTTAGCCACAACACAGCCACACATTGTATCACAGACATAAGGACTAATAAGCAAGAACCAGCCAACACTGCTCGGCAACTCACCTCACATCAATCCAGTAGAATAGTTATAAATGCCTGATAAAGGCTTGCACACATCAGACAATCTGAACCGGCTTCACTTACATTAGCGCCAAAGTTGGCCTACACTGAAAAAAAGGGGAAAGTGGGGTTGTTCAATTTGCAAATATGCATTTAATATATGAAACATAATTTATTCATGTTTCTCGTCGAAACATGAATCAATCATGTAGCTATAGCTGAGAAAAGTTTTCTCAGAAAACTCCGAAACTGTCTGCAAAAGCTGCAGTTCAATATGAGATAGCGGCGGCGGCAACTCTCAATAACCGCAATTTATATAACTCTTAATTTCACTCTTTGCAGTGAGGGATAGCTAGCCAGGTAATCTTAGTTTTCACACGCCCATAATGTAAAATGGTCCCGCCTTTAGACAATCAGGTACCGAGGACGTTAGATTTTAACTGACAAATCAGAATCATGTTCAAACAACTTCAACAAACCAGCATGTTCGACTGCGTAATAAATAGTTAACTATCCACGCGTAGTCACGATATTACATTACTGGAGAGGCAGGCCAGTATGCCCAATATCAGGACCCACCAGGACACTTGAAATGGCTCAACTAAATGGCAAGTAGTTAGTATTCATTAAATGATTACACCTGCACATTTCCTGCTATGACGTGCTAAAATGTTTGCTGTGAAAAATGACTATACCAGGGCTCTGGAATATAAACATATCAATTATATGTTGACAACATGGTCTTAATCACACCTATCTTTGATGAGTTTTAAATGTTGAAGTAAAAGAAGAATACATGGGCCTAAGCCTGCGTCAAACAAAGAACCCGGTCGTTTAACAGTGTAATATCCCTTTCTTAATACACCCTTTTCATAGAGGACATAGTGGTTGGTCAAAGGAGAAACAGCATAGGTGTAAATTATCACAATAATTGATGGCTCCATTTCATAAAGTGTCCTAGCAAGCCATGTCAGAGAGGGATAATAAAGAATAATAGAGTTCTAAGACTGGCTCGCCTAAATGGAATGCAGCCATCGTTAATGTTTTTAATTTCACCTTTGCTTTTACTGCTTTGTCAAGTCAAAATGTCTGCTGTGAAAGCTGTCTACTGGGGAATTGAGGCCTGCATCTGCCTTTGTAATTTTACCATTTAGTTAAAAAAAACATGAACCATTTTATGAGTCAGATTCCACCAAAAGAAGTGTTTTCACCCTGGCTCCTACTAACCTTCCAGTGTGGCCATACAGAACAGGTATTCAAACTCTTTGTATCACATGGTTTATTTGGAACATACTGAGGTGTTGAAAATGATGAAGGTGGATGTTGTTGCGGCCTAACAGGTGCACCAAAACTAATAATAGGGTTGGAGACTTTTAACATGCACAGTATTTATGTATCGACAGTCCTTAGATGAGGTCTAATCAGTCAAATTAAGTGGAAACACCTGTGTGAGTGTACCATGGGTGTGTATGGGCTTTAATCTAGCTCTATTAGAGTATTTTCTTTCTCTTTGCATCCACTGTTGTGTGCCATCTTATGCAGTGAGAATAATTAGGCTTTTTCTGCTTTACTAAGCTTCTTTTTTGAGTTTGAGGCTGTTAATCAATCCAATCCATCCAGTCTTTTCTTTCACTGACTCCCTAATGGAGAACTATCTTCTCTCACCAGACGGATCTGCATAGTGCATTTCCATTTCCATTAAAAGCAGTTTCCTAAGAAAGAGTTTACATAACCATTTCTTATTTTTCAGAGATTCTTCACTGTACCCTTTTAGAGTCGCAAGTAAAATGGCATGGAAAAAGAACAACGCTCTGACCATGCATTCCTGCATTTTAATTTGCTTATTATTTCAGTTATACAGAAACTGAAGCTCAGCTGCTGTTCCATACAGGCTTATTCACTCAGTGTAAGAGTGGCAGCTAAATGCCTCAAGTGTAAAATGGAAAACGCTGGCCGGCAGTCAGGGAAAAGCTGGTGGGTTGTGAGGTGTTGAAATCAGGCGCTCAAATGTATTAATACAAGTTGCCAGCCAGAGCGTTGGCTCCACTGAGAGCAATCAATGGACCAACACCTCGAAAAGTATTGAAAGTTTAGTTTGGCTGTTTGGATCATTTGTTATAATCGAAACAAATTTGCATCAATGCAGTTATCAACAAAAAGGAGGAACGAGTGAGGTTTTATTACTACATTTGCTTTGACTAATCCACCTTGCAGATTAATTAATTAATCAGTTGATTAAAGAGAATGCCCTTCACAATGTCATAGAGCCCAAGGTTGATTAATCCAAGCAACAGTCCAAACGTAAGAACTGCGGGGAAATAAAACTAAGAAATGCAGGAAATCCTCACATTTGAGAAGCTTGAACTAATGAATGTTTGAAAGTTTTTGCTTTATACATAACAAAAACATTTACAAGATTGTCAAACACTGTTAATTTTCTATCCACTTACTAGTACTTACTACCACTGACGATAGACTAAGGATATTTACAGAGTATGGTAGACAGGATAACAACGTATTATAACAACTTTCAGATTTGTTGTCGTTTTGCCCACTGTGTTTATCATATATGATAACACTTGGCTACCTAACTAATTGCTGAGATTTGAGGACTACTGGATCCCAGATTATAATTAAATGAATGTTGTTTTTATCTGGCAATACTTTTTTTTCCCCTGCCATGAAATGCAATGTAACTAATCTGACAGCTAGTTGGCATTGGTTTTTATCCAATTCTCTTTTCAATCTTTCACTCTTTTTGTCCCCCGAGGTCTTATGAATATTGTCTATGTATCTGTTTACAGGCTCTAATCTTTTCTGTGCATGAGCATGAGCTGTGGATCTTCTCCATCTCTATCTGCTGCAGCGGGTTGCAGGTGAGCTGTGCTGATTCACTGTGTCAGAGTGTAGGTTGTTCCACTGAGCTGATTGGTTCCAGCCTCCAAACCGTGGTTTAAAAGCCCGGCCTCCATCAGTCCCCGCGGGCTCTCCTCACCACTTCCATCCAAACTGACAGCAAGAATGTTTCTGTGTGAAATGTAATAGATCTGCCAATTTATGTTACAGCCCAGATCTCAGTAGGGGGGGTAGCATTTTCGCATCTTTTCTCCTGTTATAGTGATTTGTCTTAATGTTCTTCTCATTTAAGTAAGGTAGATTAGGTTACTCAGATTTAATTTCCTTCCGTTTATTGTTTTGCTGTTTGCCCACCCTAAAGCCATACCTTTTAAATTAACCTTTGAAAGGGCTGCAAAACCCTTGTTGCTGGTGAATCTTGGGAACAGGGAAGCTGTTATTTCATGTTGTGCATATCCCCCAGGCCGGGTTGTATCGCCAAGTAGAGACTTCAAAGGCCAATCCTATGTTTTCGAAATATATTTGATATGTGTTCAGCTTGCTGCATAACTCTGCGTGTGTAGTAAAGTCAGAAGAGTGAGCGCACTTGAAATATTGATAATGGATGTCAGTACATCTACCTTTTGAAGACGGACACAAGTTGTTGATAGAAAACCCAAGACAACGAGCTTAAAGACATTAAAATTAGGAAACTACATAATTAGTGACCCATTTCACATAGTCATTTCATCCATTGCTCTTTAAAAATAATGGATTATAGCCACTTTTTAACATGGTGGGTACAGTGTTACAATGGGAATGATGGCTTCTACGAAAATAAGAACCAAGTTGTAATAAACCAGAGTTGTCCTTTAACATTGAAGGAACATTCAAATTCAAGCACAAACAAAATTTGCAAATCCTCTAAACTGACTGCCACTCAGCCCACTGGGTCCCATTTTTCTGACATGGAGCAGCAAGAGGAGCTCTGCTATTAGAGAGTGAAGAAGAGAAGCATGTTGCGCTGAATGGAGTGTGGGCCTGTCGATCATCGCTAACAGCTGCATTTGGCATTTCAGTCAGGTACAAAAGGTGTGTTTTGTGCCAAAGTACCTCAAGTCAGACAGGCATCCAGACAGTGTGCTTGAATAACAATATTTCATCAGAGTAAAGTGGGAATAACAGGGAAGAGGAGGGGTAAACATAGTTCAGGCAAGAACCGCATCTGTGTTGTTGAGACTTTAACAGGAAGGTAACACGCCAACACGCATCTTCAAGGTTCTCCTCTGCCATCTGTTCTCCAGCTGAAGTGACTCCTGCCTTTTTCTCAAACACATACAGACACACACACTGAGTCTCAACACTCAACATGCCCTTCCAGATTCATTAGCATATAAATAACTCATACGAACACAAAAATACACACCAAGGCAACGGTGCCATCACACATATGCCTCCTCCAGCAGTGTTAAAAGGTGAATGTAGAATATTAGTGGGTATAAGCAGACTCTGATGGTGTCCATTAGTCTGTGTGTGTGTTTGTGTGTGTGTTGTTCCAAGCCTGATGAAAAGGCTTTTAGGCTAATTACATGAGGAGAGTGTGTTGCCATCTAGATTAATTTGAATCTTGTGCTTACATCTTACTCTCCCTCTTCCTCGTACACTGATCTCGCGTATTGATTACCTTTGCTATTTGGTTTTAAACTTGGGGGTCATTTTAATAGATTAACTTGTTATGTATGTCTTGTGTGTGTGAGTTTGTTCTGACACGTCTTCCACAACAATATGATTAAGTCAATATAGAGCATAATGTTCTGAGCGTGACTGACACAGCCTCCTCTTGGTTAGTTGCTGATACCTTGCTTGCTGACCATGCTTTTCATTCAACATCCCTCACTTCCTCTTTGTCTTAACTGAGGGTTAAAAATAAGGATTATATTATGGAGAGGCAGCCTCTTGTTTTTGCCGTTTTCAAATCTGATCTAACAGCGCCCTCTGTCCAGAGAAAGTCAGAACTGCATCAGAACAGAGATCACAACACAATTAAAATATTTGTATATACTGTATATATATAGGACACCACAAAAAAATGAACATATTATTATTTTCCAAAAATCTACAAACATAAAAGACCTCATCTCCTCAACCTAATTTCTAGAGCACCTTGAGAAGGGGATGTTTAGCAAACAATAAGTAGACCTACTTTAATTTATGTGACTGACCTGTTGCTCATTCAAAATGTTTATTTAAAGGCATAATTTCATATTTTGCGTATTTGATGCTTATTTGGTCACATTTAAAATGGGGAAATGGTTCTGTAAATTATTCCAAAACTCAATATTGGTTTTGCTTCAGGTTTGATGGTTATGGATTTGTTTTGCATAGCAAGGAAACATGCTTTCCTCATATCAATACTAAGCACATTTTGCTGCTGAAATAATTAAGCCCTTTCCAAAGTATTTTGCTCTATGTGCGCTCAGAAAACACTCTGCATTCTTGGTGCTCTGGCCGGGTGCCTGCAGAAGTTTTCCTTTACAAAATCCAAATAAAGTTTTTTAATTCAGCTCATATGAAGGCTGACAGAAGTTGTTAATTTAACTCTCTGGGATAAGAGTATGTCTTGCTTTGCACACAGGAAATACCTATGCTGCTTTGTTTCATGTCACAGTAAGTAAAGGTGAAAACAATAAAATTGTTGATGGCTTAATTTCCTTCAGCTGTCAAATAATGGTTATAAAGTATGAAAACTGATCTGGGGCATTATTTTCCATTTGTTTGACAAAAGTTGCAATTCTCTGAGGTTGTTCATTCATAAACCTTTTAAATCGCCTCAAAGTAAAATCTGATTTCAGATATAGCTTTTGCAGAAATGTACCCTCTGATTGAATGATGTCCTCTTTAATTACAGGGTTAGATGACATGATCTATAAAATCAAAAAATCAATGAATATACCAATAGTTTTAGAGCCTCAAAACTTTACACAGTATCCAATCATGAAAAGAAAAACAGACGTGATCAATTCATTGTATATTAGTAAAATAATAATAAAAACACATTTATTCAAATGTTATACCAAACCCATATTCATTTCAAAAGATGAATAATTGATATTCAGACATTGTGTTCTCTCTTAACGTGATGACTTCGGCTTTCCTGGCTTTAGCAAATGCTGAGTATCATTCTTGATGTAATTTATTCCTTCATATCTCTGCATACAAATAAAGTATTTAATAGAAAATGCAAATGTTAAGAGGATATTTTGGAGGAGAAAAATGTCTAATGGGCTGAAGTTTAGTGTACATATGAGATGATGCCATGCCAAATCCAAGATTAAGTTAAATTGCAACAACAACAACAACAACAACAACAACAACAACAACTGAAAACACAGATATCAGATTACAGATTTCCTTTAATGTTATAAGAATCAAAATGCAGATTAGTTTCCCAGCATCAAATGTATCTAAAAGGATTATTTCTGTTGAACCTCATAACTTTCCACCTCCATGTCTTCTTCTTCCTCCAGCTGGCAGTCTTCTGATAGGTCCACTAATTTTGGCTCCAGGTCTCCATCTTGGTAACAGCAGACAGTTGGTGGGCAGAAACGAGTCTGCTGGAGTACTCAAGGTCTGCAGACCCAACTGGCGTTTATGTTAGGCAGATTATTCTTGTAGTGAAGCTGGCCCTGAAGGAAGCCTGGATCCGGCGGCTGATTAGTTTTTCTGGCAGGGAGGCTGTCAGGCAGAGGGTCCCCTGTTGCTTTGGCTCAGCGAGTTTCCCAGGGACATGGACTGGTTTGTGCAGGCATGGATGCTTTGGCTCGTCTGGCAGTTTGACAGGGAAGAAGTGAAAGTTTAGAAATTGTGATAAAAAAAAGAGACTGGTTAAGACGAGAAACCAATTTTCAGTACACTGACCTTGTAACTGTTCTATTCTTCTTCAAATCTTTATTTAACTAACAATCAATGAGTAGTGCCCTCTTTATCTGCAATGCCGTGGTTACACTCAGGTACACACATTCACACTTGAATCTGCATACGAACAACCCTAGTGCGATCTACTGGCCTGTATTGGAGCTCCTCTGGATTACTTGAACTCTATGTTATATTGCATTGATTTTTTTTCTCAAACATCCTGCAACATTACAGTACACACACATATTTTTTGTAGTCTGCAGTGGCAAAGTACACAAACACGGACAGATAACAAAAAGGAAAACTGAAAGTAAACACAACAGCACACCGTCACCTCACATTACATACAGTACTCCAAGCATTCTATGACATAACACTTTATCTAAGGTTGGGTCAGATTTCTTTAACAAATAAAGTAAGTTATTGAATTAAAATGTGTCTCCAAGATGGCAAAAAATGTGGCATATCAAACAACTAATGAAAAACATATTCGGAGTCTGATTCACCTTTCTTTTAAAAAGCACACATTTCGTCAGTGTTCATTGAAAATTATGATGTAAAATCTAAATCTTTTACATGAACTTTGACCTTTTACTGATAGCGTAAGTAGAGATACTGATAATATTGTGCATTTGCCAAAGTTATAAATGGTTCTGTTGTATATGTAAAAGTAGCTGTGTGTCATGTGTATGTGCTTGTTTACACAACTTTATTATGTTGTTGGTTTTGCACTCATTTTCTGCCATTAATATTTAACGTAGATTAACCCCACCTTTTCTGGCTGTTGCATTCAAATGAAGTAGGTACACAATCTCATTAATGATTCACTATGTTAACAGCCAGATAGTAGGTAGGCTATACACATTATTCATAATGGGATATGCTGAATAATAGAGAACTGTTCCTTTGTGGTTTAATTTATTTAGTTTGTTTCTCTATCTAAGTATGATTGTGAATGCAGAACTTGTAAAATGTATTTTTACATGATGGTATGGCTAGGCTATATCTTAATTCTTCTTCCACCACTGAACATTATATCTCCTATCGCCAGTTGCTGCTGGCCCTTGCTGAGGTGGTGTCAGCAGTTGCTTCAGAGTGTCTCTCCCTCCCGGTTGTGTCCTCGGCCGCCCCCTGACGGTGGTTCCCGGCAGAGCCCCGGCCCCCTCACCATACCGTCCCACCGAGGAGCTGCTCTGCTCCGCTGCTCAAGTTCACAAACCACTGGCTGTGAGAGAGTGTGCAGAGCCTTTCCCCGTGTGTGTGTATCTTCCTACTATTGTTTTGCTTCGGATAAACGGACCAACTTCTCATCAGCTTTCAATCTTTTTGAGACCGGGACTTACTCAAACATTAAAAGTTTTTGGAAGATTTTGCCGGCTTTGTCTCCTACCCGGATAGATTTTTGTTTATGGCGCGGTGTTGCCAAGATGGACACTGCTTGTCTGCAGGTTGGAGACTAGATAACTGCTTCGCCCTTTAAAATTAAATGTAGGCTAGGCTTTATTTAATTATCCGCTGTAAACGTATTATTTATCAACTGGATGTAGCCAGATTGGGTCATTTCCTCCCCAGGGGTCACATCCTATAATGAACATTTTCCCACTGAAGTTTCGGTGAACTTTTCCCACGACTCGCCATGTCGGGAGTTGTCCGGACCCTGAGCCGCTGCCTGCTCCCGGCCGAGGCCAGCCGGGACCCGGGCAGCAGCAAGGAGGGGAGCCGGGAGAAGGACGCGGCGCAGGAGCGGGAGGCGAGGCGCAGGAGCCGGGAGATAGACGCGATGCTGGCCCGGGAGAGGAGAGCCGTCCGCCGGCTGGTGAAGATCCTCCTGCTCGGGGCCGGAGAGAGCGGAAAGTCCACATTCCTCAAACAGATGCGCATCATTAACGGGCAAGAGTTTGATAAAAAATCACTTCTGGATTTCCGGGACACTATCTATGAGAATATACTGAAGGTAAGATCAAGGTTTCATGGGAAATAAATAGCTTGGGGCCTTCAGGGAAACTTTAAAGCCCAAGTCCAAAGTTTAAACACACACAGTGTAATCTGTGTTGTCAAGTCCTGCTTTTCTCTTTTTGATTTTAAGTTTATATCGTGTTTGTTTTCTGCTCTCTTAAGTTAAAGTAAAGGATGTATGAGGAACTGACATGTTGGAGACCAGAACAGAAAGTGTATTAGATTAGGCTATTCAATTAGTCTTTGGAGGTATATTGACTGGAACTCAAGTGTTAGTCAATTCATTGATCATTTCATTATTTAGGTAGTTCGTCAAGGAAACATTGCCAAGATTCTCCAAACCAAATTTGAGAATAGTCAGCAGTTTAATCAGTATTGGAAATAATCATTATTTGCAGTCCTGATATTGACGTTTTCACCCAAACGTTGAGGCTCACACACATACTCACTCAAACATACAGAGGTTTGTTGACATATACATATTTTTATCCTGAAGTGTGTGTGTGTGCATGTTCTCCCTTTGTTTGCTGTCATGGCTGGGACTCCTTGACCAGCTAACAATACCAGACTATTCCTGAGGGATGAGCACATCCGCCCTGATTGCCACACAGCCCAGACAGGGATGATAAGAGCCTTCTACACAGCAGAGGCAGTACTCCATACCCTCCCCTTAATACCAGCATACAGCGGCGGTTCTGTCTCGGGACAAATCATGAACAGCACTCCCCCCCCAACCCTCCTCCAAACAAAAACCAAATTCACCAACACTCAACTTCCTGAAAAACACAATGCATGATGACGAGCAGGCAAATATTGTAAGAAATCACATGATTGGAAATGCTGTAGTTTTGACAAAGGCATGATCTCAAATGCAACACGATACTACATGCCTGGTACTTTTGACCCACCAAGACACTGTTTATTGGTCCTCCCATCTTTTACAAATGACACAATATTAGAAGCTTGCCAGTAACATTTATTTTCATTAACAATTATTCTATTAACTTCCGAGTTCATCTTGTATTACTTTCAGTCAATTATGACTATGATGGGATGTTGCAAAAAGACTTTAGGACAGGTCTCAAGGAGGAGATACAGGAATTAGTTGTAGTAAATCGCACTGAGAATAGACAGTAGATTTGATTGGATGTAAAAATGGCTTAGACATACTGTATTAATCATTGGTGCATCATTCCTATGCTATGACACCATATATTGGACATGTTTCCATTGGTAAATCTGAGCATTGTTTATTAGGTGGGATGTTACCTGTCCTGAACAATAGTGTCAGGATCAGCCTCACGTACAGGGTGTAGAGGACCTCTCTCTTCATGGGAACCTAATGATAGTGATAGAGAACAAAGCAGACGGTTAAGGAGGGACAAAGCTGAAAGAAAAATACACAGGTGTGTTGCACAATTAGATACAAATTAATAAATAACATAGCGGCTGAGTTCATGTGGGGTCCCGCCCCTTCCTTCTTGTTAATTATACCTCCAATAATGGTTAAGTCTCTCATCTAATCCTTCAATACTCAAACTGGATATTCTCACTCAAGTTAAAGTGAAACTAAAAACTGTTGCTAGGGTACCTCTGTCAAGCCTGGTACATCAAGTGTAGGTTTGATGAACAGCCTGGATATCTAATGATTTACAAGCTGTACGTTTTGGTAGAACATAACATAAACACTCAAAATAGACAATTGTTGGTGTTATTAATTAATCAATTTCTAAATAAGACACACAATGGTTTGACATTTTTCCATAAAACAGGTTTTATCCTTTTTTCTATTTCTGTGATTGTCCTTGTTTCCCTATCATTAATTCTAAACCAAGTATTTTTCTTGTTTCAAGGTTGGTCAATTATCATCAGTGTCACATGAGGGAAATGCTTTATTAACTTAGATCATTGAAGCCCGATATTCAGCATATTTGGCTTCTTCAAAAACTTCGGGTTCACAATTATTATGTTAAATGTTTTTTTATGAATTGTAAAGCTAAATAACTTCTAATGCTTTCTTGTTACAAGGCAGGGGAAAGGGCCACTGATTACCGCAACAGAGTTATTTTTAGACCCATCTCGCTGCCGGCCAATAGTACCATGTCATGTCTTCAGTTCAGACATCATATTTTTATGTTTCTTTTGCCCCATGTGGGAGATACTGTTATGGGCCAGTTACTAACAAATACCAAGAGCTGGTCTGTTGTCTGTCTAGCTATCTTATTCATCTGGGCACAACTGTTTCTGTCGCTTTTCATGTGAATAATAACGTGCACTATACAAATGTCTGCCCACTCCATTGAGGCCTGCTGTCACATTTGATCTGTAACACTTTGTGTTCAGACTTCCCTTTGTACCAATGGGTTCTTTGTAGCAGATAGAGGCAGACAGAGGTTTCATCCTTCAAAGGACTGTGGGTGTGTCCTTTTAGAGATAACCTACAGCCTCACAAACTAATGGGGCATTAGCATGGTCCTTATCAGCTTGTTAAAATGTCAAACTTTTTCATGTATATCACCGGTAAGTCCTCATCACCGACGTAGTTTTGGTATGAAAGGTTATCTAGGTTCAAGGTAAATCATCCTTGAGTTTACAATAGAAGTTTTGTTATTGAATTGGCAATGTGATACTTTTCCGACTAAACGGACTAGGATCACCGAAACGTCCCAATTAAAAGAATGACCAGCTCACATTTCTGCATTGAAAGGTGCTTACTTTATTCACTTCCAAATGTTATCAAAATAAGGCTGTCTCTTCTTGCAAACAATTTGGAGGCTTCTTCAAAATGGGACAGACAACTTGTTATGTTTTTCTTGAGATTTTCTTTCTTTTTGAGGGTGGAGGGAAAAGAATGCGATAAAGGTCCCAACACTGGAATTGAATCCCCTATTTTACTTGTTATATTTGTGATCCATTTGGCAGTGTTGGAAGAAGTATTCTGATATTTTACTTCGGTAAAATTAGCAATACTAAAGTTCAGGATCAGGAAATGCTTGGTCTATAAAATGTCCCAAAAATGTCCATCCAAGTTTCTCGAAGAGGTCAAGGTCATCTCTTTAAATGTGTTGTGTTGCCAGGAGTGCAGTAAAAAGAACAAAAGTTGCTTCCAAAATGTAGTAAAGAAAAAAGCATAACATGGAAATACACATAAAATGGAAAATACAACCAACCCAAAATGTCTATAAAGTTCAGTCAACTAGATGCAATTGGTTACTTTCCATCACTGGTATTTGACATGCAGACGTGCTGAATGTGGACACAGTTACTGGATAACTAGAGACCACGATGTGTATGGACAGGTTGGCTAAGCAACAGGAACACAGACAAACATGCGGGTATACAGGAAAGGACACAACAACTCTTTAGAGGATTTATGCAACATAAACCCAGATTAGTAATTTGATAAATCTCAGGTTGGCTCCCAGACAGATACAGGATGTGACTCAAAACCCACTCACAGTGACTCCGTTAGTGACTTTACTGCAGAACATGCTGCTGTTCGATCCGTATGTCGTGTCAGATTACATGTGTGTCTTTATGTTGAAGACTAGTCAGTGTGTCAGTCTTACTCACTCCTGTAATAACAAAAAACCCAATTCTTAAAAGAGAAGTTTGAAATGAGGAACAGAGTTGAAAATGCACTAGTCAGTCACAAAGGAACATCCCAGTCAGACTGCACCCACACACAGTAGCTGCATGAGTGATTACATCTATAAAGTGTCACATCTTCCTTTAATTTTTTCTTACACGTTTAGGGGGAAATCTCCCTTTGAACTTTGTATAAACAAGGCTGGAGTTAATTTTCCAGCTGTGTTCATGTTGTGGGCCTGTTAAGCCTCATGAATGCAATATTAAGCTGTTCAAACAAACTTGACTAGACTTGCACAAAGGGTAGGCAGTCATGAGTCATCCACACACACACACACACACACACACACACACACACACACACACACACACACACACAAATCCCTTAACCTACTGTGACCTTTGAAACGCTTCATACCTCACTGATAATGTTCTGTTGTTTCAATCAATAAATGAAGCAATCATGCTTCAATATCAAGGCAGATTCTGGACTTTGAGATGCTCAGAAAAATGCTTCACATGGAGTCAATTGTTAACTCTTAGAAATGTAAGAAGGTAAAAGATAAGGAACACAATGGATGAAATAAAAAGACAAGATGTAGTGAGTAACGAATACAAATTGTACCACAAGATAAAAGTCTGCTGTCAGATCAATACATGCTGAATTGGAACATTTCAAAGTAATGGATTCAAAGAGAGTCTAATAAAACTATAAAGAGAGAAATGGAGACACAGATACAAAAAACTGAATATCTGTCTCTGTGTGATGGTTAGACCTCCCACACAGATCACTCCACATGGCTCTATTCAGAAAACCACCAGCAGCCACACACACATATGTTTGAGAGTGTGTGTGTGTGTGTGTGTGTGTGTGTGTGTGTGTGTGTGTGTGTGTGTGTGTGTGTGTGTGTGTGTGTGTGTTGACATTTGTGCTGCCCTGTTAAAGTTACTCCATGTTTACCAGAAACACTAGACTCTGTGTTGACATGTTTCCCCTGGAAGCAGCTCATGCAGTATGGTTTTTATTTCCTCTGTGTGGTCAGGAAATATTTGTACAATATTGCTGACATTAGAAAAAAGCAGCTGTTACTCCACTTGACCGCATTCAGGCTCATGTTCACGCTGTGTTTCTGCAGGGCATGCGCGTGCTGGTAGACGCCCGGGACAAGCTGGGCATCGGCTGGCAGAGCTGCGAGAACGAGAAGCAGGGCATGCTGGTGATGTCGTGGGAGGGACGAGTGGGCGGCTCGGGGGTCGAGTCAAGTGAGTTTCAGCTTTACGTGATGGCACTGAACGCACTCTGGACGGACACCGGCATACAGGAGGCCTACGCACGGCGCTCTGAGTTCCAACTGGTGAGTAGATGAATCCTGTAACAAACCGTCTCCTCTTTCATTTCCTCTGATGTCGCTTCAAGGTTGTTTATATAGTTTGTATCAAGTCTTTGTTGATGTTTACACTAAGTGAAATTTAAACCAAAGGCTGGTACTGCTGCAACATTTCATCGAATGGAAACATTTTCGATGCGCTTAGATTTTAAACATTTCAAATGTCAGAATCCTACAGTAGATTTTATAATAAAGTTTTGGCAGCACTCAATAAGCTGCTTGTTAAGGATGAATACCTCTGGCACTTTAAAGATATACTTCCCTCGAAACTGATATTTTATTTATAATTCAGTCACATATCCAGGAATGATAAATGACAAATCTTGTATTGACACTCCATTACAAAGGTTGAAGCATTTGCTGATACCTTGAGGTATGTGCTAACAATACAAATGTAACCAAAAATAAACTATCCTTAAACATTATGAAGTCCTTAAAGTACTCATGCAGCAGTCTAAAGGATTCAATCACTCTTCATTGCATGCCAAAAATGCATGTATTTATTTATTTAAAAGCTCCCATGACTGTCTCCTGTTCATACACTGAGTTAGAGCAATGATCAGTCATCGGTTACTCACTGGCTGATCTGATGCTTCACATTGAATCTTCCTCCCACACATAACATCCTGTAACAGAATATGGGATCGTTCTCACCAATTCCTTTTTTCTCCATTCTTCCTTACAATGCGGTGAGCTGTCAAATTGAGAAAAAGTGCCTAAAAAATAACCTTTAATAAAAACCTTGCACTGTTTATGTTTACCAGTTCTTACCCCCAGTTCCATAAATATTTCACTTCAGGGACATCTAGAGGCGCAGATATCTGCACAGTCACTGATTTACTAGAGCCAGGAGTCACAAAGCTAATACCATATACAGTCTATGGCTAATACCTAGTGACATGCTCATAACTTCAGGAAGTGACTGGATATTATCTGAAATGTTTTTACCTGTCATCTAAAGAAAGAAGTCAGTGAAAAAGCAGTGCACAGAGCGAAGCCTGTGGAAATATGTATTGTTTTCTGTCTAACTTCCCCTTGCTCATGTTTTTTGTGTTTGGTGACTTTCCAAATATGTAATCATTTTTCTCTTGACTGGAAATGGAGCCGGTGAAGTGGAGCCCTGTGGAGTTACATCTGCCACGCCACACTGCACCAAACACAACCTTAAACGGCTCGTACATTACAGTGAAATACTTCCCTTTTAACTCTAATTTATTAAACACATGCGGCTCAAAACCAGTAGGCTGTACACATCACTGACCTTCCTTTTATTGTATAACTAGTCATGTTGAATAGATTTGATAGAATGGCACTTAGACCAGTAAGACAAGTGTTTTTAATATTGAGTCAGTGTAGCCTCAAAGCTGTGGCAATCCATATTTTGTATTAAGAATGGTTTGACCTACTCTGTGTACATGAATGGGGTTGCTTGTAGAGAAAAACCCACAAAGAATTATCACCGTTTCTGTGGTTCGACTCTTTTAGCTCATTCGTCTGGTTTTACAGCTTGTAATATTAGTTTTTTTGGGTTCACTTTGAGCACAAGGCTCTAAACCCTAGCTGTACACAGCTTGCCAAGCACCAAACAAACAACAGACAGACAACAACTGAACATGGTGTAGCAAAGATGGAAGTTGGATATTTCTCTCAGGAGTTGGTTGAAACAAAAAAAGTAAAGGGAATAGAAGAGTGCCAGAAAAAGGACTCCATGTGATTATATGTAAAGTTTACAACTTGTTTCAATGCAACCTAGTGGCCAAAAACCAAGCAATGCTGGATTAAAGGAATATGGAAAGGCTGAATAATAACATGTAAAAATGACATGGGATCTTCTCTCGTCAAATGTATACGCTCATTTCTTTCTCTGCTGCGAACCAGAGAAACTGAGACTTGTTTAAAGCAGTAAACCACTTACTGTAATTTAAAGATCATTTGTGAACAACAGAACAGCTGGAGAACCCCTCTGTTTTACAAGGAACTCTAGAAGTGTCTACAAACATGCCGTGAAGGACCAGACAGACTTTTAATGACACTTGAACGATCATTAACCGCATTGTCAACACGGCGAATGTCTCACAGCTCCGGCGCTACCAGCTGCTCTGTTGCCGCTGCGGTTTGTATTGGCTGTAGCGGCGAGTTTATTCTGCTCTTTATTGGAAGTGACAGAGCGCCTCACCTCTCCTTTAGAGCTGTACATTTGACCTTTAGCCTTGTTACACATTTATCAGTGACACAACTATCTGGAGTCAGACAGAAGCCACTTCCGTCTCGCTCTCACTTAACATACTGTAAGTGTGTGTGAGATGTCAGTGCACAGCTTTGGGTCAGACTGCCTCTGTGTCTTATCTGGAGTCGCTGTGTGATAAAGCCTGTTGGGCTGCTCAGACTTGCAGACATCGCACTGGCTTAGCGATAAGGATGTAGATATTCTGTAACTTGGTATTGTCAACAAATTCCATGAAAACACTCAAACAGCAGGAAGAGACGAAGAGTAGAACAGAAATCAAACTGTTGTAATTTGTCGAGTTCAATAAGAAAATGGCGATTGTTGTATTTAAGTCACCGCCTGAAAGTGTGTCACACTCACTCATTTAAGAACTTTGTTTTCCACCTGCTTTCCACACAGTGATGCATTTTGCGCTTTGTCGTCATCGTGTAGCCTGGGCCTTTGATCCGATTCCTTACAAAAGAAAATCCAAGTTTGTTTCCAATAAAGTACATCTCTTTTTTTATTATCATAGACATGCATTGTTTCCTGTTTATTAGCCAACGCTCAATCTACTGAAATCTGCCCGTCATTGTACTACTTCTTGTTTGGTCGTTAAATCCCATTTCAGTGAATCCTGCCTGGCGCAAATCGGTTTATAATTTAGCCCGCTACAACAAACATGGCCGATCCCAATCTTCCCACTTACGGACTTTGAGGCGTGTTATCTGAAAACCCATGAGGGCTCAGGGCTGTGCGACTGTCAATGTTTGAGCTATTTCTGAACTCTTCTCGTAAGTCCTCAGTTCTGCACACATTGCCTTTGGAAATTCCCAAACACACATTACTTTTGACATTTAAACCACTTGAATAAAGGTAAACAAAGAAGATGGCATGTTGTTGTTCAAACTGGCATGTAAACATGTTCTCAGAAACACTAGATTTACATCAGGATTTAAGAGTGCATTAATAAACACATGAAAAAGCAAAGGCTATATAGACACCTGGTTTATTCTGCAACTTCTGCAATTGTTTACTACATGTTTTGTCGTCAAGGTAGAGTGAGATGTTGCTGCAAAGTGCTGTGCCGTTGCTATTTATATCATTTGAGCCCTTTGGCCTTTCACAGTCAGCCACTTTTTAGGTGACGTTGAGACCAGGAGGGTTCAGGGCTTAGTGGGGAGATCAGACCTGATGATTCTTTGCAATAGCAACACTACACAACTAAATAGCTGCAGCTCTGTCCATCCTGTTATGTTGATTTGAATGGGGACATTTATTCTACTCTATTCTATGACTAAAACCAACAAGAAACTGAACTGAAACAAGTCGGAAATGCTATCCTTTTTTTGTTTAAATTCAGGCAACGGGACTACAGCTAGTGGCACTTGCCAACCTTTAGACCTCAGAAATCGGGAGCAAAATGCAAAATTGGGGGGGGGGGGGGGAGGGGGGTGCTAGTGGATCGCCGGAGCTGTTAGATTAACATTAACATGCTAATTGTAGTTGTAAGTGCACTGACTTGCGGCCTGTAGCACCGTCCTTGATGGAGCATATGTGTGGGCTGGACCTGTATTTTACAAGAAAGGAGTGAGCAGTTGTCGATTCTTGTTCTGTTTTCTGTGAATATCTGCCTCACCCTCTCAGATTTTGAGTTGCGCGCGCTACTAAAGAGACGTGTTACCATGGAAACCAAACAATGGTGTAGCTGTATTAAAGTCCGAGTGGAAACAGTCGTGTGTAAATCTGATTTTGTCAGAAATCGGGAGAAATACGGGAGAAATATGACCCCGGGAGGAAACCGGGAGATGGCAATGAAATCCGGAGTCTCCCGCGAAAATCGGGAGGGTTGACAACAAGCCTCACTTTAACTAGCTAGTGCACATTCCACTGAAGATAATAATGATAAAAAAAACCTTCTGTCATGAACTACTACTTCTCCAGAATGCACATCAACTAAATCCACAGCATGTACACGCAGCGGCATGTGCGGATGAACAGGCAGCTGTTGGATCAGATGGCAAATTGTCCCTGAACACATCGTTATGCACTTACCAGACATGATTGCTAACCCAGGGGCTACTTTCTGTGTTTACCTTTTTTATTTCATTTATACAACATTAGCTTTATTTTTGAAAGCAATTGAAAGTTTGCCTTGATATGCAATGGGCTAGGTTTTTTCTTTTAATGTGTAGAAAAGTCTTAAGAACAGCTTTTATGATATTCACAACTTAGAGAACTGTTCGTACCTGTGTATCAAATCAAATCAAATCCAAGTTTATTTATAAAGCACATTTAAAAGCGATTTTTGGTCGGGCCAAAGTGCTGTACATGTAATAAATACTACAACCACATAAAAACACATGACTAAAATCACAATAAAAGTCAATAAATTACAACAGGTATATAAAAAACACAGGGAAAAGTCAGGAGTATCTATGAGTATCCCTTTATACTCATAGATCTAAAGCACGTGCCCCTTGATGCTGATAATTTAGTTTTAAGTAGACATTTCTTCTTAGGATTAGTTGGTGAATGAGGCTCATTGATTCACCACAGTCAAGTTGTAAGATGTACAACTCCAGAAGAAAACGTGCTCGGGGGCTGAGTGTCACAGTAAAAACATTGAGATTTTGTTCTCTTGTTGTTATAATGGTGTTTTTTTGCTTATAGGAGAAATACATAATAACATCAGCCTTATCTATTTTCAAAGTAAGAAAACCAAAATGTCTTCTGTGGAGTAAATGTGCTGAGTTAGACGCTCTCTCCCCCCCCCCCCCCCCCTTCTCTCTCCACTCTGAGGTTTTCCTGGGATACCACAGTCAGCTTTTCCCAGGGAGCCTGAAGAGAGGGAGTGGAAAGTAGAGACGAGCAGTTAGGGAGAAGTGGAGATAGTGAGAGAGAAAAACAAACTGAGAGCAAGGATTTTGTTGACTTGTTCTGTGTTCCCACCACGCCCAGATAACACGCAGTTTGATATAGGACATAAACACCGAAAACCTCTCCTGCGTGACAACAACAAGGCTGCATATCACGCTGTGACGGTAAACTGTTGCTGTTCTCTTCGGCAGCGAACACATCCTGAATAAAGAGTTTAGACGGTGAAGCCCTGCTAAGATGTAAAGAGGCCATAAATGCTTAAACACATGCTGGGCACACACACACATGCACACACATGCACACACACACACACACACGTGGTCCACTATATAAGATTTCAACCTGGCAGTCTCTGCTGCTGTACTTTATGGGTTAACATTGACGGTATGTAACGTAATCTACGTGTTTACAGAAAGGAAAGACTTTTTTGAAGTGTCTCTGGCTGTTGCGTTGTGGTTCCCTTTTTGCTGTTCCTCTTTTCAAGCATACTCATGTGAAGGTTTGCTTATGTGCAGGATAGCCAAACATGCAGGACTGCAACGATTATTTTCATTATTTTCATTATTGATTAATCGTTGGTCTATAAACTGTTAGTTATTGGCAGAAACAGTACACATGTACGTGGTTTTCTATGTTTTGGATGAGATAATCGGTCAATAACTTCAATATATTGGAAGGTTATAGGTTAGGACTTTTGGTTATCCTGAAAAAGGAATTTAAACGCAATTAATGTAATTTTATTCCTAATGTGCAGATTCATTGATGATAATAAAAACAACCATCAGTTACAGCCCAAGATGATCATTCTCTATATTTAGGCAGCAAATATATAATTGCGGTTTGTAGTGATAAGCTGAAGTAGTAAAACAGATGTGGCAACCCAGTCACATAGAAGTGGCAAACATATACCTGTGAACACACACACACACACACACACACACACACACACACACACACACACACACACACACACACACACACACACACACACACACACACACACACACACACACACACACACACACACACACACACACACACTGCAGAATGTGAGCTTATTCAGGTCTTTGCTGTAATAAAGCCCCTAATCTGCCCATACACGCCATGAATGGAGACATTCCTCTTGCCTTACTCAACCACACACACTCACACACAAATCTAGAACAAAACACACACACACTAACACAGGGAGAGAGCTATATTTTAGTTTTACAAGTCGTAGATATGCATTACAAGGACCTAAAACTCATCTGTAGCCTCATAACATTTATTCATTTTGATATTTAGCTTTATTATTCAGATTTATTCATCAGGCTGTTTCATTTACGCTGAAGACAAAGCATCTGTGGAAATGAGCTGTGTTTGCTTGTGTGTGTGTGTGTGTGTGTGTGTGTGTGTGTGTGTGTGTGTGTGTGTGTGTGTGTGTGTGTGTTTGTGTGTCTGCTCACGTGGGATTCTCTGTCTCTCTCTCTCTGTTTGCGTATCCCTTCATCTCTGGGAATTCCCCTCTCCCTGCTTTTCCCAACATCAAGCCCCTCCTCCTGTTCATTTCCAGCTGAACCAATCAGAGCGGCCGGCTTTGTGTTTCGTATTGCTGTGACACTGTAGGTCAGCGGCGCGAGGTCAGGGGGTCACATCTCACTCATACGGGGGTCACGTTTCCTGGTTGTTACTCGTCATGTCAGACCGACAGAGATTAATTTAACTGAGTTGGATCAGTGTGACGAAAATCTGCAAGGTTTGAGGCTCATAGAGAGGAATAATGCTGTATTGTAGTTAGTCCCAAGTATGTGTGTGTGTGTGTGTGTGTGTGTGTGTGTGTGTGTGTGTGTGTGTGTGTGTGTGTGTGTGTGTGTGTGTGTGTGTGTGTGTGTGTGTGTGTGTGTGTGTGTGTGTGTGTGTGACTTTGTAACTAGGTCCTGTCTGACTCGCTAATCCCTCCCTCCCCCATGTCTCTCTCCACTGTTTTCACACACACAGCTGTTTCCTGCTGAATGTGTCTAAACCAAGAGAGAGAGAGAGATTCAGCTTTAAAGTGTTGTCAGAAATCACAAGTGTAAAGAACAATCACAAAACAAATGTTTCAGTTTCAGCCCATTTACAGCAAATTACTTAACTTCCCTGAAAACCATTTTATAATTATTGCGCTGTGCTTTAGACAAACCTCTGCTGCTGTTTCAGACGCCCACTGGTTACCATTGATTTCTGAACAGTGTGAAAATCAATTAGCAGCTTCTTAAAAATGTTCTCCAGTTGTGCAAACCAATACAGAAAAACTGCAGTTAAACCACACTATTGCTCAGTCAAGGAATTGTTGTCAAATGTGTAGTCTTCTTTTACTTCTCACATCTTTCTTTAGGTGCCCAATGCTTCACTTTGTTCCCCAGCTAGGAGCTAACTCTGACTGCATGCTATTTAGTGCCGGATACGTAGGGCACAGCGGGTTAATCAGAGCTTTTTCAATAAAACTTTTAATGACACTATAAGAGCGCAGACCTCCGCCAAGGCCAATGCTCCTCAGACTCCAGTTAAATAACAGAAACATTTCTTGCTCTGACTTTAACATGAATTATCCTTTTAGATTTATTTTAGATTGTTCTGACACATAACAAAAGTGAAGCATGATTTGTATTCGCCCTGTGTTTTGGATCTGCTTCAAAATAAAAACGAGTTCTTCAATAGTTCATGCTATTCCTCTTGTGTCAAATCTGATCAGTTTTTGAGCGTCCTTCTCAAAAGCAGAGATGAAAACATATCTTGTTGGAAGAGATAACACGCTTGATGAGAGGGGAGTTATTTGGCCAGAAAAACGAAATAAGGCATAAAAGACAGAGAAGGCTGTGTAGATCTGAGAGGAACTACAGTCCTGGCAGTTTCTGTGGGAAAATGCAACAAACACACTAAATGTGATTATGAGACAACGCACGGATAGCATCAGGGGTCACATAAACACAAGGATCCAGTCACTGAGTCACTTTAGTTCACTGCGTTGTGGGTAAATCCTTCGCTTCAAGGCAGCTTAACAATACTGTTCCTTTTGTCACATATGTTTTAAATGAAATCCTGGTCGAATTTCCTTGTTAAATCATATCACATTTAGAGTCTTAGTTCACCTACTGTAAAGTCTGGACATTCAAGATTTATCTCAAAGAAGCCTACTTTAGTAGTTTTAGTCCGATTTTGTTCAAGCTTGCCAGCGTTTCACCTGGTATCTTTCTCCAAAGCCCTGTTATTGTCATTTTTAATTTTAACTCCAGACTGTCCTGACTGTGCTCATTGTGTGCTGCTGCTGGTGTTGTCATCATATGCAGGCAACGGAAAAGAGAACAGTCTATAATAGTTGTTCTCTTTTTGTAAACGAGACATTTCAGTAGAGTTTTATTTCTGTGAACTTCATTTTGGACTGTTTTTTTTCTCATCAACAATATGCAGTCAAACTAAATGATTAATGACATCTGTTATGTCTCGTCTTAGTCCTGGAAAACAACGTCCTTGAACAACATATTAAGTCCTATTGTTTTCTGTGAAACCAGCTCGGCTTCGTGGTACCAGAGCATGCTCCAAATATTATAATGAGACTGATATGATTATTGTTGCTCACAAGGTTTCTGTCCTTTTTAGCTTACTGGGCAGAATTCATCGATTGATGTATTATTAAATCAATAACCACAGTACGACAGCTTCCATGTAATGTGATTCAAAAAATAAGGAAATACAAGAAATGAAATTGTTTTATTCGTGAGATTTAGTGCTTTACTTTGATGATTTGGGATTTTTAAGTTGGGTTGACTCAGCCTTATTAGATGACTGATTTGTTTGTTTTTTTTGTATCTGCAGAGCGAGTCAGTCAAATACTTCCTGGATAACTTGGATCGTATTGGTCAAATGGTGAGTCAGGGTGACTTGTTACATCTTAAGTGCACTTGTTATTTCTTCCCCTCTTTCATCTTCTAATAAAATGTGTTTTTTTTTTTCCAGAAATATATCCCCAGCAAGCAGGACATTTTGTTTGCGCGAAAAGCGACAAAAGGAATTGTGGAGCATGACTTTATCATAAAAAAGATTCCTTTCAAGATGGTGGACGTCGGAGGGCAGAGGTCCCAGAGGCAGAAGTGGTTTCAGTGTTTCGACGGGATCACATCCATACTCTTCATGGTGTCATCGTCAGAGTACGATCAGGTAACATTAATGCACGTCTGATCATGTAACCATGTTGAAACGAGGAGAGTTACACAGTGTGATCCATACTCCCTTGACTTATAGAATGACAACATGTGCAAGAACCATCAGAGAGGACATTTGAGACCTGCACAAAGCTCTCTTTGTGGTTGGCTGATGTAACGTGATTGTTCCCTCAGTCATGGCTCCCGTTCAAATCAGCAGTCATATGATGACGGCTGAATCCTTAATTGGTGCTCAGATAAAACCTGAAAAAAACCAAAAACAAAGGATAACACTGTTTGTGTGTGTGTGTGTGTGTGTGTGTGTGTGTGTGTGTGTGTGTGTGTGTGTGTGTGTGTGTGTGTGTGTGTGTGTGTGTGTGTGTGTGTGTGTGTGTGTGTGTGTGTGTGTGTGTGTGTGTGTGTGTGTGTGTGTGTGTGTGTGTGTGTGTGTGTGTGTGTGTGTGTGTGTGTGTGTGTGTGTGTGTGTGTGTGTGTGTGTGTTACTGCAGGTCTTGATGGAGGATCGAAGGACAAACCGTCTGGTCGAGAGCATGAATATCTTTGAGACAATTGTCAACAACAAGCTTTTCCTCAACGTGTCCATCATCCTCTTCCTCAACAAAACAGACCTGCTGGTGGAAAAGATTCGCAAGGTGGATATCCGCAAGCATTTCCCCGACTACAGGGGAGACCCGCGGAGGCTAGAGGACGTTCAGGTACACAAACACACTGACATCACAGAGGCTTTTAGTAATGCAGTATGAGGCACCAAACTACGTTTTGTCATTGTTGCTCCTTACCTTCCTCCTTCTGTTAATAAACCAATGCTTAATGCACGAATACACATACATTCAAATGAGCATGCACGCTTGCCAATCAACTGGCGGACCACTGCAGCCTTTTGTTTGTTCTGTCAACAAATAAAAAGACAATTTGCCACAACAAATACTCAATTTTGACATGCATTGAAAAACAAGATAATAACTGATAATGTCAGTAAGGACAGCGATGGCACATGATAGATTACTTTATATGAGGAAGGGTATTCTACAATGGAAGGGGTAAACACATTTTTATAAATCTGAATTATTTGGGCGTACATTTTTTTCCTTCTTTCCTCATTTGAACATACGCAGTCATTTGTACTTTACTTTACATTACATGTCATTTGTTAGACGCTTTTATCCAAAGCAACTTACATACTCAATACTGTGGGCAATCCCCACAGGAGCAATTAGGGGTGAAGTGTCTCAGGGACACAACGACAAGCTGACTGCAGTGGGACTCGAAGTTGCTATCCTCTGATTCGAAGATCAGCGCATTAACACACTGCGCCACACGCCCTTCCATTTAGTGTGTATTCTCTCTGATGTTTTTAAATTGAGACCCCTGGTCCGCTGTACACCTGTGTTGAATCAGGTCATGGCCTGGATTGACCTTAAGCTCTTTGGTTGGATGGAAATATTCTGAATATAAGGTTTTATAGCTACTTTTAATAATCTTTTCTTTCATCTGCCACCCCACATTGATTACTTGTCTTTGTCTGCATACATGTAAAAAGCATGATTAGAATACAGTTTACCCAACCAAGAGATTTACTTCCCCAAACCAACTGTGGAAACCAGTTGTGTCTTATGCAGTAACATGTTTTTCATATGCACAATGTCTAAGAAAAGCCTACACTGAAACTTGTAAATATGTTTTCCCTGCTCTGCTCCGTCCAGGCGTTCCTGGTGCAGTCGTTCAGCCGTAAGAGGAGGAACCGGGGGAAGCCGCTCTTCCATCACTTCACCACTGCGATAGACACAGAAAATATCCGCTTTGTCTTTCACGCTGTCAAGGACACCATCCTGCAGGAAAACCTCAAAGATATCATGCTGCAGTGAACTTCACACTGACTGTAAACTGTGAAACCAGCCATGCATCCAGGCTTGGAGGACCCCCCCGGCCCCCAGGTGCTGATTAACACTGACCTGTGGAGCAGTCTGTGGATCGAACTGAACTCTGAACCTGTGGAGCCCCGAGGTGACTCTGGACCTCTTGGCCTTCCCTGTGGAAACTGTGAGGGTCGTAGGGGACAAGACCCTGCATTTAACCTGTATAAATGTATGTATGCCGGAAAGGCAGCCGACCTGTTGTAGTTCTCAAGTGTTCCCGCCTTTATACACAGCTTAGAAGATGTTGGTAGCACTTTCTATAAAGCCCATGTTTATAATGCGTTATAAATATATACTGTAATGAATAATAATCTGATATGATCATACTTATAAACACTCATAAATATGCAGAATGCTTTTTTAACAATATCACAGAATAAGGCAATATAATAAACCATGATGTCAAGTATAATTTAAAGCAAGCAATGACCACTAACTTATTATTGTATTATAAATCATTATCACAGTGATTAAAATGCATTATAAATATATTTCAACTAGGATAATTATAATAAACTTTGCTCCTCAAGAAAAGGTCGGTAAATGGAAAATATTAAATATTATAATAAACTTATGGTCTATGCGTATTGATATAAAGCATTATGAATATGTTTGAGTGCTTACAACTATAATTATAAAAAGCTATAAGCAGATTTTGATTTAAAGACATGGGTGTCAGGAAAGTGTTTTAAAAAAGAGGAAAATATGGACTACACCAACAACATGCCATGAGCACTGAAAGTGTTCTTTTTTCTTAGATGTATATATTTGTGTATATATATATATATATAATGACAGCCCTGTCACTAAACCTAAAAGTCAGACTGCTGCCGGTTGTATCTGGATGAAGCTGTGTGAGCGAGAAGCCGGAGGGAAGAGAGAGGAGAGACAGAAAGATTGAGGAAAGTTTAGAGCGACCTGAAGGATGCCTTGTCCTGATGTGCACGTGACGCGGAGGGGGGTGAGGGTTTGGGCTCAGACTGGTCATATGCTGTGTTATGTGATAAGGTTGCACAAGTGTTTCTGTCATTGACCGTAAACAGAGGAAAAACATGACTCTCTATCATGCTTCCCGCTCTCTCCTGAGCTATCTATCTTTACCTCTCCTTCCCTGCTTGTGTTTATTAACCCCCACGCGCCATCATACAAGGCATGAACAGCTGCAGATAACAAGACTTATTCCTCCTAACCCATAACTCTCCTCTCCTCTGCACAATACACAGATTGTTCTTCCCCCCCCCCCCCTCTGCAGCAGAAACAGCAGTAGACGTTTAAATTAGAGACTCTTCTCACACACACACAGCTCCATATCATGAATTATGGTTCATCTCTATCCCAACTTTCCCACCAACATCGCGTTAGATATACCATAATAGCCTGGATTTAACTTGAGGTGTAAAATAAGTATGCCATTTACAAGACAGTGTTGGTGTACGGTTACACTGCTCGTTCCTTTGTCCTGAGAACGTGACGGGAACAGCAGAGGGTGAACTGTAACTGACCTTATTCCCATGCTGCGGCCATTTTGGACTTCTGTAGCTCTGTCTGGGAAGGAAGTCTATCTAAAGAACTGGCACGAAACGAGTGAGACAAACCAGACCAAATAAATAGGCAGCTGTTTTCAGCGAAAAAACCCTCTGATTCACCCAGTTTAAACGACCAGTCCGTCGCCAAACAGCAGACACAATGAGCATTTAGCCGGTGAACTTAAATAATATTCTGTTTGTACATTCTGTCGGGTTTTGGACAACACGCTGAGCATTCACGCCTTTTAGTGTGTTCATAGTATAAACAAGGCTTAAATGAGAGAGGTAAGATGAGAATAGACAGACTGGTTCAAACTGATAAGGAGCAGCATCTCTTAACGCTTTCACACGTCAACCCTTAAACAATTCCACATGAAACCTAGTTTAATTAAGGCTGTTTTAGGCGCAAATGACATTACTCCAGTATAAAAGCAGGTAACTAATAACCTGGCCACTGAGTGAGTGTTAAATGTTGTGTTTACAGCTTGTTGCTATGCCCCAAGGTGGCCAACAATGCAGATTTAAAGACCAAATGATAAATCATTAAAAAAAAAATCACTAAAACCACTAGATGAATCACTAATGAAAACTACAAGGTCACTCAGAGCGCGCAGACGTCCTCCAAGGCCATTTCTATTAGTGAGAAATAATGTGTGTATCCTTACAGAATGTAATGGGTCGTCTTTGGCCCATTCTTCATTCATCCTCCAAGCTTCATGAACTGTAGTTTTTCAGTTATCCTGTGGTTTACCAGGCAAACAAAACGAACTAAAAAACAATGGGGTTAATAATCACTAGTTGCTGCCTTGTTTATACCAGTGACAGGCAATGTAGCATAAAGAAAAGTACTGTTACGAAGGTTATTTGCAGTTTAATATACCCAGCGCACTGATTTATGATGGTGGTAAAACTGTTGACCAGACTTGGTCTCAGATGTCCTGTAATGTGCTTTAAATGGTTACCTGCCAGAAAACCACAAACTTATTAGAATCAAAACATGTTTTAAAGTGGAGAATCTATAAAATGGGAATGTTGATCTGACTCCCAACATTGGCCTGGTTTGGTACGCAGCGGCAGGACACAGCTGGGCCGCCCCCCCCCCCCCCCACCTCGGATATAAAGTCCAAACAGCTTCAAGGGGAATGACGGGAATCATGAGCACTGACACAAGCCTTATTATAATACTGTATTAAACTGTGTATTTGTGTGTGTTTGCATAGTGACTTAAGGCCCTTTTTGATGCATGTTCAAACATTTTGTACATAGAATACTGTAAGTATTTGGCACTGTGTATCGTGGTCACCTTTCAATACAAACCACTCTGTCTAACAGTATCACTGTAACTGTAACGTTGCTGTAACATTTGTCGTTAACTAACCTTTCCCCTCACACAAGTTCTTTTTTTGTAAGCGTCGTCATTGCACTGGATGTGTCCTAGAGAAAACAACCAGAAAGGAAAACGTCTGGGAAAATGGAACAAATAAACAGACGGCAAACTTTTAAAAGGCGAGCAGGAAGAGAAGAGGGAGGTCTTCTGCTTTTGTGTTTTTTTGTTGTTGTTTCCCAGTGCCTTGGCCCTGTGCTCTGTGGTGAAATACACTGCCGTTTGCTGACATGCTGTTTCTTTATTTTCTCAGTGTGTGTCTGTGTGTGTTTGAGTGTGTGTACAGCAAAGCAAGAGGTCAAGACCTTCTGTGTTGAAAAGTGAAAAGTGATGGAAAGATTTGAAGATAGAGGGGGACTTTAAGGGAGTGGGATTTAAATCAATTGATTTAAATGTATAAAGAGAAAAAACATTCCAGTATGTTTTCCTAATGTCCTGGGGCAGATTCATGAACACGAGAATCCCTCTTGCAAATCCAAAAAGCACTGAGTTGATAAGTAATGTAATATTGATGTATAGCCTGGAGGTTAGGCTTTCATTGCACGTAATGTAATATGAGGCTCCTATCAGACCGCTGGGCATAACAGTGAAGCTGAAGTAGGGCGATATCTCCGTTACCAACAGAGTCTGACCTTTGCTTTGGCTTTTAATCAGAGGAGCTCTGATACAGACTGCTGGTCTCCAGAGAGAGGGAGGGAGCGCAGAAACAACTAGAGCAGAGTTTCAGTGTTTCAGAAATCACTGGTTAACATACATTTATTTACACAGCAAGCGTGTGGAACGTAATTCAAGATCTACACACACTGCACTAAAACATGTGAGTAAACGGGATCTGTGCAACCCAAAAAAAGCCAGAACGGAGCATGTGAATGGGGAGGCAGAGACTGGGGGAGGGACAGACAAAGGGAGGAAGAGAGAATACAAGAGAAAAGTAAGAGGATAGAGGGAGGGAAGAGGGAGAGAGGTCATGTTTCCTCTGTTGAGCCCACTTCCTGTCCTGATCCCAAAATGGAGAGACTGTAAGAACGACATCCCCCTGCCTGCTTCAGTCTCCCCCTCCCTGCAACACACACACACACACACACACACACACACACACACACACACACACACACACACACACACACACACACACACACACATCAGAGAAACCCAAACCAGCTCCTGCGGTATCCTACAAAGGAGATGAGAGGAAAGAGCAGGGAGCAGAAAAATATATCCCCAGTGGTCTCTGAAACATAAGGAAGCTTCGTTTATTGAGGCGGAGAGGCGCAGGACATTTTGTCCTCAAGTTGCACCGGACCATGTGTCATGTGTGGCCTTTTCCTGTTTGTGTGTGTGTGTGTGTGTGTGTGTGTGTGTGTGTGTGTGTGTGTGTGTGTGTGTGTGTGTGTGTGTGTGTGTGTGTGTGTGTGTGTGTGTGTGTGTGTGTGTGTGTGTGTGTGTGTGTGTGTGTGTGTGTGTGTGTGTGTGTGTGTGTGTGTGTGTGTGTGTGTGTGTGTGTGTGTGTGTGTGTGTGTGTGTGTGTGTGTGTGTGTGTGTGTGTGTGTGTGTGTGTGTGTGTGTGTGTGTGAGGTATATGCAAAACTCATTAACAGCACATCAGCGCCGGAGGGATAATTCAGAGCTCTTAACTGACACACATTGATTTTGATTTAAATATTTGTTTTTTATTCCTGGAGTGACACATTTGACTGGAGTCAGCTTTTTTTCCTTTTTTGGCAAAAAATGTTTTTCATGCACTTTTAAATTCTGCGTTTGAACAATTCTGGTTGTGTAACATGTCTTCTCTCAGACTGCTGGAAAGAAAAATTCAAAACTACAAATGTAGGTGTTTTTTGTTACATTCTGTATTATTTGCGTCCATAGATGTATCTTGCATTCAACAAGGGTCAGCATAAGATAATGCCTCATTTGCATATTCAAACCTACATCTTAAAATAAATACTTCTAATAAAAAAACGTTTGGTTGATCAAATAGGACCCTGTCTGTGTGATATATCTTATTCTCCTTTTTCACATAATTATGTTTAAAAACAATGGGACAATCTAAAAAAGCTCATTTGCCACTATATTCTCCGTTTTATATTTCACTCAATCGATTTATTTTATGATGCTCCATGCAGTCATGTGACCTACACTCTTTGCAATTTGGCAAGTGTTTGCCTTTCCTGTCTCACTGAAATTATCAGAAATGTCTAAAAATAATTGTATAGAAGAAAAAAGTACCTCACCATTGATTCCCATTTATATTTTTTGCAAATGGGGGTCCTCTGGTTGTCCACAAGGAAGGGACTTCATCTCTATATAGTCACAGTAACCACATAGAGCTACACATAAATAATTAACCAAGACCCATTTACCTAGATTTAACACACCTGCATCACCCCAAAGACCATATAAATGACCCAGCACCAACACTCAATGGACTCTACCACCAGACACTGGACGACAACCAAGTGAACACCTCAGCAGCCATGTGGCAGTCAGGTGTGTATCAATGTGTTGCTAATCGTGACCAAATATTGAGAAAGATCAGGAAAGGAAATGCTGTTGATTCATCGAGATAAAAAGGGAGTTGGCGCCATTGCAGAAGTAGAGGGCCCAACAGGAGAATGTAGATAAGAAAGCACCAGTTAAACCTTAAACAAATATATTAGTTTGTTAAGTTTACAATAAAACAGCAACTTTTCATATTATTCCTAGGGTCAAAACTTTTTTCCAATGTGATGAATATATATGTTTCAGCGTTTCCATTCAGGTGTTGTTATGGCAAAAGCGAAAAACACCTAAATCTGTTTACACAGTCACGTGTGGGGACTCGCCTCCCTTATGGGGACAAAATGGAGGTCCCCATAAGGGGAATCATTCATTTTAGGGTGAAGACTTGGTTAGGTTTAGGTTTAGGGTTAGGGTAAGGGTTAGGGTTAGGCATGTGTTGGTTATGGTTAAGGTTAGGATAAGTCTCCAGGAAATGCATATAAGTCAATGTAATGTCCCCTGAAGTGATCTATACATGGTATGTATGTATGTGTGTGTGTGTGTGTGTGTGTGTGTGTGTGTGTGTGTGTGTGTGTGTGTGTGTGTGTGTGTGTGTGTGTGTGTGTGTGTGTGTGTGTGTGTGTGTGTGTGTGTGTGTGTGTGTGTGTGTGTGTGGTCTCATGACTCTGGTTAAGCTGATGTTTCCCTAAGGCTGTTTTGATTGGACCTACAGCTGAACTCTGATATTTAATAAAAAGCCAACTCGCTCTGTCTCTGACACACACACACACACACACACACACACACACACACACACACACACACACACACACACACACACACACACACAGAAATATAAACAACTTGTGGTTCATTAGCTGATGATTTGTCCATGACACATCGATGGACCGCTGGCTGTCGCGTCATTAAACCACTTCTGTTTTAGTTCACACTGACAGTGGAATTAACTTTGTGATGTCTGGCATCTTATCTGCAGGAAGTGCTCTCTCTCTGGGTGTAAAGCCTTCAGGGCAGCGTGTTTGTTAATAAGGGGAGATGAGCAAGCCAGATAGATGGCAAACTAAACTGCACAGGCTTGCTTACATAATCCTAAAACATTTACATTGGGCCTCAGGCTAAAGTTTAATGAATTTAAGTAAACAATTTAATGAATAGTTATTCCCTCTGTTTGTTCATCTCCCCCTTCATAATTTTATGTTACACAAAAAGGGTAGATGTCTCCCTCTTTTGGTTTAAAAGCAGTTATGCAATATTTTAATAAAACCTACTGTCTGATTAGGCTCTCCATTTTTATCTTTTAACTAAATATTTGTCCAAAGTACTTCAGGCAGTGATAGACTTTAAGGAAGCCAAACAGAAAAATCCCCAAAAGATCCTGAAATGTATCAAACGGATCAAAATAAATCGCCAAATATTGAGAAATGTTCTCAATATTTTTAACTAAGGCCTATCCGAATCATTGCATTTTGCAGTGATGACAGACGGGATATTTTTTACGTCGCATTGCCAGAAAAGTTAGTCATTTTGTTAACCTTTTTTGATTTTGATATACTTTATTAATCCCCGTGGGGAAATTGTTTCTCTGCATTTGACCCATCCTAATGTTAGGAGCAGTGTGCTGCCATTTGAACGGCACCCCGGGGAGCAGTGTAGGGAACGGTGCCTTGCTCAGGGACACCTCGGTAGCACTTGGTCTTGCCGGGACTTGAACTGGTGACCTTCCAGTTGCCAAGCCAAGCCCCTATCGACTTCGCCACCATCGCCCTAAACCTTTACACATGCACAAAATTAACAGATTGTTTAATTAACCCCCTCACAATTAAAATGTTACATTTCACAGTTGTGAAACCAAATCGAGGAAAGAAACCCTTTTAAAATGACCAATCCCCTCTTATAGATTCCTGCTAATGAAATTGTGATTTCTGTCATTTTTGAAGGAACTCAAAACTTTCCTTGGGGAAAATAACTTTTTTAAAGTGTTTTCTGTAAAAATATAGCTTTGAAAATGTTACACTTTAGCTAGATTCTATGGGAGCTTTTGACCCAGCATGGCTACACTCACACTCACATGTGACACATTCAAAAACCTCAATATAACACACTTTTCTTTTTATCCCTTCAGGGAATGTGTGACCTGTCAGACTTTCAGGATAAAACTGAAAAGCCTAATCCTGGTCATTATGTTTCCATTGTTCAGCATGAATTAAAGTGTTTTGAGTGAATGCATGCATAATACCTGCTGTTCCAGTCTTTGACATCTGGATAATTGTTCATTAATTTCCAGATGTCGCTGTCAGTACACTGTGATTGTGTTAAAGCTGTCGTTTCACGTTGTGGAGAAAAAAAGATTGGATTTAAAATGTCATGTCTCAGATAATTACTGCCTCAGACTGGATAATTACTCATACATAATTTACTCTTTAAATTACATGCAAACACCATTATTCTTTCAGCCATCCATCAACACTTATTTAAACTACCAGCTGCAATTAGGAGACACAACTATACTACACGTCTCTGCAATAAACTATTCTGTTTTTCAATTTATCTCCTGTTTAATTGTGTATTGTTTTATCACATTATGTCAAGCCTGCAGCATATCCACTTTGAGAAGGCCCAAGAGATATTCTTTCTTCTGTCAGTATTTTATATATCTTTTTCAGTGAAATTACTCAAGAGGACAGAAATATAATTTTTTCAGAAGATGCCTGGCCAAGATGAACAACCTACTGAATCCAAAACTCCAGGGTGTAATATTTAAATATTAAATATTCTTGACTACATAAGCAAAAACCTAAGTAAAAATGTTGTTTGGGGGAAAACATCATTAGTTATTCTTGATATGTAACACTTAAAGGACTAATCGTCATAACAAGGACTGTTTGAATGTTCTTGGATGAGATTCAAACGAGCGGCATGTCAACCTAAGCAACAACACTGTCATCAAATCTAATTAAAATGTTGCTGATTATTACATAAAGTAGGTAAACAACCAGTTCGAAGAGCATCAACAAAAATGTAGGAACGCTCTGAAATCATGTTCTGTTGACGCTCAGAACCTGATCGTGAAATTGTGTTTTCAGGGCCTTTAACTTCAGCAATTTAAGAAACGTTCACTTTCAAGTCTCACAATTTATTCTTAAAATATTAAAAGGATTAACAACTCATATTAACATCATGCAATGCATTGTGAATATCTTATAAATAGATGTTGGCTTTAATAAAAAAAGGTTTTTAAGTAGGGGGCTTGGGTAGTTAGAGTGCAACTCTAGTAGAAAGGCATCACCAGTATTACATGTACAGTTTGGGAATGAATGCTCTACATCTGTCCAAAACTTTCATAAGTGTCCCGTTTAATCTTCGAAATTCCTGTTTTCATAAGCTGGGAAATTTCTCATACTACGATTTCCACTCATCCCGACTACTGTTTGTCATGCTGTTCACAAGACAACCATATGATTAAACAATGGAAGCTACTTCAATCACTTAACAGTCGCTTAAAACACCAAAAAAAAAGCTCCTCCTTCACTGCCCAATTGTAGCATTGTATAAAAGGGTGTTGTTTCAATAAAAACAAATTCAACTTTGATAATAGCTGATTATAGTTATGGATAAACTCTTTCACTTATAGTATCTTTGTTTTTTAATAATCTCTCCAGGTAGTTTTGAGAACGCTCAAATTCCCCCCCTTTAGAAAAGTAAGTGAGACATCAAAGAATTCTCAAAAAGAAAACGAGAGCTTCTGGAAACAGTGAGGTGTGCATTCAGCTCAGGAAGGACCAGACTGGGGTTGCGTTCCGATAATCCAAAAATCAGCTCCTAAATTCTAACCCCATCTCCTATTCCTTGACCTCCGAGTGAAACGTCACGGGGTTAAGGGATAGTGGATAGGAGAATTCAAAAGGACTTAGGATAAGAGACCGCGGTATTAGAGAATCCGAATGCACTTTCACTATCCGACGTGTTTATGATGCGCCAGCGGACGTCATGAATGTGTGTCTGCTGCTGTGGGGAAACTATGGAAACTACAGTTTTCTATAGCGGACTACATCATGGATGTAATAAGAAGGAGGGACTACTGTAAACTCATCTAGAGACTCTGCACCGTGCTCTGATGCTGTTGTTTTATGCTTTATGAACGTGGACAACAGAGAAACATATTCTTCATGACCAAAGTGGGAATTGAAATAAAAAAGGAAAGTGAAACTTATGCTCGTCACCCTCTCCCTCCGGTCCACATTAATACAAATGATCCCAATACGTATGATTGTATGAACTAAGGAAAAGATCTTAAAATCGATACAAATGTATTTATTATAAACGTTAGTCCTTAACATCTATCAATGTGTATATCACCATTCAAACATCTTTTAAAAGTTGGTCAAACTCCACACAGCTCAGTAAAGACTGTGAAATGTTGACTTTATTTGATCATTTCAGTAAAAACGTTCATATTTCTCTTTTTGATTATAATACTGATGAACGTTCAGAACAAGGCACTTTGGCAGCTTACCACATACGTTTTAAAATGCTTAATAAGCACCGTAACGTTCATGATATAATTTCTCGGTCATAATCGGTTGTTTCCGTGAACGGCCGACTGCGGCTGCAATGCATTGTGGGGCAGCATTTTCTCCTCTCCTTTCGTCAAGGGAGGTCCAGTGGTTCCTAAGCTAAAGGAGGTTATAAAGGAAGTTTGAAACCTCCTTTCCTTTCATTTGGAGAATTGGAACAGCATTTAACATGGCTGCCACTGACGTACTTCCGGGTCATTTCACTTGGTTAGGAAGGTTCCTAAGCTAAATGGATTATTGGAACGCAACCCCTGAGTCCCTTCCTCTATAGACAAGTTTACGCGACAAACCACGGGTAGCGCCATAACCCTACACAAATGCACTTCATTTCCGCCGGAAGTCTTTTGCACAGCGTCTGTCGGTGTAAACCGGTGTAAACAGTCAGACGGGCACTGGTGTAAACACAGCGATTTCGATGCTAACAGTGATGCTAGCTTGGGAACGCGATTCTACTCCTTTGACTGGAGATGGCGTTACTCTCCCCCACCCGAATTCAGTGCAAAACTGGGAGGATAACATGACGACGTGGCCCAGCATAACGTACAGCAAAATTTGCTCCTACTTCGTTCAATCCATGGCAATAGATGGAAAAGCAATGGACAGTCTGAAGGCATATCATAAGGCTGCGCACATTCTACTTTGCCCACATGCTCCCGAAAATTGTTGACGATTTTGTTGAGGGAAGGTTACAGTTCTGCAGTAAATATCTCAGCATTTTAAAACCAAAATAAACTGCCTTATTTAGGTCATGCCCACAGGAGCCAACAGTTGTCTGTTGTTTACATAATGCACAATTTACATGATCTCTTTATGCTGTGCAATATATCATATGTGCCTGTACTGTTTGAGTGAAAATAAAGTTTGATGTAATTTAATTTCATTATTGCACTGTTATTGCATTATTGCATTTCATATGTTCCTTAGAGTGCTACAATTTCTTTTAACACAGTTCATCATTCATATTAAGCTCATACTGTACATAAATAACACTGAATTAATTAATTGTTTAGAGGAAACTAAAGAAATGGCTTCAACAAGAAAGATCACATGTTTAATCCTAACAGGTATTACAAATTAAAATATAAAAGCAGCCCACACAATTACATCACTATGAAAATATTCATATATAATATTAAAAAATACAATGCATGCAGTATTTGTTGTGTTTATCTGTATTTAATGAACAACATGGCTGGGTGCTGGGTGCTGGTTTGTGGTCGTAGCACTCTCTATCTAACCACTCGTTCAGGTGCTTTCTCGAGTGATTGCAACCAACTACCGCACACGTAGTTCCCGAACCACTTTTCTTCATGTTGTAATTGTTATATCCTCTTTGTCTCTGCGATATCAGTGCTTTGTCGGCACAACGGAGCTAGCTAGCAAAACAAACCCAGTCCGCCAAAAACGGAAGTGCATTGCATCGAAGGGAGGAGTTCAGGATGTAGAGCGGAAACGGCTCAATAACTTGTGTATTAAGCCGGTGACATGAGGGCCTAGGCACAATCTGATTGGCCGAGAGGAAAATTGCTTCAAGGTGCTCTCACTTCTTCATTAGGAGCCAGTCTCCACACCTGGCAACAGCTGATCCGAATGACCTCCAATCAACACATTGGAATTGTGACTTCAGCTTTAATTTATCAAGGGAAAAGACAATATGTCCTTTAAACTGATTGTGTCTTTGCTCTGATGTATCAAATAAGCCTTGTGTTACATTTTGTGTATTGAATATTTTCAATCTCACTTTTCTCAAATAAGTATAAAAAATAATCAAAAATAATTGCCACTTTCTTTTTTCAATTACCATAAACCCTTTCTTATTGAACTGGTCAAGTAAAGACCAATATGTATCTTACAGTTTCTCTTCCTCTGTTTACAAACTGACGACAAGATTTGATTTACTCATCTTTGGCACTCCCAAAGCATCAGTTTAATTCACTCAGAAAAGTACAAAAGTGTGATTCTTCATCATTCATTCTACTGCAGACCAATTCATGACATGTTACTTGTTAGACGCTTTTATCCAAAGCGACTAACATACTCAATACTGTGGACAATCCCCACAGGAGCAATTTGGGGTGAAGTGTCTTGCCCAGGGACACAACGACATGCTGACTGCAGTGGGGTTTGAACCTGTAACCCCCTGATCCCAACACATATGCACAATTCACTGCGCCACACGCCTCCCTATGCAAAAAACCTTCATCTTTACTGAAAGATATTTCACATATATCCGCGAGCATTTAAGTTTATATATTTAGGATCAAAAAGTTCAAGCAATGCTGAGATTCAACAGAAACAAATCTGTTGAAGGAAGGGAAACATAAAAATAAAATAAAAATGAAAATGGGCAAATGTAGCATGTTACAATGTTGCTTGCACACTTGCACATTGCCCACATTTTTACAGTGTCAATCATATTCTTTTACGCTTCATGTACTGCTTTCAGTGAAAATCAAGGCTCAGTACATCCAGACACACATAACAAAAACCTGAATACAAATGGCAAGGTAAATATTGTTGAGTCTTTGGTAGAGGAGCTTAAAAAAGCACAGCAGCATCGAAGAAACCGGGATTCATCCTATGACAAAAAAAACGTGTAAAAGCAGCACAAGTTGAATTATCCATCAAACCTGTTGTCCAGTGTCTGAGATGCTGTGACACACTGTGTGCAAGTGGTGCTATTTAAGGGGAGAAGTTGGTATTCCTTCAACCTAGACCATATTTTTCATTTCTTTGTGTCTAAGTGACTAATAGGAAAGACACTTTTTAAAATTGGAACAGTATTGAGTCTGAGAGAGCTGCAGATGGCAGTCAATTGAAGTCCACAGAAAATGTGTTTTTTGCGAAATGCAGGCTCAGATTGTTATTAAAAGTGTCTTTCAACATGAGGGATCACCCCCGAAGAGGTCTAAAAGTGTTTTTATTCATTTAGCTTGTTTAGGGATGTTTATTAATGTGCCGTGTGACTTGTTTCCAGAAGACAGAAGGAGAGGAGTGTGCCGATGTTCAGAAAGCTTAGCTCGGTTTTATCTAAATAATTGACAAAGTCATGGCTTATTATTATGCTGATTTCAACAGTGTGGACGCAACGGGAGATATCAGAACAAGATTTCTCCCTGAGCAAGTCTTGGTTAGACACAATGGCAGAAACATTTGTTTTTTTATCTGTATGGTCCTTTCCAAACAGTTTTAAAAATGTGCCAATGATATTTCTATCTATTGAATTCCATCTCTACTGAAAAATGTACTTGATTAAACAACGTCCTGTTAAGCGGCTGCCGTTTGCAGCTCCTTCGCTCAATACTGGACCAATTTCAAAAATATTTGGTAGTAGTCGTTGAGACACAACCCCCCCCCCACCCCCTTTTGTTTCCAGTTAATCTCATTCTTAAATATGCAAAAGAATAAATAAACAAAAACGCCTCTGAAATAATATATGTTGTCAAACAGGTGTGTTTTTCAATCCTTGATGAAAATCTCAACATTGTAAATATATTCCAATCAAATCTGGTCAAATGGACTGAAAAGTAATTGATTTGTTTTCTGGATTTTTTTTTGGGCCATAGAGCAAAATGTTTGCTTTTGTGGGGACTGCCCACAGAACTGAATGTATGTAAGTCACTTTGGATGACAGTGTCATGTGACATGTAATGTCATGTCATTTAATGTAATGAATGCTCTAACCAGGGCCATAACCGAGGACATTATATTTGTTGCTGCTATTTATAAAAACTCTATTCCCTTAACCATGTTTAGTACCTCTCATAAAAAATCAGACGACACTTCATTAAAATATCCCTCATGTTTTGAACATTTTTGGGACTTTTAATTAAAATGTTGCTGAAATATTCATTTAATTCAAAACAAATATCCGGATGGATGTAGTTTAAAAACGTTGGATATTATTCAAATAAAAAATGTATGCAGCTTTTGTGGAGAGATGCATTTTGAGTGCTTTCTAATCAAATCCTACAATACTTTCTTCAACAGCTGCATAACAACAAGATAAATCTATAAAAACAACTCAAGCCAGATAAAACCTTTTTCACAGCACTGTATCTTCCCCAAAAAAAACGGTAAGGGCTTTACAAAAGCAATAACGGGGCACTGTAAGCGATTTCTCTTGCTCACAAAATCGCACAATAGTGTATCTGGGTGTGTGTATGTGTGTGTGTGTGTGTGTGTGTGTGTGTGTGTGTGTGTGTGTGTGTATAGAGTGCAGAGCCATGTCATTACTATTTGGCATTGGGGTGCAGATAGTAGGGGTGAAACAGTCTCTCATGTGAGCAGATGTGCAGAGCTGCGTGTGTGTGCATCAGTAACCGTGGAAACCGTGATGTGAAATAGCTGATGAAGCCTTCGGGCAGCTCTCCGAGCGTCTCCTGCACCTCCGGAGGCAGCTCGTGGTAGTGATGCTTCTGCAGGGGGGGGATGAACACATATAGGCGTTAAAGTTAGGATGCTTGTAACAAATAAATTAAAGTGTAGGGCTTTACTGGATGTTTTTTTTACATTGAAGCTCCTATTGAGGTAGAAATTACATGTCTTATTTTAGGACTTCAGAACAATCAATTATAATAATGAGATTCAATAAATGACTTTGTCTTTGTTATCGAACCAACTTTCTTTAACGAATACAACAGGTTGGTCAACATCAGTCAAGAGATGACATCTTGATGGAGAACCAAGCGAATGCAGAAAAGTATTATATTATTTTGTAAACTTCTTTAGTCTAATAATTAATTTACTATAATATTATTGTGGTAATATATAAGTAATATATATATAACAGCCCTTACTACGGTGCATGCCTCCTTTTGAGAAATGTCAAACTGTTTTTTGACAACAGTAAAGGTTTTAAAAGACTAAACGCCAACCAATATGGATTAAAGCAGAAGTTTTTGTTAAACAAAACATGTTGTTGTGATTATTTGATATGATGACTTCAATATACTTTCACTTTTGGACCATTGTTGGAGAGGTTGGAATAACATGTGCAGGAAACAATTCTACCACGTCAATCAAGATCAATAAATAATATAACATTAATAATAACAGTGTAGCTTATTCTTTATCTGCAACTATGCAATACAGAGTTTAACAGAATGAAAAAAAATAATTCATGATTTAATTAAAAGGTCAACATTGTGTATGAAGCTTCAGACTATTTGGTATATCCCAAAGAAAAGTAAAGTAAACCCGCTGACCTTATTCCTCATGGCTCTCAGCAGATCTCTGACTGAGTTTCCTTTATACGTCCTGAACCGCCTCAAGTCTGAAACAGGAAGGTTACAGACCATTGAAGGCTTTGTCATCCCGCACAGGTGTAAACAGAGCAGTAATGGATGCTGTGTGGTTACCTGTCTGCAGAGGCACAGAGATGTGCATCCTCCAGTTGGTCCGAACCACGGCTCGTCCTGCTGCCTCCAGTCTGACCACGATCGGACTGTCGGCGGGCTCCTTCTCGATGCGGTCACTCACGTCCTACACACACACACACACACACACACACACACACACACACACACACACACACACACACACACACACACACACACACACACACACACACACACACACACACACACACACACACACACACACACACACACACACACACACACACACACACACACACACACACACACACACACACACACACACACACACACACACGGCTTAGCAAATAGCAAACAGGTAACAACACTACACTACTTAGTGTAATTATTGTAAACAAAAAACTGTAAAAAGCAGTAAAAAATGGGATTAGGAAATGATACTAAAAAACTAAACAGAAATGATATAACCTAAACAAATAACTGATAAACACTAATGACTAATTCAGTTTTAGTTATAGTCTAAAACTAAACCTTTCTGGAAAACCCCAAAACTCTTGAACATTTCCGGTTCAGTAAGATGAAGGAAGAAATAACTTGTAGTAATAAAAATAGGAGCCATTGTATCACGAGGGAGCCAGCTGTTCCTTTGTGTGTCTACGACCCACTGAAGGACCTCACCTGGAAAAACAGCAGCTGCTTCTCAGGGCTCCAGAAGAACGGATGTTTGAGGACGCAGGCGGTGGAGGGCCGGGACCCCGCCTCGGCACAGATCATCCGCTCGATCAGATCATGTGCTATGACGTCGTCTGTAATTAAAGCATTTTCAGGTTTTATGTGTTTTCAGTGCTTGGGACACCAGCTGATCTTTGTGATTTATACTGTCTACAATACTTTCTGCAACCCTTTTCTGGGAGCAACCCCATATACATGTACATATAATACATGTTATATTCAAGTGACTCATCTTGAGAGACAGTTCTACTGAAGAAGCTCAAGTTAAATCTCTGGAGCCCTGAGCCTATTTGCAGGATGGTTAGCTTGTTGAAGAGTGACTAACCATGAGAACTCTTTTTTCAATGCATGTCAGGCAAGTATTAGTAAATACAAATCTCTTTATTTGAGAATGTTATGTAGAGATTTTGTGTAGGAATTGACTAAACTAGCTTTAAATCTGGAATAAAACAAATGCAAGCTTATGCATGGAACAAGACACATAGACATTTACTTCTCTCACCATGTAAATCCTCCATGAAATGTGAGAGTGAGTATTCTCCTGACAGGATGTTCACCTGCCGTCTTAACTTCTCACCGAAGGGGTGATGCCCCCTGCTGACCACGTAGTAAAACACGCAGCCTGCCGAGAAGACGTCCACCGCTGCCGTCTGTACAGGGGAGAGGAGGAACACTGAGCACTTACAAATTCTTCTACGTCAGTGTTTATCATCTTTTGCATTTATATGTATTTGAGACAAAAAAAAGTGTATTTAATTTTAAAAAAGTAAATATAACTATAGGGGTAAAAATAGCAAAGAGAAACTTAAGAGGGATATTGATAGAGCGCAGAATGGAAATAAGAGTCAAACTAAATGTCTATTTTATTTATGAAATGCATTTTGAGAACTGTTTTAAGTCTCAATCTGAGTTTAAAGGCTAAAGGCTAACCTACTCTATGCTACCCAGCTGGAGATTTTTAGGACATGAGTCGATTGATGGTTGTCATGGGTAACATGAGCTCTTTTTTCCACAACGGGCCGACCAATTCAACACAAAATAAAAGTGATTTGTAGTTGCTTTAAAAAAAATCGTAATAATAAACTCCTTAATCTACATTTAAACCTGAATTATCATATGTTTGTTTTTCTAACTATGTCTATTTTTAATTATCAAGTTGACTGAGCATCAAAGAAATACATTCTGGAGTATGTCAGATCTGTGTGTGCATCGTACCGGTTTGTTTCCCGGAGTATCCCGCAGTACTTCAGGAGCGATCCACCCTTCAGTTCCCGGGATTCCTGACCTCAAAGAGAAGCTGCACCGGCCCTCTGGGATCTTCTTACAGAGTCCAAAGTCAGAGATGAGCGCTCTGACCCGCCCCAGCGCACTGGGACCAGACAGGAGGATGTTTCTGGGCTTCAAGTCACGGTGGACTACAGGGAGAGACGATGGAGAGCCAAGAAGAAATGAAGGAACAATGCTTAGCTGTTTAAGATATGAAAGTTTTAAGTGTCAATATATTCATTGTTAAAAGTACAATTTAGTGATTTGCTTTTGCTGGCTCCATAAGAGAAAAACAATAAATAGTCAATATTAAAATAAATAATAACCAAATATATGAAGAAATAGTCAAAATAAGATTGCAGCACTGCAGTTCCTTCTGTCTCTGGGTAACACAATAGAAACATCATTTGTGTACTTATATGCTTGTATTTATCTATGTGTTACCTATGTTGAGGGAGTGGAGGTGTGAGAGGCCACACATGGTCTGCCCCAGCAGAGTTATCGGATTCAGCTGAGGAAAACCAGACGGATCCTCCACATACTGCAGGGAGCAAAGACACACAAAAAACACGTTAGTTTTGTTACGAAATCACACTTCACCCCTAAAATGACTCACCCTTTACTAGCTAACATTTGTGAAAAAACTCTTGATGAAGTAAAGTTTAACAACAGTTAACCATACCAAAAACAAACTCAGTTTACAAACTCTCATAGATCTCGTGCAGTAATAATCTTAGTCTTATTAACCATACGCTCATTACTTCATAAACAGATCAGCATTTTCACTTTTACCACATTTGCTGTTACTCCCTTCTCTCACTCCCTGAGTAGAATACCAAACTAAAAACAGATTAAAAAAGCTTGCTCTTGCTTAACAGCATTTTCTTTTTAATTATTGGAGAATTTGCTCAGTTTTTGGTTTCATTTGTTCACAGTTGAGGCATTAAAAAAGGTTCTGTTAAAGAATTCGATATAACACAGGCTTAATAACTCTAGCTTTGAGTAACAAAGGGCCTTTCAGTTCGGACCTGCTGCAGGGTGGCGGTGCACAGCTCGATGGCGATGTAGGTGAAGAGGCGGTCTCTCTCTGTGCAGAAATATCTGATGACATTCGGATGAGTGTCAGACTCTCGGAGCAGCTGCACCTCACGTTCTGCTACCTCGAAACACTCCGGCAGTATTCGCTTCACCGCTACCTGCCGTCCATCAAAATTACCCCTGAGGTCCCAAAAACAGAGAACCATAACATATTATGCCTAGTACTGCATGTGCCACAGAACAATAGAGTTTATCTTAGAGTTATTAAACATGTAATCGTCAACCCAGAACTCAAAGCTGTTTTATGGGCTTTGGCAATTTTTCAAAGCCTACTGTCAAATAGATATTGGTTTTATTTTTCAATGTGGTGGGAAAACTAGGTCATTTTCACTGGAGAGATGTTTTTATGTCTCTTATGGAAAGGTAAAGGTACAAATCTATTTGGTTTTTGGTTTTGTTGTTATGGCTGATTTAAATGTAGCTGTCATTAGGTCATTGCCTTGCACCATCTAAAACGTACAAATACACAAATATAGTTGGCTGATTAAGTATCCTGAAATGTGAAATAGTGCTGTGATAAATACACATACAGTACCTGAAGACAAAAGTTCCTGCAGTGCCGTGTCCAAGCACCTCAGATGGAGTGAAGGAGATTTTCCCAACATGCACCTCCTCACTGTTTCCTTCTGGGAAAGGCAAGAAGGAAGCAGAAATAAATAAATCTCCTGTTAATGATGAGCGGCAAAAGGAAACAATACACAGTCTGTTGTGTTACCTGCTGTAGGGTTGTACGCAGACGTGACATTTAAATTGACATCTGAGGTGCTGCTGCTGTGAGTGTGAGGACTCGGTGGAGGGTCAGCTGAGGCAGGAAAGTGAAGATACAGTGCAGAAGTCAGTCAAATATGCTGCTTCAACACTACTTAATATATTCTATTAATGCTTCAGTTCTCAAGTGAAATTGAAAGAAACATGTTAAAGCATCTACCCTGTTCCCAAGGTATAAATATAGGAAAAAGAGAATAGTATGGAACTTGTTTTATAGGTGACTTACCACTGGAGAGGTTTGTGTCAGTAGAAAGCGTTGTGTCTGAAGAAACGGAGCTCATTGTCTGCATGTTGGTCTGCATGCTGGTCTGCATGCGCTGGAGACGAGACTCAAACGCCTCCTCCATCTGCCTTTGAGCTTTCAGCTGATGAGCTGCACGCTGGAGAATCACATACAGATTAAAAAACTCTGTAATAAGATGGAGTTTGAGACATCAGTCATAAAAAAGGATGATAACTGAGAGAGATTATAAGACCATACAACTGTCCTTTGCAACAGTGTCAATACAAATAACAGAAACCGCTTATCAACACAAATGTTTTAAAAATAAGGTAAAACACTGATAAAAAATAGGCATTTGAAGTGCATGTTGCCACATAATCACTATCTTAATAACTAAGTATGCTTTGTTAGATACACTTATTGAGGCATGAATCAGGGCATCTTTCTATGGTGCATTATTGTCCTTGTTTCATGGTCTCTCTTAGAAGCAAAGCATTTGTGAGCAATTTAGCTTCACACATTCTTCAATTGAAACTTTATTATTATTCATATTTTGGCACCAAATTCCAAACAATTATTTTGGAGAATAAAACCTGAAAAACTGCAGACACACAAACTCACAAGGGGGTACGTGAAGACGAAGGCCAGCCACCCCCCCAGCAGCAGCGTGACGACAGCCAGAGTCAGGCGGTCCTGGGTCATGGAGAAGGGCAGCACAGCGGCCGGCCTCTGGGCCTGTCCCGACATCTTCCCATCAACCCCTCCTCTGTTAGCACGGGTATCGCCATGGCTATCAGCAACTGCCTCGAACTGAAGGACACAATAAGACAACAAGGATGGGAAACAGTGGAAACGTGAGGAGGTTTCACTTATTATTTACAACGTAAGTGGGTGTTGTGTAATGTGTGCAATGTACACTTTATTTACAATTTGTTAATGTTACTGGCTCCTAAAATACAGTTTTATGTTTACTTACTTGTTGAAAATACAGCTTTTTTTTTACCATGGCACTTATTTGTTATTTGTTATTAATGTGTGTTTGCCTCTTTATTTGATATCCCGGTCTAGTCTTTTCATTTTTGCCTTACGTCTGCATTGAATTTTGCGATTGTAACGCAGTAAATGTACCTGCTGGGGAAAGGACTTTCTGTTTCTGGCATGCAGTTAGAAGTTTATCACATTAATGTCTGGATCTCTTAGGAAGCTTAAAGTGCGCAATAACAGACATTAAAAAACAGATAAAAAAGGATTATTGTTCGATACCATTCCTGTGATTTACTGACTCAGGTGTAGACAGCAGTAGTGATACAGAGGTATTTGGAGCTGAGACTCACGTAGCGCTGATGGTAGTATGAGGCGGGGGAGGCAGAGGCTCGGGGGGGGATGACTGCCTCCCCCGAACGCTGCAGGCCGACCGGGAAATCCCTCAGCATGGTGGTGTGAGCCACTGGAGGCAGCTCATGGTGACCTGAAGCACAGATATAACGCATTGTGAGCTGGCTCTGTGTTTATGTCAGGGCTGGGGTCACTTTCTTGTCTGGTCAATAAATAAAAGAGATGTTTCAGTTGTGAGAACATTTTGAGCCAGAAGTCTTACTTTCCAAAAACCAAGCTAATGTAAACTGTTTTTTGATTTAGAGACTTTGTTTCCACACGATTTTACAAATAATTCAGTTCCAGGAGGAATTTACTTTTCCTATATAAGTAGATTTAAAGTTCCTCTTGTTTTATTGCTCATATTGTTAAAAATAAAAATAAACATACTGTAAACTTTACCGAGTAGATCCCATTGAGATTATTACATCTCTTTTATAAGGGACCAATGCCAAGATTGAACCAATAACATACACACAAACATATAAAAGCTGGACCAGTGAATTAAGGCTGAAAGAATACCAAAACAACTCGTCTAATATAATTATAGCTGAACCATTTCTGACTTATATTCATCTTCAATGCAAAACATTATTTCTACATTTCTATATTTATGCTACAATGGTGTTTATTTGAGTCTAGTAATTAGGTTATATATTATTATATTATTATATATTATTAGGTTTTATAAACTGCTCACTGACAAACTGTCAAACCTTATATTCTAATTGTCTTGTGTATATCTGTGTGCATGTCCTTATGTGGTCTTGTATGTCTGTTTTTTGATGTGCTGTCCTCTGTGTGTGTGTGTGTGTGTGTGTGTGTGTGTGTGTGTGTGTGTGTGTGTGTGTGTGTGTGTGTGTGTGTGTGTGTGTGTGTGTGTGTGTGTGTGTGTGTGTGTGTGTGTGTGTGTGTGTGTGTGTGTGTGTGTGTGTGTGTGTGTGTGTGTGTGTGTGTGTGTGTGTGTGTGTGTGTGTGTGTAGGGATGCGTCCTTTGCATTACGCTGCATGGCAGGGGAAGACTGAACCAATGAAAATGCTGCTGAAGTCAGGATCGTCAGTCAACGGACAGTCAGATGAGGGACAGATCCCTCTCCACCTATCATCCCAACACGGACACTACGATGGGTTAACCGTGTTTGTGTGTGCTCTGATGTGTGTATAGTGGCCGTGTGTGTGTGTTTTGTAAGGAGTTCTGTGTTATGTTTGCCCGATGATGCATGCATGATTTGTGGTTGTTACAAGCAAGGAATTTGAGAACCGCCACTGAGATTTGTGTGTGTGTGTGTGTGTGTGTGTGTGTGTGTGTGTGTGTGTGTGTGTGTGTGTGTGTGTGTGTGTGTGTGTGTGTGTGTGTGTGTGTGTGTGTGTGTGTGTGTGTGTGTGTGTGTACCTATTAGCAGCCATTGGTTCTTATGGCTGTTGGTGCTCCCCGGTGGGTAGCGCACATCAGTGAACGGTGTGATCTCACACTCCCCTCGCTCTCTGACCGTCACTCCTGCCGTCAACGGACCTTCAATTCGACCCAAGGTCAGTCCCCGAGGCTGCCATGGCAACAAGAAGCACAAACTGGTCACATGACAACTATATTTGTATTGCCTCTATCCTTATTAGTTCATAACTATCCGACAGACTTGATCTGATACGCTGAAACAACTTAAAATGTTCTGTTAAAAGGGAGAATCACCAAAGATGCTCGACGTGGCACTTGAATAGAAAAATGAAACAAAGTGTCTGAATGCAGGTATATCATAACAAAATATTATATATCTAAACTCACCACTAATGAGACTCCATGGTGAACAAGGGAAGTGGAGGCGTAGAGGTGGGAGTCCAATTTTCCTACATAAAGAGTGGGTCTTAAAGAGAAAAAAGGGTCATGTTATTCTCTCAAACGATTGATTATATATTAGAAAAACCTAGAAAATGTACGGATTTTTATCAAATGGTATAGGATTCCCGACAACAAATAAATGTTGCCTTCCTAACCCAGAGGCGGAAATGATTAAATTAAATAAAATAATACGGACAAAGGCTTGGCTATTCGAGCGGAGAGATTAAATTGAAAAAATGAAAAGAACCTCATAAACATACCTTGCCTCATCATACTTGTCATGTCCCAAACAACAACCAATCTCAACCTCATTGTTCAAAAATAAACTGATTAACTTAAAGTGGACCTATCATGATGCTATATTTGAATAATATATTTTAGGGCCATACCTATATAAAACATGTCTGTGAAGTTTTTTTTTCAAAATACCAAACAGGTCATGCATTTTAGCCATGCATCATTTCGCTCTATTTGCTCTATTCCAGCCCTGTTTTTGCAAGGGCTGAATCTGTGAGAAGTGTTCTTCGCTGCTTTTGTGGCAGACTACAGCACCACTTACAGGCCTGGCATATGTACTACTACAGCGTCTCCAGCGCTTTCAAGCGGCAATGGCTGTGGCCCAACCCCCCATTCCCATGATAGGTGGAGAGTTGCCCATATAGGCGGAGCACCCCTTTTCTGACTCAATTCAAATCTGTATCAGATCCGTTGCAGCCCCGTTTTTAGAGATTTGGGTACGGAGAAAAAGAGAGAGGGTTGTGTTTTCTGACGCTTGGTGAGTTCCCTGACACACCGGGGACACATGTTCATGTATAAAAGACGTACAAAAGTGCATTTTGCATGATAGGTCCCCTTTAAGTGTAATTGTCATAACGTTTTTCTCATCTAACACCAAACGATTTCCTGTTTTTTTGTTATAACCTATTTTTCCACTTATAAAAAAATACATTTTAAGAGCATAAACTAAAAGAAAAAAAGAAAAGCTCCATGGTGTTTCACATTTTAGTGACAAATGAAACAAAAATGCCATACAGATTAGTTTGAAATCCAAATGTTTCATTATAATATAGCCAAAGAAAACAGTTTCTTCTGATTGGCTGGCAGGAGTTCCTAAAAAGATATAACCAGACACCTCCAACAGCTCCAGCTGACAGTTTGAGAGCTGCTGTAAATCAGAGCAGCAGTTACTGGAGATTAAACCGCACTACTAGAACTCCATGCTGCATTACTAGCGGCAGAGCAGACCTAACCAAGGGATGAACAGAATAAAGGCAAGCTTTTTAACAGTTATTTCCCTTTCTCTGTACTAAATAGATGGGAAGTGTGGATTATAATATAACCCAAGAGGAAATAACAGACTCAGCAGTTCTTGCTCTGCCTTGTCTATTTAATGTGTGTGTCAGTGAATCATCACTTACTTGAGTGACTAGAACAATGCCTTTTGCTGTAGAGGCAAATTGGAAAAGTGTTGGCAAAGCTTTGAGCAGTCTGAGAGTTTTTCTAGTTACCACTTCAATAAATAATGTGATCCGACAGATACATTGCTGCTGAAAGCTCTCTCACTGTCATGTATAACACAATTTCTCTTACACAAGTTGTGCTTGAGCCGTGGCTTGCTCCTTCACAAACTGATAGCTCCACTTCAGAGTCGAGTGTGCGTCTGCCTGGTCATTTGCAGAGGAAAAGGTGAGGAAGCGCAGCGTTTCCATGGCGAGGGACAGGTGGGGGGCGTGTCTTAGTGAGTCACCAGAGTACAGATAGACCCCCACTACAGGAGACCCGTAATTCTGACTCCACAAGACGTCACCTGAAACACAGAAAAACACACTTGAGAGAAGGTAGAGATCAAGATAGAGGAATACATCAACCTCTCACACATATAGAAGATGATCAAATATTCACTTAGTAAAAACCACACACCTCCCCCTACCTGTTTCTCTGTCAACTGTCACAACGAGACCATCGCCGCTCGACACAAGATGGGCCATCTCTAAGAGTCAAACAGGTAGGATAAGTTAGTATTAGAGAAGCTGAAGAAAGTGCTCAATCTTGAACGTAGTTTACTTTTAAATATAAATACTAAAAGAGAAAGCACACACAGAACAAATACATCCACTAAGGCAGCATAATCCTTAAACTCTGTCATTTGATTGGGGCTATCGCCTACTGAAGAAAGTGCAGCAACATTTCTTATTTGTATTAGACATTTTCTGCTTTTTTGAGTTTTAAATGTGTGTGGGAGTAATACACTGAACAAAAATATAAATACAAACACTTTTGTTTTTGCTCCCATTTTTCCTGAGATGAACTCAAAGATCTAAAACATTTTCTATATACACAAAATAACAATTTCTCTCAAATATTGTTCACAAATCTGAAAAAATCTGTGATAGTGAGCACTTCTCCTTTGCCGAGATAATCCATCCCACCTCACAGGTGTGGCATATCAAGATGCTGATTAGACAGCATGATTATTGCACAGGTGTGCCTTAGGCTGGCCACAATAAAAGGCCACTCTGAAACGTGCAGTTTTGCTTTATTGGGGGGGTCTGGGGGGGTCCGAAAACCCTAGGGTTAAACCCTAACCCTAACCCTAACCCTAACATGTCACCCATCTTCTTCGCACCCATCTCACCCATTGAGCATGTTTGGGATGCTCTGGATCGGCGTATACGACCGCGTGTTCCAGTTCCTGCCAATATCCAGCAACTTCGCACAGCCATTGAAGAGGAGTGGACCGACATTCCACAGGCCACAATCAACAACCTGATCAACTCTATGCCAAGGAGATGGGTGACATGTTAGGGTTAGGGTTTAACCCTAGGGTTTTCGGACCCCCCCAGACCCCCCCAATAAAGCAAAACTGCACGTTTCAGAGTTGCCTTTTATTGCGGCCAGCCTAAGGCACACCTGTGCAATAATCATGCTGTCTAATCAGCATCTTGATATGCCACACCTGTGAGGTGGGATGGATTATCTCGACAAAGGAGAAGTGCTCACTATCACAGATCTTTTCAGATTTGTGAACAATATTTGAGAGAAATTGTTATTTTTTGTATGTAGAAAATGTTTTAGATCTTTGAGTTCATCTCATGAAAAATGGGAGCAAAAACAAAAGTGTTGCATTTATATTTTTGTTCAGTGTAGAACAATGAGGTGCAGCCACATTGAGCTGAGATATGAAGAGCTGCAGGTATATACTCAGCCAGCCTACTAACTACATACACTCTCATACTTTATGAACTGTAGTATGAAACTGCATTTGGTTTCAACAAGAGGGCTGCATATTCTAAAAAAAACTAGTTGTGATTATTTTAACTATAGATACTGTAATTGTGACATAAATAAAATGATGAGTGATTTTTAGTACAATCTGTACAAAACAAGGTTTTTTTCAATACCAATTGTAGGATGTTACTTACTTCATTCAGAATGTTTTCATAAATCCACCAAATATTGCGCTTACTGCAGTTTGAATATTCACTAGCCCATATTAGGATTTTGATACAATTTTGATTAATTGTGCAGCTCTAGTTAACCCAAATCAACCAGGATTTAAATCTTAAGCATTGCCACTTTAAATGTATTCCTCAAACATAAGGCAAGTAGGTGCAGTTATTACCTATATCACTGTAATTCCTCTCAGATGCACTTGTTCTAGACATGTTTTATATTGCTGTTAAATACTACAAGCAGGTTCTGCAGGGTTGTCATCATATTGACACAGAACAATTATACTGTTTATTAAACCCTGCATGACTGAATGTGTGTTTGATAGACGTACTGTAGTCCTGTTTTTCATCGTAAGGCGGAGCAGAGTAATCATTGTACGTAGCGTTCCATCGCAGCTCCTGTGTCTTGGTGTCAAACATGGTTATCATGTATTCTGGAGAAGAAAAACAAGGTGTCAGGAGAGCATGAAATTACCTCAGACGTAATTGTGCTGTGTGCGTGTGCATTTCTCTTGCAAGACATGCCTGTGCGTCCAATGTAGAGCAGAGGAGTGTTGGGGCAAATGGATTCAGAGGTGGAGGTGGTTAAACTGGTTTGCTTCTCGCCTGTCTCAGGATCCACCACAAACCAAACATCCTGCTTTTTACCTTCAAGTGCACACATACAAACACATGATCGAATAGCCTTGAAGTATTCAAAAATATTTATGAGTCTATCATTCCTCATCTCTGACAACTGTCTCACACAGTCTCACCTGTGTAGAGGATACCATCAGAGCTCCTGCAGGGAGCTGACTGAACCAGTTCTGGTATGGTAAAAGGCAGTTTCTGCAGGTACATCCAAACAAAGGGGTCATAAAATGATACACAAATACAGACTAACACACAAATAAACATGCTGCATGGTTTACCATCAGGCCTTCCTTGTGTTTGCCACCCAGGACATACAAACTGCCATCGTTGGGGTCTGGGAGAAAACCGGGCCTACAAAAACAACATTCATACTGCCTTTTGATTATTTGAAATATTTCATTACTCTTGCCTCTTTCAGCAGGATACTTTTACATGACCTTCGTCTCAATCAATATGTTTATCTTAAAGAAACAGCTGTATAAGCCTGAACAAAATAATGGGAAAATGAACTTCAATGCTCCTAGGAATTGGTGGCATCTTTACATGTGTGTTACTCACTCTGTGAGGTAGACGGGTACTTGAATAATAGGGTCTGAAAGAAATTAAAAGACAATTTCATGAGCCTTATTTTAAAATAGAAATAAATGCCTATGAATCAGTATTGATGTTTTTGTGTATGAACCTTCTCTGAGGGTCCACTTGATGTCTCCGGACTGTTTGGAGACAGCATGCAGACTGCCGTCCAGAGTGGAGACAAACAGGAGGGATTCTGGGAGAGTGACTGATCTGACCCCTCCAACCTAATGGGCCGCCAGGAAGAGAAGAGAGAGAGAGAAACTTTAAGCTAGTGGTCCGACAGTCACCGTGTCCTATATCTGATATTCCAGCACAGCTTGACTACAGCATGTGTCTGTGTGTGTTTGGGTGTGTGCGTGGTGTGTGCGTGTTTGTCATCTCAGCCAGGGGTTGGCACTCCTGCCCTGCAGTAAGTTTGTGCTCTATTAAAGTCATACTGTGTTTCTCATTAAGCAGGATATCCTGATAACCCCTCCTCCTTCCAACACTATATCCTATACTGGGAACTATTTTATACCGTGTGTGTTCACCACTCCCATATTTACCCACCAGCGGACGGCAACCGGCGACAAAAAAAAAGGAGCACCACAAGCAAACAATTGCAAACACTGAATCATCAGGTGCTCAGAATTACAATATTGTACTCAGCGTGTGAAATTATTACACAGTATATCATACAGTAATCCTCAATTAGATGTTGATATCCAGGTCACTAATGATTTTTACCAAAAAATATCTCTGTGTATGTATATATACAGTATATAATATATATATATAGAGAATAACTTTCTGCCACAAATATATCAAACTATATTTTATGTCACATACATATTTAATGACCATTATTGGAGGGTTCAACCAAGGTTTTCAATAGCAAAAATTGAAATGTCTGTGTATATGATAATGAACAACTTCAAACACACATACACACTCACGCACAGGCACGCGCGCACACACAAACACACACACACACACACACACAGGCACGCGCGCACACACACAAACACACACACACACACGCACACACGCACACGTACACTCACACACACCGGCAGTATTAACTTTCTTCAAGCAATTTGGACTTAACGCTTAATCATCATATCCTGGCAACTCTACTCGAGCCTGAAATAGACACAGTGGGTTGGCAGTTGCACTCTCTTCTGCCCGAACAGTATTTAAAAAGAAAACAACAACAATAACAACAAAAGTGACACCCATACACAGTAGAAACGTTATACCTGAAATAGCTTGCCATCCCAGGAGATCAGGAGGAGAGACAGCAGCAGTCGTCCCAGAGCCCCCATGACCCCCGCAACACTTTGTTTCATGGCTCTGAACAAACCGAGGACTAAACGCTATTCAACTAACAACAGAGGTCGAACTCTCTCTCCATTTCCAGCGCGGCAGGCGTCCATCTCTCACAAAATTAGTTAGCACCGACACAGGCCTTTTAACATCGCTCTGGTAGTCCAAACGGTGAAAGCTGAGCTAGAAGCACCGCTTTGAATACATAATAACAATCTTCACTTGTCACTTTTACATATTTCCGTGTTGGGACGGAACCAGTGACGTCTTGAGCGTACTCACAAACTGAGAGGAGGCGGGTCAATCGTGTCCCTGCACGGAGCGGCATGAGTCCCAGCCAATGAGGGGAGAGAATTTGGTACAGAAGGGGCGGGGCCTGAGAAACGACTGGAACACGTGGAAACGGACAGCAGGACAGTTGCAACGCAACAAGAGCGGCTTTTTGTGCAATAGAAACTAGTGGAGGCAGTATTGTTTGTTCACTCTATACACTCCCTACAGCACCTGTGGGCTGTTACTAAGAACATTTACTCAAGAAGTGAACTTGTTTACATTTAAGGTGGCCTACTTGTAGGCTCAATTTCTTTATTTACATTTGCTACTTCCATCCAATTCAACTTTTTATATTTTATTTGATTTCCTTTTTATCACCACTGTAAAGTGTCTTTGAGCACCTGAAAAAGGCGCTTAGATTACTTCATGGTCAAATATTGTAGGCCTTCTTTTTACTCCACTACATTTTTGTTAGAGCTTAAGATGCAGAATGACCCTATCAGTGGGTAAAATTGTTATGAAAGACCCAACATAAGTAACATTACTATTTATGTGACATCTGCCCATGCCCAATACACTGTATTAAACAGGCCTGTAATAGATATATGCATGCATACACAAAAATCAGGTCACACCTGCTTGTACCCCTAATATTTTTGGCTACACTGTCTTCCTCAATAGCTATATTAATAGCAGAGGGAGAACAAAAAGAGCACTGGTGAATGAAACGTGATACAAAAAAATATATGAAAACAAAATGTTTAAACTGTAAGATCTTTTGAGTTTGGCTTTTAATAAAAACTTGAATAGAGAAGCTTTTCCTGCTAAATATTGTTTTTAACATTGTAAATTGCTGTAGTACCTTAGTAAAAGGGATAGTTTGGAGGAGTTATAAAAGGTATCCGTAGTCAGTGCATTATCTACAATAATTAACGCGGGGCATCTTCAAAGTTTGGAGAAGACGATAGCAAAGAATCAAAACAATGTACTGCTGTTGACAAGGGCATCAGCAAATGTATTTTTGGCCACCTAAAACAATATCTCTACATGATTAACCTTGCCGTCAGTCAGCCTATTCTGATGGGGCCAGACGCCATAAAACTTCTTTACAAAAAAAAAACCTATTTTACTTTGCAGAACACGAGGTTACTGGTCTACCACGGCTTCCATCGCTTAGTTTGCTCTATCATCCATCTGATGTAAGTAATATAATTATGGATAAGTACCTCATACAACCCTTTTTAAGAACACACAAACTACCCCTTGAAGTCAATGATCTGAATACGTCTTTCACATACACCGTAAATCTAAAAAGAGAATGTCAAACGGTTACAAAAAACTTTATTTCCCTTCAGAGAGATGAAAGCCAATAGTTGACACCAGTCTTTTCCAATGACTTACCAACATTCTATTCACAAAATACTATTCAAAGTGCCTTTACATGGAGAAACCAGACTGTGATAACGCAGCTTGTAAACAGGTGTGCTTCAGATATGAAATGATGACAAAAATTAAATAATACTGGCAGGCACTTCTGTCATTTGAGGTATGAAAACAACTAAAGAACAGCATCATAGACTGATTTTTAAAGGCATTTGCTGGCTGTGCGCAGGTGGTTGATTCTCGGTGCTGTCTACTGGTGGAGCGTGCTGTCAGGTTTCGGATAGCCAAACAGCTCAAAGTCAGGTTCATACAGCTTGTACAGTTCTCTCCTCATTGCGATGGGAATCTGTGCAAACCAGTCTCTTTCCCAGCTGGCTGCAGTTCGGTTTCGAGCCCCTGAAGGGAAGTGTAGTAGATGATCCACCTCCAGAAGCTTCAGCAGGTGCTCCGCGTCCGTTTCTAAGGATTCTAGTCGTCCAATGAAGTCATACTTCACTTGGCATGGATGGCACAGACGGTACACCTGAAACACACAAAAAGCAAGCATACAATTTGAAAACGACATTAATTTCTGGATCTGTTAATGACTTTGTTAGTACCAATACCCCTGGCGAGGTTTAAATTGCCACATGTGACTGAGACTGGAAAATAAATCTAGCGGCCCCTTGGTCTTGGAATTACCAGTACGGTAGACTTAAACTCGACTTCCAAATCTTTCTGGCCAGTTTTAAACAAATGTTGGCACATTGCTTAATCTGTGTTTTGCTCTTGACCTCTTCTGTTGATGTTAGTGTGATATGAATTGAACGTTTTTTTGTGTGTAAATAATTACATTAACCGAGCTGAGGCATATGTTATGAAGAAAATAAAGTAGGCCTCATACTAAAATGTGTATGCTGAAAGAAATCCCAAACAGCATAAATATGATCATCCAAAGGAGAATTGTACATCAACTCATGAATAATGCCAAGCTGCATTAAGTGCGGCTTTACACTGCTCTGTGAGATAAATACCTGCCGCCAGTGTTCGTTGAAGATACTCTCCCTCTCTGTCTCTGGATCCAGCAGGTATGTGATAAACTGCTGAAACGTCGGTTTGATTCCTGCTGCAAATGCCTCCGCCGCTGTCTCTGGCAAACTGCCCGATAGATTAGCATAACGACGCAGCATGACAGAACCAAACTGCTTGTAGAAGTCCTCGTTAGGCCTGAAAACACACACACAAATACACACACTTTTCACAATTCAGCAAAGATACGACTGCTGTTTAATCAAAAGTGAAGCCCATTCCTCAGCCTCACCCACAACGCAAACACTTACACAGTAACACACCCACTCTGTCTAACCATCCAGTTTTAGACACTCACTTTCCAAACTTGTTCCTGAAAGCTGAGATAAGACGAACAAAAGGGTCGCGCACAAACAGAAACTTGGTGTAGTGCTGGAGCTTGAGTGCCATCAGGTGGCGGGACAAAGAACCATAATGCCTCCAAAACCTGGAAAAAGACACAAACAGGAACACGAGAGCAGATCTTCAGCGGCGTTCTTTTTGAGTTGTGATTTTAATGTTTTAGTTTTATGCAATAGATACATAGATTATCCTATTTACTGTGCCTTTTTTTCATATGTTTTCTCATATTTTTTACTGATTTGTTATTATGCAAATCCTATGATTCCATAACACAAGCCCTTGAGGAGTAAACGATTTGTTTTTATATCAGTGCACAGAGAAAAACACAGCTTTATAAAGGAAGTGGAGAAAAAGATTCCAAGGTGAGAAATCATACAGTAAACGTTCTGGTTTGACACCCGGATTAAATGGTTTATTGAGGTGTGTGGTTTGTCTGGCATTTAGTTCTTGTCAAGACACATTTTTAGTGTCACTGTTTTCCTTATTGACTTGTGGAAGAGATTCCTTTACTGAGTTGTTAAATTATTGTGCAGGCTTGGTTTCTTTTGTAGGGATTTTGTTGGTGTGGGCTAAAAGTTTTCTTTAAAACACGTCTTTTATCCAAATTCATTGCTTGGTCGTGCAGTATAATATTCAACAAGTTTCTGTGTAGAATTATTCCTTGTGTGGTATAGCCAAACGTCTTTGCTCAAATATAATAAATACACCTTAAAGTTATGATCTTAATGACAGAATTTACTGTTTATATTCATGGGCGTCGCAGCCATTATATGAGGGTGGGACAAGTCCCCCCAACCTTTTAAAATGATTAGTTTAGACCCCCCCACTTTTACTATGCGGAAAGTCCGTGAATCGGTCTATCCACTCGCCACTCTTTGTAGAGCGCTGTGTCAGTGCTTCATTATCAAATTCATTCCACTTGCTTATTGTGAGAATGCCCAAATTAATGAAATTCCGTACCATGTTTTCACTGCTACTTTGTACCAAGGCAGATTCTCAGAGCCGTACACATGAGCCGTACACATGGTACGTTTTTTGTGTAGCTGTGTCTTTAGTTGTAAAATTATGCGCACCAATTTCCCCGCTGCGAGGCTTCGGCGCTTACAGTTCACGAGCGTGCTCCACTAGCACCCGGATTTAAGAAGCTGTTATTAAAGAGGTGGAGGGAGAGTCCTCTCCTGTCAGACTGAGAGGCTGATAACTACAGTTCAGTGAGATAAAGGACTCTCTGAGGGTTTTAGATAGTTCACTTTAGTCTAAGTAGTGGGTCTCAAACGGTTTGGTAATCATTTATGCAAACAAGTATTTCCAAGGCACAACTTTATATGATCATTATGGTTATAAAAAACAAGAGAATAACAGGTATGAAATAATTCCAACTCATACTATATGATAGTAACACAAAAATACAGTTTAAAAGGGGAGTGATTTGTAAAATATGCATAAAGAAAAAGTAAATCTGCTTACAGTTCTGTTTCACATGGTTGTTGAGAGATGTATCCATAGATTTAGTCCCTCATGTTGCTCTCAAAGTGCAGCAGATTGATGCTTTTAACTTCAACATTTAAAAAAAAATCTTCCCGGGGGAGCATGCCCCCGGACCCCCCTAGAGGAGGTGAGGTCAACCACCTGCCCACCCCCTGTCAAATTGTCCCACCCACATTGAGGATGCTTCCTACGCCCATGTTTATATTTATTGCAAACACTTGATGCTTCTTTAATACTGCAGGCCATCACCTCAAACTAAAGTGCCCCTTCCCTTTTTTTGCTTAAATGTTGATGAAAGCTGAGCAACACTTGAGTTTTACCTAGTCTGCAGCTCATTCATGGAATAAATGATTATGGTGTCTTTCGATTGTAATTGATAAATAATAATGATATTATTATGATGCAACAGTTGCAAATAGGAGATTAGTTTTAAAAGTAGGTATGATTGGTACCATTGAGGTCAACAAGGTCATTCTGCAATCACATAAATCCCACGTGGCAGGTTTTTAAGATGGAGGCTTACTTCTGTTTTTAGATTAAATGTATTTAATAAAAGCAAGTAATGAAGATTTAGTCATTCTCCACTCAGAATTATAGCTGTGCAATGTGCAGAAACATTTCAAAAACATAATTTAGGCTACGGAGGGATTACAAATATATTATTTTTGTGCAGGTGGCATTAGAGGGATTTGGATATATTACCATATTCCTGACTGTGGCCCTTGCTAATCCCTATACAAATAAAATGTATTTAACGGATAACATAAAAATACCTTTTATGAAATTGTCTTTGTGTACATATTTTGTGTGTGTGTGTGTGTGTGTGTGTGTGTGTGTGTGTGTGTGTGTGTGTGTGTGTGTGTGTGTGTGTGTGTGTGTGTGTGTGTGTGTGTGTGTGTGTGTGTGTGTGTGTGTGTGTGTGTGTGTGTGTGTGTGTGTGTATGTGTGTGTGTCATACTTGGCAAAAGTGAGGTGGATAGAGGAGTTGTGTACGAGGTCAGGAGGAACAGCCTCCGGGTCGGTGTAAGGTTTTCCTGAGGAGGGCGAGATAAGAGACTGAGACAGGACCACCATCACTCTCTTCCAGTTGGTGCACGCCACCTAAACGCAGAATAAAGATGGAGAAAAGAAAAAGGAAATAAAAAGTGTTCAGAAAAACAAGAGGAGCTGTAAACTTGTGTGAATGTGTCTTTTGACCAGTGGCAAAATGCTTCAGTAAACATTCACTATGATTTAAATGTTCTTGTCTTCTTGTTATTTATTTTACACTTACATCCACTCACGGTTAAATCACCGCCCACATGTGTTCACAACCTACATGTTTCTACAAATAGACACACATAAACAAGGCAGCTGTACCTTGGGAACATAGCAGTAGATAATCTGGTGGGTGTCATCCACTATCAGGTGATCCAGCTCCCTGTTTGGGATCTGCTCAAACGGCCGGGTACTTCCGGGGAATTCAACAGCGTCTTTCCCAGAACACACACCCATGATCCTCTGCTTCCTGTCCTCCTGCTCCATATTGTCCGCAATAGTACGACTCCTTCCCTTCTCCTCATCCTCCCTTGTTTCCTGCTGTCTCTGTTCTTGTTTTTCCTTCCCCTCCTCCTCTGTAAGCTCCTCAGCTGCTCCTCCAGTCTCCTCAGACACCAGTGTTGTGCTGCGAGCAGTAGTGGGGACGGGGGAGGAAGAACTGTTCTGGGGTCTGGACGTAGAGTGCGGGGACCCAGCAGTCGCCCGAGGGTGCAATGACTCATGTTTGGGCTCCTGTAGGGGGTAGAGATTGAAGCCCCCGACGTCGTCCCAGTACACGATTATCAGCAGGATCATAAACAAAGACCCCAGGATAAACGCCACTCGTAGTCCACGCCATGTTCCCATGGTTATATTTGATCGGGTGCAGTGATTGGTGCAGAAAAGAGGAAGAGGTTATCTCAGCTCCATGGTGGCGGCCTATCGCGGAAGGACGCACTTCCTGCTTGCCAGCTGCAACTAAAAAAGAGACAGGAAATGTAACTTAGACCCCTTTTCTGCTTTTACAGCCCTAATGAGGTAAAATGATGAAGCAAGTAAAAATACAAGAACTGGAATGACAACTGATGTATTCTTGGAAAATGAAACGCAACACGAAACACATACTGGGGACTCGTGGTGAAATACAACCAAGTACATTTAGCAAGTACTTAATGTGTAGTATGCTACTCTATACTACAACTTAATTTCAGAGATAAATCATATATAAACTATTGTAAATATACATTAAGAGTTATTTCTAATGATCTAAACCATGTAAAAAGTTGAACTTAGTCTCTACAGTATAACATCAAAGTGTGATGGACTTTGGGTATAATCTTTAAGTGAATATTTTTCAAGTATGTGTCACAAAAAAAAAAAATTTTGACCGGTGTGAATTTGCCCAGGGGCCGTGGGAACCTCAGGCTCCGCCCGGGGCGCTCAGCTGTCACGGAGATGTGAACAACCGTGTGGGGGTGGAGGCTCTTCAGTCCAGTGCCTGTGGAGGATTTACTCCCCTTATTGTCCCATAAAAACATCTGCTGTCAGGGAAAACAGTGGAAAAAACGAGGGTCCTAATAAAAGCAGAATACCACCCAGACAGGGGGAGATCATAGAGAAAGGCTCATATTTTTTGAAAATTATAGTTTTCTTTGCGGTTTTTCTTTCCACTTAGTTTTCGGTTTAAACTCCACGTTGACTGGAGGGCCGTATTTTGAGAAATCAACATCTACAAACACTCTCGTGGCTTGGCACGCGCTGTTTTTTTAAACACACGTGCGAACAAACAGACGCAAAATAAAAAAGGACAGTGTCGGTTGAGCTCAGTGCCAAGTATGCACTACACAAGTTTTATAACACTACTCGGGTACTATACTTGTGCTGTTTTTTTACGTGTGCTATTCATGAAGGAAGGCAGACACTGCTTTAATTGAGTTAATATTTTTCTATTTCGCACAGGACCCACCATCACCTCCTCCTCCTAGACCTCGGTCGGAAAAAAAACTAATTTATACAGTACACATGTTACAATGTGCCCTTTCACCGGCCGTTGCGGACACTGGACCTCTCTCATGCAAACGCACACTTTCCTGTTAGTTCACATGCAACAGCCGAGGATAGAATATATGAATTTGTTTTTTCTCCACAGTCTCCTCCGCTTCCTCCCCACACAAACCGCCTCATCACGCCGCCTCTGAGGTGCACGAACAGCCCGGTTGGTTCTGTTCCCTTTATGCCCTTCACACCGGGAGCATCACGGCGAAAATTAAACGAGTCTGCACATTAATATGTCTGAGAATAAATACTGCAAGTGACCTAAATATAGGGTGTTTTCTTACCCGGCAGATGAGCTCCATGGTCGGTCAGCCCTTTGTCGCTGCTAGGTATCCCTCTCTCTGTCCGTCTGTCCGGTGGATGAGACCGGGTGGGATCCACAGACAGGACTGTGGCGGTCTGATCTCTACACAGACCGAAGCCAAATCTCGCGTTATTTGAAGAACATCCAGCCACACACTCCAGTTCCAAACACATGCTGTCCGGATTTAGGCTATGAAACCATAAACCCGCCTACGCCTATGGCAGTCAAAGTAAGGTCCTGGGACCCTCGGGAGGCCTCATAAAGGCGCCAAAAAGATACAAAAAAGAGTATTATTTATAGCCTGCTCATGGTTAGTCAAATAATGAGACGTTTTTATCATATAAATGTCAAAATTACAAAAGATAGCCTACTAAATCCGAATTTGCCAATTATAGACTAAATCAAGACTTACTATTTACATACTGTATATGCCTCAGTAAAATACTTCTTGTTTTGCATAGATATTTACTATATTGCTACACTCTGTTTATTCATTAATATTGTCTATCACAAATGTAGCTCATATCAATTTTTTTTGTATATTATTTATGTATTTTAGCTCTATTTTATGCTAGTTCCTTAGGCTTTTTTTAATTCATTTTTATTTTTATTTAAAAATGAGCATCGTTGGGGGGGAGCCTATCCAGGATTTTCATTTGCAACAGTCTACTTCTTTGTAATTGTTGTGAACTTCAGGTACTCAGTTGATATCATCTTACAAAAAGGAGTGTGCACGTATGTTCAACTCTAATGGGACAGGTGATAAGCAGAAGGTGAGCAGACAATGGACAAAGAGTAAATGGCTTACACACTGCAGGGCTCCAATATGATGTTTCAATCACAACTGCTCTTCATCAGATCTGAATAAATAAAGTTGTATCAAAGCACAAAATAACCAACAAGCAAAATTAGAATATAATGGGATATTTAGGCTATTCCAGAGCTATTGTACTGACTTTCATCACACTGAACATGTGTATCTATTTACCTGGAAGATGTGTGTAAATGCTCTCTGCTTTTCTGGACTTATTTTGCAAGTCATAAAAGCCTAAACATGGAATAACCCATGATTAAATGAAGAGCTGTCTCTTAGTATTTATAACATCTGTGAGCTGAAGGGGAAATGATGGGTTGGCTGCTGTCTCCACATCAGAAGCACGAGGCGGCTGTCGACTGAAAGTTAAGAACACACAGATCCCGTTACTAAAAAAGTCAAAGATGGCATTTCCCCCAGAAAGTAAAATATCTTGGATGGTGCCACAACCTTCTCAGATTTACAGTTTGTTCTCAGAAGAAATATTGTCCTGTTTATTTGACTATAATTGTTTGTCTCCTAAAGTGACATTCTACATTAAACAGAATGTTTTCTTACAGCATATAACAGAATAACTATCCTACTATCCTGCATTCATACTAAGTAAGTCAAATTACAAAAGTATAAGCATTAAAATATATTTTTGGAGTACAACAAATTAAAAGTACTCATCATGCAGAGCGGCCAATTTCAGAATAAAATATATACAAAAATATTGTAATTATTGGTGCATTTATAATGTTTGTTGTATAGCTGGTAAACAATGGCCTAATTTAAGTACTTTTTAGACTGCTTGTTTATGCAAAGTAAGTTAATATTGTGGAATTAAAAGTACAATATTGATCTCTGAATTGTAGTGGAAAAGTAGTATAAGAAGCAGGAAAAGAAAATACCAAAGTACAGGGACCTTATAATTTAACTGAAGTATGGGGGAAACTTCTGAAGCAATTGGAAACAGGACTCAGAGAGACACGAGGAGAGCTGGAGCTTTGATGGCAAACACCGACGGTTTATTTGGTGCTTTGGCCGGAGAATTCACAAGACAAGTAGGGCCACGTTCTGACCACACGGTAGAGATGCCAAATCAATTCTGAAGACCCCTTCTGTAGTTCAACGTTTTAACTAGTTCAGAGTGTAATAATCAACATTCTTCAATAGATAGACTAAACAGCTGAGGGACACTGAATCACATTTTTTGTCGCTTATAGCTCGGGGTCATCTACACCCGAGAAGGATGTGTTCCAGGTGTCCCATAACAATAACTATCTCTAACCGAGAGTTGCCCTGTCATAAACTGTTAACAACAACAAAATGCTAGGGCAGCCCCTCCTTATGGGAGATAGCGGCTGCCCAGGGCTGGGCATCTGCGTCAGAGCGAAAGATGACATGCATAGTATTCTACTTAGTTAATGTCCACCACTGCTTTGAATTAGATTAAGCTAAGGATCTGAGTACTTCTTCCACAGCTTGTGCAATCCAAAATATAGCAAATAACTCAATTCAAATGTTTTTTTAAGTTAAATAAAAGATAGCAACATTTTAGGACATGATTCAAGTAGCATGTAACAGATGGTAAGGTACATTTGTGGGCGTTACACTGAGTTCCTACCTGTCAGACTAGTTCTTCAAGTCAACTGTTCTGTTCACTGAGACAAACATCCCAGTGAACATTTGTACATGCATTAAGCTGTTAGGTTAATGAGGTGAAAGATCCCTGCAGCTATAGAGTCAATACTTAAAGTGGAACCAAACATTAGACCTGTGGATGAGTAATGAACCTTAAAGCTGTTGGCACATGGAGAACCAACTGCTGTCTGTATGCTGCAGGATTGGTTTGTCTTCAGAACAGTGACGCAAATCAAGCCATTTGACAAGCAACAGTTAACCTAACCACAATCTCAGAACAGTGTATTTATCTCACAAAATAAACTATACTTATTTTACCTTCCCATAGCAGATTAAATGACTCGTCAGTCATGGTAGGGATGGCTTCATAAATGCATGAGGAACACTTTCAGCTTAATGAGAGGCCAGCTGTCCAGAAGAATAGACAACCTATGATCTCTGCTGCATCTTCCAGGACCACAAAATGCATTCAATGTGAAGCAGTGTGTGACTTTGCCTTACAAATATTTTTGAACTATAGTGAGAGATAGACATATTTATATCATCTGAAGTACATTTTAGTGACAGCTTAAGGGATCAGTCAATGGTTTATTTAAACCTCTGACGCAGTGACCTCTGGAGGAAACTCAGTTTTAGGATGCGCTTTAAAAACAGCAGATTCTGAGAAGACTTATCCGTTTATGAAATGAGATTTCTCTTTCAAACAATAAGGTTTATACTCATCTCATGAACTGAAGACAAGTAAATGACAGAACAAAAGCTTAAAAAGGAGATTTAAAGGCTACAGCAGTAGTTTTTGTAATAAGCATTGCATTATGTACATGCCCAGTACATTTACCAATGGTTGTGTATGGTCGACAGAAATTATGCCAGCAGCTTGACTTCTAAGAAAACGTTTTTTTCTTTGTAATATAGCTCTTATATTGAAAATAATAAATCTAAGGCTTCAGATAAACACTATTTATAATCAATTAATCCGGTAGATTTTTTATTAGATTACATTTTTGGTGAATAAAATGAGAAAACTGTGAAAAAAAAGGCCATCCAAGTTTCTCATAGCTGTAAACATCTTATTTTTTCAGTTCAAACGCCAAACATTCAGATAAATGGGATATAAAACATAGGAAAGCAGGAAATCCCCATAGTTGAGATGCTGCCATTTTAGAATAATTGTTGTATCTATCAACTAGTTGTTGGAGCTCTAGATAATTACTAGAATGATAAATTGATTATTAAATATGTTAGTAGTTTTCTATCCTATTGCTCCAACTGGTCTGAACAGCACTAGATTCAGATGCTCCCCTTTACAAATAAAAAAACAAACACTTAGACAAATTCAGGTATCTTCTGTTTGAATGTTTATTTAAAGTTATTCCCACTTCGCACCACCTCCCTGTGTGAAAGCCTAGTCTGAAAGGAGGAGGATACAGGCCACTATAGCGCCACATCAGCACGTTTATAAAGAAGGCTACTTGTTTTGTCACAACACCTTCCCCCCCCACTGTTACTTCACTCTGTGCTGCCCTGTGATAACACACTAGCATGGTGAAGCTAGTTCCTAAAACAACCCCTGGAAAAAGACGGTCCAATAAGAGAGGGGCTGAGAATAGAGGGCAGGTGACTCCAATTAATGAATAAAAAAAGAAGCAGGCAGTTTTACTAAATTTCAGGATCCACAGAGCGAAAAAAAGTGGGCGGATGATGGTGAGAGTCAATGGGAACATTTTGAAGTATCCTCTCTTGTCCCTCGATGAGACGTGCTTTGATGATGTCACTAAAGATGAACGTTGAGGCTCGTGAACCCCAATTATTCACAGCGTGGTCCTCGTCCTTCTCCAATCAATGACGCAGTTCCTCTCCTCCTTCCACACAAAATCGGAACTGAGAGAAAGAAAGACAAGATAAATCAGGGTGCATTAGTTGTTTACATAAAACTGATTGAGAGAATAGTACATAGTTGTTGCTCCCAAAGTATGGTTTTTCCACATTTGAGTCAATGTATTTCATGACTTTCCCCCTGAATTTTGATGAGCAAATATGTTCAAGGTCTTAATAGCATGGTTATTTGAGAGAGCTGGCATCACAAATGGACAATATGACTAATATTTAGGTTTATGGGGAAATAACTATGTGTACTGAATTTCGACTTTATTTCTGTGTTCCAATTTGGGATATAATTAAACGTAATAAATAGAGAATAAAAACATTGGTGACAAAACATTTGTGACATTTTCAGTTTTGTTCCAAGTATCTTTTCAGGCGTGGAAATAACATTTCAAAATACACGATCCCCGGGTTTCGCATGAACACCGTTAAAAGGCTGAATTCATTTTGCAAATGTTGAATATTTCTGCTACTTCCTAATACAATGGAGATGACTGTATTCTAGGTTGTGCTGCTAAAAAACACAGAAAATGCTGCTGTAAATCTCAACAACAATGGCTCTCAGTGAAACAGTCCCCATCACTGATCCAGAGAACATGCTCTCCACAGTTTTCGTGGTCCATCTATTCAATGGAAACTGGCTGCACTTTGTTGCTGTTGTGTTCCGACTCGCTCATCTTTGTGACGCAGGAATTCAGCAGGAAATTGATGAATAAAAGTTGCTCTTGTTCTTCGAGTACAAAAAACAAGAGCAACTTTCGTTATATTAATTTGAAACTAGACAGACTAAATGAGTTGGCAGATAACAGAAACCAGCCTTTTTTCATTCAAGAATGAGATTTAGAAGCTATTGAAGGCGCATACCTTTTTTTACACAAAATTAAGTGGGTGTTTTTACAACATTTTTGTTGTTAAGTTTTGAAGCAGCTTTTCACTGTTTTGAGTATCACATTCTTGAATACATAATTTAAAATATAAAAAAACAACAACATGGTCAGACATATCTACGGGTAAATGAAAATATTTTTTTTCCTAACTGATGTAATGACCATTTAACATTTATTAAACATGCGGACAAGGCAAACCACTCGCTGGAAGCGATACAATTACACACTTTGGAATGTTTGAATAAATGTGAACTGTTTGTTGGCAATATACAACATTGATTGTTACCTGCGTAGGGGACTACAGATCTCCAAAGGGAATGATTTCTTCGTTGATAAAAAACTCAATGGTCTCCTCCTCCCAGTCTTCCACATTGCTGTCCAGCTCATCAGTTTCCACTCCTGTAACACAGGAATTAGTCATTAGTTTTCTTAATCCAAGTTAAAAACTGTGAAGGGAGGGAACAACATGTGAGAGAGAGGGGTACAACATGTGAGAAAAGGGTCCCACCTCCTCTGAGCTCGAGCCGGGCCTCCTTCTGATCCAGATAGGTCTGCTGCGCTGTCTCTCTGAAGCGACGGTAGTCGTCCATCATGGACCTGCGCTTGTCCACCAGCTCCTACTCAAACACATTAAACATTCAGTTTCATAAAACAGAACGATATCCGGGGTTGGAAACATGCTCAATAAGTTGTTCTGAATAAGTGAATGGCGAAGCTTTGTCGTCTCTTGTTAATCTTCTGTCTTACCTGCATTTGTATTATTGTGTAAACCACTTTGATTTACGAAATGTGCTATATGAATAATGTTGCCCTGCCTTGATGGCTCTAGTATGAAAACTAACATTTTACTCCATGGTGACTTTGAGAGCATTCAAATCTCTTCATGATGGAAACATTTTAAATCCCACAATTTCATTATAATATTTGTTAACAAAGTGGTTAATAAAGCAAAGGAGAAAATACTGAAATGGCCCAAATAGTAAATAAAAAAAAGGTAGGACATTGATGTGTCATCAGAGTGAAACAGTTAAATAAAGGAACTAGTCGAACCTTAGAAGCCTTGGACTGACTCAGACGATCCTTCTGCTCAAAGATCTTGGAGTATTTCTTCAGATCCTTCTTGATGGTCTACAAGAGAAAGAGGGACACCCACTTTACAAGAAGCTTCCACAGTCACAAATGAAAACATACGACAAATATAAAATGGAGTTTTATGTGTTGCACTGGTACACAGGATGTTGTGAGCCTCAGATCAGAGTTGGAATCAGGAGCCGCAGTGCAGCTCTCATACGAGGTGTCAGAAAAGTATTTTAGTCTGTCATCACTGGCTACAAACACATACACAGTCTATACATATATATATACATTTTAAATGGTACCTTGGCCTGTTCCACACTGAGCAGAGTAGTAGGTCTGGATCTCCAGAGCAGCTGGCAGAAGCGGTCCTTGCTGTTCTTCTGAAGTAGACGGCCCTGGAACGTCCACAGCCAGTATGCATTGTCCACCTAGACACACACACGAAACAATATATGAATAAAGGCTCATTATTAATTCACACCCATCAACAGTGAATTCAGGTCTGGAAGAAAAGGAGCATCAAGCATCCACAGAGCGCCACGTACCTTGTGGCTCCACCAGGAGACGGAGGTGACGACATAGCGCCCGGTGGGGTCCCACTCTACGTCGGAGGCCATGTAGTGCTCTGCTATGTTCATCATGGTGCAGTCTGACGTGTCCACGAAGGTCAGAGCTCCATTCATACTGCGCGCGCAGACACAGGAACAAATAAAAGATGATACACTTAGTTACAAAGGAGGACAGTCACAAGTGCATATATAAAATACTGTGAGCCTCAGATCAGAGTTAGAATCAGGAACTTAGCTCTCATACGCTGTGTCAGTTATTTATTATGTCATCAGTTGCTACTTGTTTCTGTCAATCACACAACTTTCACTGACCTCCTGAGTCCGGCCAGCACCAAAAACTGTCCCTGGGGGCTCCAGAAGATGCTGTTGGCCTGCTGCTTGTCGTACGTCTCTGTAGACAAAAAGGACACATTTTCACATTTGGTGGAGGTTAACTGCACATGAGACTTTGAAACATGATGTCAATAGGACATTTAGCATGTGCCCTATATACTCACTTATGAGCTCGATCTTGCCGTTGTTCTTGACATGATAGAAGGAGACGTTGATCCTGGGAGGCTCTCCGTGGAGAACAGCGAACTTGCTGCCGTTGGGTTCCCATGCAAACGCTATGATGCCCTCTGGATGGACAGAAACACAAGAAACAATTAAACACGGTTCTACAGGAAAATTAATTAGAAAACACTTCTTTAATTCTAACTGAATGACTTTCAAAGACTATATTGGCCTAAACGTTTCTACAACAATTTTCCAAAAGCATTAAGGTACACATTGATGATTTTTTTAATACAATAAATAAACAAAGCAACATTAGCAATTAACAGTAATATTAGGTAGGATAACTAAACTCTTACCCTTCATCTCCACCACATCAACAGGAACCTGCTTCTCTCTCATGCGGAAGATTTCAAAGTTGGTGACCACGCCCTGAAAAAGATGAAATAAATGTTAAAAAAAGAATTCTCCCAACCAGTGAGGTCTCAGCTGTTTCTCCTCCTTCTCTCCGGCTGTTTACTTACCGGGGTTCCTTTAGGAGTCCTGTCCACCTTCACACACAGGTAGTCTCCGTTTCTCTGCCAGTGCAGTTTGCAGTCGACAACATTGAAGAGATTGCGGACACGGATTTCCTGGCGGGTAGGCATCTGCATCAGAGTCACCCTGGCTGGGATATCTTTGTCCTCAGGGACCCAGAACGCTATAATGTTGTCACCGGGAGACCATGAGAAGTCCCTGTAGATACACAAACACACAGATTAATATCAACATTTCTATATAGAAAGCTGTCAGTTTATAATTAGGAAAAACAAATCGTAAAAGGCATGATCAAAGACACTTACTTGATGCCGGTAATCTTGAGACTCTTCTTGTCGAGCAAGCCCATAGACTGAAAGGAGCAGAAACATGGCTTTAATGGCTCTTGCAGACTTAACATAAATAATTAAAAGTGTAATTTTTACATTAAATGTACTTACTGGAGCCTCATAGATGCTCAGTGTGTCTAGGGTCATCCTGGCAAAGAACTTTCCATCGTGGCTCCATCTGAACAAAAAACATTAGCATTATAACATATTGAAAACACTGCTCGAGAAACGAATGTGAATCCAACATTGAGGTTATATAAATGTGGACAATGAGAGAGCCAAACTGACTTGAATATGGGCCAGTGTGCTGAACTCTCGCAGTGGAAGCCTCTCTTCTTCTGTCCGGTCAGGATGTCCCAGATGATGATGGCCTGCGGGTCCTCCTTGGTGTCCATAAGAGGACTGAAGGTCACCACATACCTGCACACAAACACAACAACCACACATTGAGCCTCAGACAATTCAGAAATAATGCCGTCCATCTAACATTAGTCATCAATCATACTTAATAATTTAAGCAGATTTATTTAATACTTTTGAACCAGGACCTTCAGTATTTTTGACCAAGTAACTTGCATGATTTTTTTCTCTCACAACATTTGTTTCAATCTGTCAGATACATAATGCATCAAATTGTTTTCACCAATGTACATGTGATATTCTAATTTAGAAGACCTTAACTTAACCATATTTGACACAATTCTATAGTTTTGGAAATATTTCCAAATGTAGTGGTTTTGTTTGCATATGATGGAAGACTGGACAGTTGGCCTCCAGAGTTCCTTTCTAGTTTAAGATTTGCACTGAAACAACTTCATTAGAACAACGTTCTTAAATCTTAATGGGTGCATCAGTTTCTAGGGGTGCACCGAATGGGAAATCCTTGGCCGAAACCGATACCGAAAATAGGAAACAGTTGGCCGAAAACCGAATGCCGAAAATGATTAATAGAAATATATATATATAATGTATACATTTTTTACCAATGTTGGTCAGCTACCTGATTATGGAAAAAGACATGATTATGGCAAAACTTAACTTAAATAATAATCACTATTATGGGTCCATAAAACATCGATTCAGCACTTTTGAATGCATACAGTACATTCATTCCAAGTCAAGTCCATTTTCTTTTCTCTGTAGGATAACTACAACAAAGTGCATTCAGAACAAAGTCAAGGTGCTTTAAAATAAACATCTAGGCCAGTAGGCCTACAACAAAATAGTGTAAATAAAGACTGTAACAGCCATGCCTTCAACAACAACAAATGCACCTATAAGTTTGGTAACCTAACGTGTTGTTGTGATAACGTAATCAAAACGCGGCGACCATGCTCGCCGCTGGCTCACAGCCAACATGTCTGGCGCTTGGAGATATTTCAAAATATCAGAGAAAGAGGCGCGGATTGCAATTTGTAAAACGTGTTCAGCTGACATTTCTCGAGAGGGTGTAACTGCAAAGACTTTCACCACTTCGGGATTACTCCACCACTTGAAATCAAAACACCCGGACAAATATACAGAGTATGATCAACGTAACTAGTGCTGTGTACCTGGACTCACATTCAGGTTCAGGTCCGGACTCAAGTCCAGAGGTTCAGGTTCAGGTCCGGACTTATAAGTCCGAACTTGTGTCAAGTTGTGTGAGTAACTAAAGTGAACTTATTGTGAGCTAATTATCAATTGAAAATAAACTCATAATAAACTCAAATTCAAACTCGTCAGGTTTATTGTGCCCCCTTCCAACTTGTGTCTACACCATGTATTTTCTATAACTCTACATGTGTTACTAACTACACAACACAACTACATACATAGTGATGTACATACAAGACTCAATATGCAAGAGTACAAGTCTATGTGTTCTTGTGCAAGAACAACAGCATATTGACATTGTCTGGGTGAAGTGTTGCTCTTTCGGCAGACACTATATCACCATACATACAAAGGAGTTAGCTTAGCTACACTACCAAATATGGCAACCAGCATCCCACGCTGTCAGTGTCCACTATGTCTAAGCCAGCTTCCCTTGACGTCACAGAGATCTCGCGAGCAGTTGCGATATTTTGCGAGACTTCGTGAGTTCAGTAATGGCCGCCATATCAGAAGCCAAAACAATGTTTTTCGTCTTTTCTCAGCACAAATTTCTCAATCTATGGAAGGTTTTAGATGGTTTAGAACAAAAAAGGAGAATATACGTAAGTACCGGTTCCCGACGTTCCGGTTTTAACCGGACTTGAACCGAAACTTTTTACAAGTCCAGTACCGGTTCGGCGTACCGGTACGCAGCACTAAACGTAACCCTGTTCTCTGACATTCGGTGATATTTTTTCGGTGTTAAAAAGGCCCTTTCGGCCGAAAGGGCCTTTTTAACCATTTTCGGCCGATAGTTTTCGGTGGCCGAACATTCGGTGCATCCCTATCAGTTTCCATCACTCTCTCACACTTGAGGCTAACGCTTATAGACACACAGTAAAAGCACTTCATCAGGTAATAACTACCACTAACAATGATTCAATAAGTAGTGCGAAACAGCAATATTGATTACCTCTCACATGGTGAGAAGTCGATCAGGGACACGCCCTGATGGCTGAACCTCTGGATCTGCTTGAACTTCTCGCCGCCCCACAATGCAATGCCACGTTGGTGGAAGGTGGCCAGGTACGTTCCTTTGGGAGACCAGCGCACATACGTCTCTGTCCAGCGCTGCATCGAGACAAAAAAACATCATCAGTCTCCAAGCTGTTGATTTGAATTGAATAGGTTCACCGTTAATGCTGCATTTTGAAGTGGGATTAAAACGTACTGCTCTTTCTTCAGATACGATTGGCTCCTTAGCATCGTTATTGAAAATGGCAGTCCTCTCTCCAGCTTCGTAGATGACACTGTACTGGTCCCGGCAGTCTGGATCCTCAGTCCAATGGCGCATATTACCCTGAGAAGAATTACAGTTTAGGAAATTATTTTATTGGTATTCACTGGAAAAATAATGTATAACATATTTGTCAAAAAAGAGCCTAAAATAATTGACTTTAGAGTAGAAGAAGTGTTTGTGATCATATAAATACTCACAAAGTCTTTGAAAGGCTGCTTTTCAGGAGTTTCCCACTCATCACTGATGTTCATGTATCTAGAGAATTAAGCAAACAGATGTAATTAACACATGTATACACACCGTCACATTTTCTGCAATTCTTATCACACACAGCACACTTACTTGTCAAAGTCAGTAAAGAGGTTAACCCTGAATGTATGCTGTTTGTCGAGTTTGTATCCATCTGCGTTCTTTACAGCTTCGAGGGCCTGGGTAGGACCGGTATACTCCAAGAAGATGTACCTGGGGGAGATATGGGACTGTTTAATATCCTAAATTCAACAGTAAAGTAAATATATACTCTGATACCACAGTAACAGCTAACCACTTACCCTTTGGTTAAGCCGTCACCCTCTGGATAGAACTCTGCGGCGATCTTGCCGAACTTGGAGAAAATCTTGTGAATGACGTTCTTGAGTTTCTCCAAACGCTCCGCACCGACCTGTGGGACGTTGTCCACCACCACCACCGAGTCTATGCCATCAGCCTCAAGGGGCTTCTCCTTCAGGATGTCCTCCATGAGCTCTGAAGACGAGGGAAGGAAAGGGAGGGAAAGAGTAACGTTAGCCACTTACTTTAGTAGTCTGTGTTAGACCGGGCTATCACATATATTTTCATGCCCCAAATTCAATTGACAATGAGACCACCGGCTACAGTTTATTAGATTACAATATGTATTGCGCTAACTGTCGGTAAAGGGTTTTCACAATAATTCACATAAAGTAGGATGACATCTTTTCCAACGGGCTTCATATTTCAAATAATAATATTTTCTTACATAACTTTTCATCTAAAATGTTTTTTATTTAACAATAGACTATAGAAGTGTAAAAAAAGGGCTAGATCAAATAATTCCAAGGGAAATGCATCAGAGGGTCCCTGGTGAATTCTCTATCTTGTAAGAGGTTCTTGGCTTAAAAAATATAGAGAACAAATGTATTCAGTAAACCTAACTCAAGCTAATGCAATCATATATTTTGGAGGGATAAGAATCCTTATTTATGGTGTGAGGCTTTAGTTGATGTTGCTTTTTAAAATGATATTGCATTAGAGGAGTGTGTCTAATAATAATCTACACACATGATATAAATGCGTTCGACAAAATAATAAAAACTAATTAAGTCAACACTATGCAATTCAACAGCACCACAAACAAACAGATTTCAAATTAAGTTGACCAAAACCTTTCCATAAGAGTGTGAAAACTAAATGAGCATTATGTACTTCACAAATGTTCGTGTAGGTCTGTTTTAATAAACGTTATTCAATATAGCTATGTTACCTCAGAAGCTGACACCTGAGTGTGGTGTTATTAATTGTGCTGATGTTTCATTTGTGGACCTGAGGGGCTCATATCTCATATTCACCCTGCGTCATGATTAACTGCACTTTATCACCAGCTGCTTCATTCAAACCATACTTCAACATTGCAATACATGTCTTGGCCTTAATAACACATTCAGACAGCAGAAAGAAAATGTTTAACAATAGACTGCTTTAACCCCGTTTCAATTGTCTAAATGCCAAGGCCAGTGCCTGGGTGAGGCTTCAATAGGCGTGGATTTAATCTGAGATAACCTCGATTAACGTTAGATTATTTTAGGAACACTTTAAAGAAACACATAAACGATTCAATTCTCGTAATCGGACTACATTGTTTAATTAACATTAAGGTTAAAGGTCGGGAAAGCGAAGTAAGATGCCAGCTATCTTATTAGCATATATAGCTAGTACCGTTACTACGACTCTAAGCTAACAGTTAGCAACAGGCCGGAAAGCCGGCGCGTATCCTGCCGCTGCTCACCCTCATCTTCCATATCTTCCTCATAGTCCTCTGGGTCGCTGAATGAGGGCTCCTCCTCATCATACTCCTGGTCGTCCACCATATCGACAGTATCTTGCATTTATCGGTTTTCTACGAGACTGATTTCTCGTCCTTAACGGAGCAAAATCCCACAAAAAAAGAGGCTGACGGTCCTCGGCCGGTGCGGCACCATGTGCGGTTATGCGAAAAATGGACGATGTGACGGAAACGGAACTGGTTCGGAGGGTAAAGACGAGCTGCGTGGGGGAAACTGATCTGTAAAACACATGGAAGGGTGGAACGTGGCGCCTGCGCATGTAATGTATCCATCCACATGTTTATAGATTAGCAAAAAGTGCGGCTCGGATTTTACTCAGGCAGAAGAGACGCCGGTAGATCCGAAACTATTTCCCGCGAGATGGACGTTTAGCAGAACTACAAACGAAAACTACATTTTGTTAAGCTAGCTGTTACACTTCCACTACATAACTTTGTTTCTAGCTGTATTTACATATAAGTGAATCGACGTTAGCTATGTATGCTTTATTGTAAGTATATAGCTGTAAAGTTTCAGTGCATCCTGAATGACCATTAGTTAACACACACACACGTTAGTGCCATGGACAGAGAGTGTGCGTTGCTGCTGCCCGGTGTGTGTGCGGTGCTGGCGGGCTCAGGGAGCTCTCTGCCCGATGACACCAGCCTGGAGAAACTGCTGGACTGGTTCACAGGGATTACAGAGGCTGGTTAGTACTGAAATCTGTCATGATACTTCTTTTGTTCCTGGTTTCCCTTCTCTCTGACACATTGATGTATTAGGTCTGACATCTCAATATGCATTCCGTGGTTTACTACTTCTAGTCTGTAGCTAAGTGTTAGTGATTGGAATGGAGACAGTGGAGAAACGTGTCCCTACTTCACAGGCTGGACAACGCGACTGCAACCCCGAGGGTCCAAACCTCTCTAAAAATACTAATTTGGTTGTTTTTTGTGTTACTTTCCACCTTGTTTGCGAATATGCAACGTTAAAGCACCATATAGTATATACTCATACTCCACCATAAGACTTGAAACCAGGGGCGGTTCTAGGGGGGGCAGGGGGGGCCAGTGCCCCCCTAACACTGACTTTGGACCCCCCTGTGGCCCCCCTAAAAATAAAAAAAATAAAAAGTTTATGATTAAACGATTTCTTGGCTGACGGAATAGGCGGAAGTAACAATATTTGTCATTCTAGTCGGACCCATTAGAGCAGGGGTCTCCAACACGTCGATCACGAGCTACCGGTATCTTGCAAGCCCTCAATAGCCCCCACTTTACAAATATGTTTTTTTTTTAACGCAAGCCGTCATGGCCACGGAGGAGCACGCAGCCTTTGTGAGCGAGCGAGACAGAGAGCTAGAGAGAGCACACTAGGCTTGGGCGGTATGACGGTATTACGGTATACCAGGGTATTTCGAAATACCGTCGGTATGATTTTCAATACCGTGACGTCACAGACTGTGCGCCAAATCACAGATGCGTTTCATTCTATTACACTGACAAGGAGTTTTGACAGGGACGACATTGGTTGTAATGCACAGCACGTGCCAGCAGAGGGCAGGGGAGGGCAGTCCGTCTTTCCCGCTCTCAGAGCTCAGCACAGAGTTGAGCTGAGCAAGATGGCGGCAGCATTTGCCGGCCCCGAACTCGGACAACTAGTAAAAAAGAAAAATGCCTCTGCGCCTGTTTGGGACTATTTTGGGTTTACTCGTCGCCAGTGACTTCATCCAGCACAACGGGAGACAGAGGCACTTCTTTGGGAATGTTTAAGACGGGGTGAGTGAGTGTTGACATTTTTTAATCCTATGCAACTGGTTGATGGTTTTGTAGTCGAGGTCGGACGGTTTTAAAAACGAAAGCATTTACGTGCTAAACATTCACGCGAGTAATCCAATGAATCAAATGGAAATAAGGTTTTTAACACATGCACAGAATAATATTGCCAAACTAGTTAGTGAATATAGCAAACTTTATTCAATAAGTCAAGTATTTACTCCCGGAAAATGTTTTTGTATGATGATATATTGTTAACTTAGCTCGCTATGGAAACAACGTCGGACATCTACAAACGCGTCCTGTATCTGATCTCAAAATGTGCCATTTGCACAATGTGTCATGTATGCAGCCCTTGTTTTGCACTTGCGCGCACGTCGCGGCACTTTGCGAGCGTCTACCGGCTCGGGCTGCATTTTACACCGAACATATAATATACTGTTCGAAACATCTATTTGCCGCCGAACGCCACCTCACTCAAGTCGACCCAAGTCATACCGTCAGTGGCAGCTGGTGGAAAATATCTTTGGTGGGGCTGTTGATATAGTGAGTAAAACATTTTTTTTTGGGAGAAATTACCCCTTAAATTGGGACTGATACCGTCATATACCGTATACCACGGTATGATGTCAGCAAGGTATGACGGTATGAAAAAAATGATACCGCCCATGCCTAGAGCACACCTTTATCTATTTAATGTGTTGTAAAAAATAAAAAAATCATTCCAATGTGTACTATACACAAGTTATTGAGCCGTTTCCGCTCTACATCCTGAACTCCTCCCTTCGATGCAATGCACTTCCGTTTTGGCGGACTGGGTTTGTTTTGCTAGCTAGCTCCGTTGTGCCGACAAAGCACTGATATCGCAGAGACAAAGAGGATATAACAATTACAACATGAAGAAAAGTGGTTCGGGAACTACGTGTGCGGTAGTTGGTTGCAATCACTCGAGAAAGCACCTGAACGAGTGGTTAGATAGAGTGCTACGACCACAAACCAGCACCCAGCACCCAGCCATGTTGTTCATTAAATACAGATAAACACAACAAATACTGCATGCATTGTATTTTTTAATATTATATATGAATATTTTCATAGTGATGTAATTGTGTGGGCTGCTTTTATATTTTAATTTGTAATACCTGTTAGGATTAAACATGTGATCTTGTTGAAGCCATTTCTTTAGTTTCCTCTCAACAATTAATTAATTCAGTGTTATTTATGTACAGTATGAGCTTAATATGAATGATGAACTGTGTTAAAAGAAATTGTAGCACTCTAAGGAACATATGAAATGCAATAATGCAATAACAGTGCAATAATGAAATTAAATTACATCAAACTTTATTTTCACTCAAACAGTACAGGCACATATGATATATTGCACAGCATAAAGAGATCATGTAAATTGTGCATTATGTAAACAACAGACAACTGTTGGCTCCTGTGGGCATGACCTAAATAAGGCAGTTTATTTTGGTTTTATGCTGGGCCACGTCGTCATGTTATCCTCCCAGTTTTGCACTGAATTCGGGTGGGGGAGAGTAACGCCATCTCCAGTCAAAGAAGTAGAATCGTGTTCCCAAGCTAGCATCACTGTTAGCATCGAAATCGCTGTGTTTACACCAGTGCCCGTCTGACTGTTTACATCGGTTTACACCGACAGACGCTGTGCAAAAGACTTCCGGCGGAAATGAAGTGCATTTGTGTAGTGTCATGGCGCTACCCGTGTTTTGGCGCGTAAACTTGTCTATAGGACTGTAAAAAAAAAAAGAACAGTTTGAAAGGGGAGTGATTAGTGAAATATGCATAAATAAAAAGAAAGAATGCTAACTATAGGTAACACAACATAAGAATAAACAAGTTTAAATGATTTGTTATTGGTTGTGATCATATTCTAAAGATTTGTTGATTTATTGAAAAGTATACAGCTCTCTTTCATGAGTGTTGAGAGCTGTATCCATAAATTCATTTTTGTGCTCAAAGTGCACCAGATTGATGCATTTAACTTCAACATTTAAAAAAAAATCTTCCCGGGGCTGCATGCCCCCGGACCCCCCTAGAGAAGGTTAGATCCACCCCCGAATAAAGCAGGTTCAAATAATTAAATTGCATACATTTTCTTTTAGTAAATGGTAAAAAACGGGTCCCACAGACCCAAACAGCAAACAAAGGTAAGCGTATAATAATGTGTAATGAAACAAATACCAATAACTGTATTGCATTGTTTTCTTAGGTGTATGCGCAATTACTTCATACTGTCTTTGTCTTTTTCGTCCGGCATTTATTGTGCCCCCCTCAGAAAATAACTGGCCCCAGCCTGGCCCCCCAGGTCAAATTGTTCTAGAACCGCCACTGCTTGAAAGCAAGATTCAAATTGCTTACCAACCCTCAAAAACATAAAGTTATTCAGTATAACATCATATTATACGCACATTATGACATTGCTGGATATAAGATGCTGGAATCATAAATGGTTTTGATTATTGCTTAGAATGTGAGTAAAACTATTGAAATTGTCAATTAATGTCCTGTCAGTTGACTTTGACAATTGAGTGAACAGCTGACTTTTTGAAACTACATTAATTGCACACTAAGTGAGGGGCACAGGTGTAGATGGATGGATATTAGATCGGTACATTGTCTAATGTCTACCTTTTCTCCCGATGAAGGGGGATCACTGCTGGAGACCTGCCCATGTCTGCTTAAATTGATATCCACTGTGGTTCACAATGCTGCTTCAGACCCCAGTGTCCTCTCCTTCACTCTCAGACTCACCGGCCTATTGGCTGCCACTGATGAAAGCTTCAAAACCATTCAGGTAGGGTTTATGACACCTTGTACTTTAACAAAAAAATTTTTTTTTTTAAATGTCTGACTTTGGTGATGTCCCTTCTGCAGGAACACTCTGTTCTGAACAAGGTCTTCAACCTTCAGCACTGGCAGGAAGCAGGACTCTGGGAGGATCCGTGTTTAAGGATCGGCTGGATTCAGGGCTTGAGGAGCATGCTGCAGCACCCGAAGGCTCTCAGCTTCTTTGTACAATCAGGTGACTCATTGACCCAATTATTATTTATCTGTTTCTTTATCTCATGCAATCTAACCCCTGGCAGAGTGAGTTTTATAAGTGTATATATGCCTGTGAAACTGAAGACAATTTTCCAATTGAGTGAATAATAAAGAGGTCTATCCTGTTCCATTCATTTAGCAAAAAATTGTCAAAGTACAAAATCATTTGTCTTTTCACAAAATGCATCTCTTTATTTATTATGGAGGTTCCAACGGCTAACCTTGTTCGGGCATGCTTTAATTGTGCAGCAATGGCGTTTAAATGACAGTGCAACAGTGGTAACAGTGTTTTTTATTTTGCCCAAGAGCTCACTATATAGTCCTTTGCATAGAACTCCCTGGTTAGCATGTAGGGGGTAGTGAATGATTACTGAACCTACCCATGTCTCCTAATGTGTGTGTATTTAGGAATAAAGACTAAGAATTTAGCCATTTCATAACTGAAATCTGTTTTCCTCACTCTCCAGGATTCATTGACCCGCTTCTACAACTCCAGACCGACACAAGTCTATTTATTGCCTCAGCTGCCAATCAGATGCTCGCCCACATCCTGCTCTTCTTTCAGCCAGTCCCTCCTGCAGGATGTAAAGGCGTGGATAAAAAAGAAAAAGGTGATGGGATGACGCCAAGCAGCGCAGACTATACTGCTGTTGTAAAGTCGATCTCTGGGTACCTCAAGGAGTCTCTGGTTCCCAAAGAAAGCAAAAATGTCCGTCAGAGTCTGCAGACCCTCAAACTGCTGGCCCTGCTCCTGGCCCAGGCCGGACCTCCTCTGCGGGACAAGCTGCTGCAGACAGTCGGAGACTCCCTGGAGGAACTGGTGACAGCCGGCAGCAGTGAGCTCACACTGCCTCTGATGGACGTCATTCTGTCTGCATGCAGGTAGAAGGGATTTATAATATGGACGAAAACACAGTGCTTTTTTCAGACTAAAAGCAATGCAAATACATGAATGAGTTAATTGTCAATGTTCATGTTTGTCTCCAGCAGCTCCGGCACTGATGAACGTATCACCCGTCTTCTATCGTCCATGTTGAACATTAACAAACCCGCTGACCTCATACATGCTGCAGCTGCTTTTCTTCGCAGAGGTCACCAGTAAGCATCTGTTCAGAGCACGATCTCACACTTTCATATAGGAGGTGACTTCACCGTCACCCGTACAAGCACAGTTTGTTTTCTGACATCAAGTAATCTATGAGTAACAGGATGTATTTACCCATGGATGCTGATTTCTTCTTTTACCCAGTGATACTGTCCACACAGCCCGGGCCGTGAGAATACTACTGCTCCCCCTCGACATTATGACTGGTCAGACTCTACTGGGCACAATAAGCACTGGTAAAACACGCAGATATACAAAGTGAAAAACAATGGAAAAATACACAATCTGTTATTTTATGTATATCGTGACTGAGTGTATCCTTAATGTATTTTATGCAAGTCAGAATAGGATAATTTGGTGATTCTGGGCTTGAAAATATGAGTATTTCCCTATTGCTAAATTAAGGCATAAAACATGGCATATGGTAGCGTCTCTGGTGTGATCCAACCAATGTGAAAAGCAGTGTGGTTCCTTGACTAAAAACCCAATCATATTTTTGTAGGGATTAGGATTCTTGTTCTCAAAAATGTACACTAGTCTCAGATATACTGTATATCTCTTTTTTGTACCTTCAATGTCCACAATACACCGTCATACATCTTTCTGACTAATTATATTTTGGTTTTTGCAGCAGACGAGCATCAGTTTTCAGTGGTGGAACAACTAAAGAGCAAATCCTCCTGTATCTCTATGATCTGTGTCTGCCTGAGCAACACACCACAGATCACACTCACGGTGAGGCTGTGAGGACGACAGAGAACAGGGGAGAGGAGACTGTATTTTTTACATGTAGCTGACTTATTTCCCTTTCTCTCTTTCTCTTTACCTCAGCCTCCTGACGTCCTACCCTGTCTTCCAGTTTCAATTGTCACTGCAGTTCTGTCCTTGTTAAGGATCTGCTGTGGCAACTCACCCTCCTCTTCCACTGGTTGCATTGAGGTTAGCAGGAATGTAATCGGCAGTGGCAAAGTTCAGAAATGTGCTCTAGAGGCTCTGACTACCCTCACCAGCAGCCCAGGTAATGCTGTGTGTTTATGTGAGATTGCCTATATAAAAATAATGCTCTCTTTCTGTATTGAATATTGTGAAACCAAATGTGATATTGTCATACACTGACAAAAACAAATGGTACAGTACATTAGGATAAATGTTTGCCCATTCATGACAAAAGGGTTTTTCAGGATGAAATTACATGTATTCTCCATCCTGTGTATCTCAGGGGCGAAAGAGAGGATCAGCGAAGTGTTCACCGTTCTGATTCAATATTTGGAAAACCCTGATTCTGACCCCACTGTAAGTTGTGTGTTTCTATTTGCACTCTTGAATATAACTCATTTTATTTTGTCTCCAACCTTCTTCTACTGGGGAGCCGTGACTTTGAAGGCGACACCATCACTCACTGGCTGTTTTTATTTCTTTGCCTCCCTTTTTACTATTTGATGTAATATTCTTTCAATTCAAGTACTGTGTCTGTGTTTTTTAGGTACTCCACAAGTCCTACCAGGCCTTATTAAAGTGGACGAGTGTGTGCACGGACTTCTCCTTTATAACAGACCAGCTCAGACACGGTAAAGGTCACCATAAAAACTCCTGTGTGATGCATCCACACACAGAATACACTCTACTGTTGCTGTGGTGGCAGTATAATATGTCACTGAAATTAAATGTATGTATATATGGATACTTTCAGATCTGGTGGAGGTATTGAAGAAGCGTGTGTGTGACATGCGTTGGGAGGTGAAGGACTCGACGGTGGAGTTTCTGGGACACCTGGCAGGCGTGTGTGACTCCATTAAAGCAGCAGCAGCAGAGGAGTGTGATGCATCTGAGGCTCTGCTGGGTGACTGCTCTACCACTCCCCTGCTGAGGGAGGCGCTGCAGGACTCAGAGAGTTACGTGAGGGCCAGCGCCATCTCTGCACTGGCAAAGACTCTTACACACCGCTGGCAGCAGGGGGCGACACTCACTGAGGAGGAGGTAGGAAGAAATTGTTTTTACGCTTCACTCTAAAAACAGTTGGAACAAAGTCTAAGAACTTTCTGTGTTGAAATAAACAATATCAAGAGCCCTCTATCAGCCGGGTCCGATTCCTAATGATTGGCATAAAATGTTATTTGCCGCAAATTCTAGACCCATGTTAGATATATGTTGAGTTGTTTGCTAACATTATCCCAAATGTATCCAATCATTTTCCAACCTAGAGGAATCTGTCATTGTAATACATTTAAATGGTCCATTTCATTTGGCTGCCTGTCATGGTGGTGTATTCCTCATGTGTGCGCAAGTCTTTTAGTTGTTTGCCAGAAGCTGTCATAAATGGACTTTATCCACTTTTGAGACAAATATTTACAATAGACTTTTTAGACCTTGATTATTTTTTAACTGGACGAAATATTTTAATCAGAGATATAACAATGAACAACTATAGATGATAACAAAGTGGACACCACAACATTTAGACCTTAAAAACATATATTTTCTTGACTTGGGTCTAAAAGGTTTGTCTGTATTCCTCTCTGCATTCTGTAAAGTGTATTTACACTCGTAACCATGCTTAACTGGGTTCATTTACATGGTATCTTTATACCTAAAAATATAGGCACAATGTTTTAAGAAGTTTGACTTTTATTGGAACTCTTTTCTGTCCTTCCAGCCTGAAATAGTGAGCCGGTTGCTTGAAATCCTCTCCCAGGACTCGGAGGGATTCCCCAGGAGGGCTGTAGTACAATACTTCATCTCATGGTACTCTTCGCACTCTCCTCCATCTTCCTCCTCCTCCTCTCTCCTGATGCAGAGTGTGCGCTCCGTCCTCTCACAAGGCAGGGCAGATCTGGACTGGGAGGTCAAAGTTCACACGCTGGTGCTGGCTGAGCTGCTGTTGGACGAAGCCTTTTCAGGTCACCCAGGTTACAAAAAGGGCTCAGACTCCCACCATGCCTCGCCACACGCTTATGGTGTAGTTTCTGAGCAGGCCTACACACTTCACACACACACTGCCACACACACAGAGGGCGCTGAGTCAGATTTGGCCGTTGTGGTGGAGCAGGGAGTCGTCTCAGTGCTGTTGAGTGGGCTGGTTGACTGCGATAGACCTGTTGCTCTGAAGGCCTGTCGCCTGCTGATAACACTCAGAGAGACAGTCTGTCCTCTATCGCTAGGGGCACTGGATGCATCGGCTGCCATGGCAACAGTATCCTGTGAACTGCCAGGCTGTGGCTGGGGGCGAGAGATTATAAAGATCCTGAAGATGAAGAAGAGCGATCAGCCCAAAGAGGAGGACATCGCTGATCAGAGAGGTCTCAACGGAGCAGAGGAGGGAGGTGATAGTGTGTGTGTGAGTGTGTGTGAGGCGTTGAGGTCTCTGGGATTGGACGAGAGGATGGAAGTCCTGACTCAAAGCAGCGACCACATCCACAACTCCCCCCTCTCTCTGCTGCAGGACATACTGACGGCCAGTGCCACTCACACAAAACCAGGGGAAGAGGTCATAGTAGACTGCTACTAACACACACACACACACACACACACACACACACACACACACACACACACACACACACACACACACACACACACACACACACACACACACACACACACACACACACACACACACACACAGCCAGCCTTAAGTTGTTTTGTTATCAATTATGAACTACACAATAGTTTGGATTGTTTAAGGTGGGGTTTTAGGATCTGCAGTCGATACATGGTGATCAGCACACTCTGGTGCTGTTTATTGTATTATTCATCTGTAAAGATCAATAGCAGTGACTTTGGTTGGTTTGGAATCACAAAGGTCACACAGTAACACAAACTAGCTAATCATCCCCTGCGTTGTGCAGAGTCAAATGACCATTTGTGTCAAAGTAGTCTTGGGGCTTTGAAGAGAGCTTAGATAACATCTTCAGGTCTCCTCATGAAATAACTGTCTGGCAGCAAGGTAATGGGATGAAACTAATCCAAACATAGCGTGCACTTCAACTGATTAGTTTTCTAGGTGGTTAAAATCAGTTTTGCTGCTGCCCCGGTCCACAACAGTAAATTGCTTTGCCGACCATCACCTACTAAAACCCCAATCCAAAGATACCCCTCAAACTCAGGGTACATTTGTCAGTGATTATGTTGTGAAATGTTGGTTTCATTAGAAAAATAGTAATTTCCCTTATTTTAATTACTGTATTGTTACATGTATCCTGTTTCTATAGTGATGTGAGGCTGAGCAATTTCAATGTGTCAACATGTTCACGTTTGGGAATTCCACAAACAATTGCAATGACCAATATATCAATTTGAATCAATAAAAAACAGCATATATTTGAATTTTTTTCTTCTCATTATACATTTTTCAGATTTGTTTATTGAATGTTCACACAATATTTTGATCAGCAGTTCAGGTTTGAGATTTTGTCCAGACGGCTAAATAAAAGAAAATTAAGCTACCTACCATAGACTTGCTAAAATGACTCCCACATGCTGCAACTATAGAGTGATTGACACATTGGCATCCATATTAATAATCAAATTATATAAATATGTATCATTATGAAATGTAATATATATTGTTTTTGGAATATAAAATATCAGAAAAGATGTCTTACAGTCTTACAAAGTAAAGGTGATTTCACACGTTTTGATTTGTCAGTCCGGAAGCCCTAAAATATCTAGTTGTGTATAAACAATCTAGAAAAGCAGCAAATCTCAATATGAGTGGGTTAAAAAAAAGACACTTTTTGGCATGACATTTTTTTAAATGTATACTCCATTATTATCAATTGATGATTACTTTTACTGTTGGTTAACCAATTAAAAAAATGTGAGCAATCATTGCAGATCTAATTGGTACATCATTGACCCCTTCTCACTTCACAGGCTTCAGTCTTCCTCATGTCAGCTGATAATTAAAATGATGTGTGAATCAGCTGGAAGTGCTCGGTTAACCTTTGAAAGGACTTGTTATAATCATAAACACTGGAGGTCATTGCTGTTTCTTTCAGGTTATTTTCATCCTCCCCCCCCTCTCTTGTCTTCCTCCCACTGTCCCTGATTTCCCTCGTGGAGATGCTTCATTAAAGCCCCAGAGTTTAAAAGAAAGACATCAGAGATGGAGATGTAGAGGACAGTCTCCACCTCCACGTGTTCATCATCTCCAACTCAGTCACATGGAGGAAGAGCGGCACACACGCGCAGAGAAAACTCTCCTCATTAACTAATGAGCAGCGCTGCACACACTCACACACACACTGGTGATCTCTTGCTATATTTGGAGTGCTGCTGTGCTCTAATCACCCAGCTGTATTCTCTCTCTTCATTCATGAAGTGAAACTATTTTCGTTTTCGACTCCTCTCTTCAGGATGGAGGCGGTGGCTCTTTTCTCTTTCGAAGCTTCGGAAGCAGACGAGATCAGTTTCCAGAAAGGGGACATTATCAAGGTAAGTGTGTGTGTGTGTGTGTGTAAATGCTTACTTTGATGCATTCGGAGTCTTTGAAAGTTACCAAAGCGTTGCTAGTTCATAAAGTAAGAAGAATAATTGTGCATGTGTGTTATAGGTGACAGAAATGGAGGATGATTCTAATTGGGTCACAGCAGAGATCAAGGGGAAGCGTGGCTACGTGCCAGAGAACTACATTTCCCTTCTTCCTTATCCGTAAAAAAACACTTTATCCATATATTTGAAACAATTTAGAGTAGAACACTTGCTTTATGTACTTGCAAACATTTTGTTATACATCTTTTAAATACCATCTTCAGTGGTTCCCAAACCTTTCTTCTACTTGAACCCCTTGAAATGTTGCACTGTACATTTGTGATTCCTCACTAGTCACTACAGGTTATGCTCTTTGTGTTTGACCAAATAGTGATTTATCCTGCTCAGATTGCTTAATTTGACTACGCTTTCAAGGCCAAAAGAGGTGTAAGTCTTAAGTATTTCAGAAGTTGGGAACCACTGATATACATATGAGTATATTTGTTCATTCCAATTCTACTCATGCTTATTCCAGTCTAAATATAATAATGACTTCACTGTTATATAAAAGTCCAAGAGCAGAGTATAATTAACACTCCTGTGTGTGTCTGTAGGTGGTTTGTAGGACGGGTGTCAAGACTGGAGGCCGAAAAGCGTCTCCGCTGGCAGGACACCGGAGTGTTCCTGGTGAGGGAGAGTGAATCAGCTCCTGGAGAGTTTTCTGTTTCTGTTAGGTCAGTGAATGCACCACATACACACACAAGATACAAATCTGACAAATGTCATGCTGCAGGCTGACGTAATGTTCCTCTGTTGTCTGTTCCCATTGTGATGTTAATGGTTTCCAAAATGTTTATGTGCATTGCTGCAGCAGTTATATTTGCATGTGTTGAATCTGCTGTACCGCTGTAATTTCCCATTAAACCCACCAGAGAGCCTCAGTCTCTAAAAGACACTTTAACATCTCCCTGAAGGAATGTACTTTAGGAGTGTTGCATAAAACATGCAGGCGGCAGCATCTTAGATCACCAAATGCAATAGTCTTAAATTATTTGTGCAGTTGGGTGCTTGTTTTCCATCACACTGAGCCCATTAGCAAGTTACAGGATCCACGTGTCTCTGAGTGTGTGTTGGGACTGGTGGAGGGGAGAGTCAGACTATTTAAAATGTAGTACGCACACCCATTCCACTAAAAATAGAAGTGTGTGTGTGTGTGTGTGTGTGTGTGTGTGTGTGTGTGTGTGTGTGTGTGTGTGTGTGTGTGTGTGTGTGTGTGTGTGTGTGTGTGTGTGTGTGTGTGTGTGTGTGTGTGTGTGTGTGTGTGTGTGTGTGTGTGTGTGTGTGTGTGTGTGTGTGTGAGGAGCTGTAATTTGGGTCAGCAAAGTGACGTGGGACACATTTAATCATTGAGGATGAATTAAATGTGTTCAATAATCGGGGCATTGTATAACACCACTCATTCTTTCATTAAACACAGGTACATTATGCCATTGACACATGCCATATGCATGTTTTAAAGTATATACTCTGCACATATTATTGCCTTAAGGCACAACATCTGCCTGACTGCAAGGGCAGAGAGATAAGAGGTTTGTTTTATTTATGCACACAAGCTGAAACACAACCACAGAGCGTAGTGCTCAGAGTGATTCACAGAGGGGGGTACAATTCAGGTTGAGTTCAAAAGAGTCACGAGACAGGTTTTTAAATGTTAAACAGCAGTTTAAAGAGGATTCTTTCACTTTTCTCATGTCTGCAGTTAGATGAGTTTAGATGACATCATGACAAATTACGTGAACTGACCCTCCTCTACAGCTTTTTATTCTTTTTATCATAGGTCTAGCACAGTTATCTTATCTCCAAATCAAAACTATTTATTTTCTCTGTGTAAAGTGTGTTTATAGTTTATAGTGTGTTATAAAACAGTTGGTCGCGATTTCTATGAGGTTGTTAGACTATGATGCATTACAAACATACTTATAATGCATTAGAATCTGCTTATGGCGCTCTTTAATTATAATTACAAGCACTTTGATAATTATTCATGATTATTACAATAGTAATAACACATTATAAAAACTTGAATCATACATTTAAATCACAAGGATCATAATTTGGTTTTAGAATGACCTGTTTGCTTTAAGTAAAGCGAAAGTATAATTTTACAATGTTTTGTGTGTTCATGCATACATTATTATTTTTTCTCACTTTTTCTTTACAAACAATGACCATTTAAGAGTAACTCTATCACATTATAATGCATTAAATAGAGAGTATGACTCTCATGTTTATGATGCATTATACAGGTGGAAGTCACAGTGATACCAAACAGTCTGTGTGCATACTAAGAAACATTTCTATGTGTGCCTTTTATGGACAGAGAAGATCGAGCAGCTGATGACAGCTATTGTAATTTAATTAGTAATGGTACTGCATGCTGAAATAGCTCCAGAAGCACACCTCGGGCAATTCAAAGTCTGAAACTAGTTTACCCCTATTTATAAAATGTAGGAGGCAACTGGGACAGAAACTAAGGAGAATATGCAAATTCTGTACAGGAAGGACACCACTGTGCTGCGTAAAATATTAACTATAACACTACAAAGTCCCCAAAACCTTTTTTTCCCTCAGCTGACAATTCTCATCAAACAAATCCTGGTATTAGCGTCCGCCTCCTTTCAGAGTCATTACATGATTATCTTCAGGTGTGTAAGGGAGGATCAAGCTTTAAAAAATGTAGGCTTTGAACAATAGACTGAAACCTTTGAAGTACTGCAATAGTACACTTTGCATGTTTGTTTTGAAATGCTAATATACTTTAGTCTTTAAATAAATATGCAAACCAAATGACACAAAGGCAATTACTCACAAGAAAACATAAAAGAGTTTTCTTTGTGGAATTTACTATTGTGTTCTTTTCTTTCAATATGAGATACCAATACAATAAAATATGTAGCATAGCCGATATACTTCTTATGATGTATTTGGTAGGGTATTTTACTAGCCCCGGAGTCTTAATTCGTGTTGCATTTAAAATAAGTGTTTCTGCAGATAATTTTTGTTGATACATTGATTGTGTTCTATATATATATCTGGACTTTTATTAATAGATAAAAATGCAGTAAATGTTCAAATTTGAGGAGCTTGAACCAGCATACATTTGAAAATGACAAGCAATTAATTGATGAAAATACTTAATAATTATAATTTTGTGTTCAGTTCAGCTCTTATCTATTATTCCTATTTTTTTCATTAGTGCTTACAAACTACCGCAGGATTTTCAAACAGTTCCGTTCAGGTTGCACATTTATTCACTTGTGTGTGTGTTGACATTTGAGATTTATAGTCTGAGAGAAAACCTCCTGTGATAGATAGAGATACACCCAGATGATTGTGGACTCATTTCTCAAACTGACAGAGGTATGCACATCACCTCTGCATGCATTTCTTAACAAAAGGAGCCGGTAGAGGAATGAAGAACAACACAGCTCTCATCTTCACAGTGGTTTTGAAGCATAAAGCATACCTTGCCTTTAATGCCTTTACCTCTCTCACCGCTCTTATTTTGCAGCTATGGTGAGAGGGTGGAGCATTTCCGGGTGCTGGAGGGGGGCGGTCAGTACTGCATCTGGGACGAGACGTTCTGCTCCCTGAACCGCCTGGTGGACTACTACAGAACTCACAGCATCGCGGCGGAGAAACTGGTCTTTCTGAGAGACGCTGCTGCATCCCCTCACCTGCTGCCCCATCCTGGACGTAACCCCTACCCCAACCCTTATAAAACCACCTCTCAGGAGTCCCTCCTCTCAGCTAACCTCTACTCTCACCCCCCTCACCACGAAAGAGAGTCCTCCCAGCGTCTGCACGAACCAGTTGTGGGGGTATGATGAGGAATCTTGAAGCATCGTTTCTCCTGATAATCAGCTTCAGTTTCCTGTTTGTCTGATCTCTTTGTTCTGTCTTTGTGTAGAAACCCCGTCTGGCTCATGCCCTCTGTGACTACACCCCCCCTCACACCGCCCACCTCCACTTCCTGCGTGGTGACATCATTGACCTGCTAGACTGCTCGACCTCTCTGGCCTGGAGGGGGCGCTGTCGAGGTCGAGTAGGAATCTTCCCGCCAGAATACGTTCAGCCACTGTACCACTGACACCATATCAAACTGTCGCTGACACTCCTCTGTCAGGCTGTAGTGACTTACCTTTCGTATACAACTAGTGATTAAACAATTAGTCCAATATGTGATTAGTCCCATAGACTCAAATGTTCAGTATTGATTGACAGCCTTTTCTCATTAGCAAGTTGTCAAATACAACAGCTTGATTATGGGCCTACACAGGGCCGTCCCTCCCTACAGGCCGATCACGCAGACTGCGTGGGGCCTCACCTTGCGGAGGGAGCCTCAACTGACCTGAAAATGCGGCGCACCTACTGTATGCGCTTATGCGGCGCAATTAGTGTGGTTTTCGAGGCTCCACTAGCCCCCCCCCGACGCTTGCGAAACAGAGGGCCTCATCATATATCTTTGCGTCGGGCCTCATGTTGGCCAGAGACGGCCCTGGGCCTACGCTTCAAACTACAACACTTTACATGGCCGTAATTATGGTGGGAGAAAAGAAGGGAGTTAGAGAGGGGTCTGGGTGAATGGATAAGTCATAAGATTAGTGTGTTTGTGTCCCATATGAAACCAGGAGTCTATGCTGACTTGTTTGAGTTACATTGCGTATGTAACATACATACGTCTATGTTAAATAGACATTGTATGCGTAACAAGCAGAAACTGACACTTGCTAAACTCACGCTAAGGGCGTAAATTGACTCCTTTAGTTTGAAGTTTAGGACCACTGACCAAGCTGCAGTATTTGGCAAGTTGGGAGTAAAAATATGTGGTGATTGAATAGTCTGAAAGTGTTTTTTCTCAGTCAGCTCTGGGGAAAACAGTGTTTTCTCCAAAGTTGGTGAAGTTTTTCCAACTGCAAGCATTTTACACCAAAGTCTGTTCAGAGGTCTTGGGAGACTCTGCTGCATATGGGGATAAATCGTTTTCTAAAGCCTTTTGAAGCTCCACAGAGCTCTGCAAAATCTTGTAAAATTGCCTCAAGTGAGTTCACTGGAGTTTACTGCATTAGCTGGGGCTGACTTTTTTATACTAATGATTGAATATCTTTGGATTTGGACAGTATTTCTTACACAAAAGGCAATTTACAGATGTTAATTCCCAAATATCTGGCTAATCAGTCAATAAAAAAAAACAATTGTCATATTCATAGATAGGAAATATAATTTTTGCGGCTCTAGAGTGAAACTTTACAACTCGTCCTCTGAGCCCCGATCTCCTCCTTTCACCAATAGCATGTATTAAAATGATTATTTAAAAGTGAAATGTAACTCTATGTTTGCTTTGTTTACCGTCATGTCTTTCCCTCTAACCTCCTCCATAGTGAATGTAAGTAAACTGTACAGCAGCCAAATAAAGAGGGATATTATCTGATTATAAATACTCTAACCTGCATTTATTTTTGGACTAACAATTGTAACTTTAATGCACATATCTTATCATTTATTTGGGATATCACAAGAGAAAAACATCTGTTAGACAGGTTGTTATGATATTCTGTCTTTTGACTAAACTAAAAAAGAGATATCTAAACGCACCTAACATAAATGTTATAAAAGAGTTTCTCAACCTTGGGTTTAATGTCCGTTGAGGGAGTCTGCTGTTAAACAAAAACAGGAGGCACATTGTATTACTGATAAACTGTAAAATGTCTGGGAACAAAACAGCAACCCTGAACCTATCTGTAAAACCTTTATTTCACATTATCTCCATTAAATGTAGATGCTCTTATGCACTATTTCATTCAAAACACAAGTGTGTTTATTTTCATTTAAAATACTAAAAGCTGGGCAATTTTTGGGACTGGAAAAGGTTGAGAAATTCTGATATATATTCACAAACAAGCCAAATAGCATGAAAGAAAACTAAAACAGTAACTTAAAGTTCACAAAACTCTTCTTGACAGACATAAGGACATAAACATAACATTGTAAGTAAAATTAAGCAAATAGATTTTCACGTTAAACATAAAAACACAAATATGTATATTCTAATTTTCTTTAAGCTTTAAATATATGGTGTGTAATGCCCTTATGTTAATATGTCATCATTTATAAACTGCAGATTGATGTTAGCTTGTTTCAAGCCACGAGCTTCATTGTAATTTGTACAATACCCTTTTAACACTTTGAAACTATGTTATACAAAATACGAGAGACAAGTTTTATAAACAAAATAATCAACTATGAATTAATGAATTAAAGTGTTACTTAGATTTTTCTTTAAATCTTAATTTTTTTTATAATCAAAATAATACATTTGGTTAGAGGTGCTCTCTTAGTGTTTTTTAGTTTAGTTTGAAATGAGAATTTATGTTGGATTCATGTAAAATCAGTACAGAAACCACAGTTTGTTTCCCCACCTTCTTGGATCTGGAGTTGATTTTGTCAGGAGTTCAGCAACAGGGTGAGACAGGATGTGAAATATGATCCTCGACTCAGGCAAAGTATGCATAGAGAAAAATGTTAATGCTGACGACCAGGATTGCATTGACACCGCAGAACCTGGACCAGAACACACTCTCTCTGACGCTCTGAACTCTGGGAGTTGGAGTCTCCTCTGATCGCCGCGCTGCTGCGATACACAACCCTGTGCCCTGACCGCATGTCACCCGCCGGGTTGGCTCAGAGCCTGCAACACAGACACACACACAGTTACTCAACAATAACATCAGCTTGTGTGTGTGTGTGTGTGTGTGTGTGTGTGTGTGTGTGTGTGTGTGTGTGTGTGTGTGTGTGTGTGTGTGTGTGTGTGTGTGTGTGTGTGTGTGTGTGTGTGTGTGTGTGTGTGTGTGTGTGTGTGTGTGTGTGTGTGTGTGTGTGTGTGTGTGTGTGGGTGGGTGGGTGGGTGGGTGTGTGGGTCTGGTTTTATTCCAAGTGTTGTGAATATTCAGACCCTTACCCTGGGAGCTACGGTGGCTGACAGAGGACACTTTCTGCAGAGGAATTTCTCTCTGTGGCCCTTCAGTCAAAGTCCACCAGGTCAGGTTAAGCAACTGTGAGAGAAGAAAATGGAAATCCATTGATTCCATGAATTTACTTGCAACGACCTACAGTGTAAACTATATGTAAAGAATCCATATACATTGACAACATCCTGGCGAAAAAGAAGAGTTAAACCTTCTTAAAGAGACTTTGTTTGGTAAGAGCCCCATTAGATACTGTATTGCAGCTGAAGCCTCTCTTCATGAAGTCCCTTTGCGTAAGTCAACAACATTTCACAGAATATACATCAGTACACATCTGTAACATTGCTACACGCAATAAGGCTCAATAGATAACATCCAAACCCTTCAAGAAAAGAATAACAAATTTAAACAAAAAGTAATATGATTTACACTCTTCTTTTTGTAATCAGGTACAATGTCTAAACTGTGTGTTAAAGGTTAACACCTGTAGTGTTACTTACTTACTCCTAAATAAGTTATATAGGTGAGAGGATCAATATCACTCTCAGGTCTACCTTGGAAATCTAAAGCTAGATATAACGCATCAGATATAATGTTGACCGTGGTCTGGTAGACAGACTTAAATACATTTGGATATAGTCAGGCTAGCTGTTTCCACACAATTTAGTCTTTATGCTTAATGTAATTTAGTGTTCTAATAACACTTTGCAATTTGGCAAATAACATTATTTCCCAACGTATTCCATTAATACTACACTACTGTAGATCAGTGGTTTCCCATGTTAAGTTGCACACTCATTGTTTGCAAGACAATTTGAAGAATAAACTGTCATTATAACATTATTCAGCTCTAATACAAATACAGGCTTCAATTTCATTCAACATAATTAACATAAATCACCTATATACAACTATAGCTTTCTTAATTTTTAATGGGTATGAAGTACTGACTTTCCTTGTGATTAGTTGTCTGTGCTAAATTGTACTAAAATGTGCAATGACATCATTAATGCAACTGTTAGCAGTTTGAGTTCACACACAGGCCAGAATGTAATGTGTCAAATTGATCGGCGGTATTAACAGGACTTGAAGTATGAAGCATTTAGATTATAGATAGTCTTTCTATTGAGAGCAACAATAGTTCCTCTGTGCTGAAGGATTCCTCTCTTAGGATGTTGATCTTTAGGATTTAGAAAGGCAAGGCCTTTTTGACTGTCTTGTAACATGAAGCTCAACCTTCAGTTGAGACAACATACAGACGAAATGCAAAACCAATGAAAACCAATATCCCTCTGGGACAATGGATCTTTATTATATCTGTATGTACACACCTGTTCAGGGCTGGGTGGGGGGGTGAGCAGGGAAACTACAGTCACCACGATAGTAGTGAGCCCACAGAGCAGAATGGCAAAATGGAGGTAGTGGACGCTGCGCAGAACATCAGGTGCCGAGTCCACAACGCCACATCTGGGAGGCGGGAAAGCAAACTCCAACACCATCCTACACACACCTACCACCAAGCCCACCATCAGGCCCCAAAACGCACCCTGGATACACATAAACACACATAGAAACACAACCAATGAGGCGCCACCATTGTCACATCTTGAAAAAATTCTCAGCTTTGAAGTCTTCATAGGTAATTACAACTGAAAAGGAATACTTTCTCCTAAAGTCAATCAACAATTCCCCTTGTCTTCAAGTATGTCTCGCATTGACCGCAATGAACAAAGAATCCATAAAAGTAGAAAATGGTTGATGAGTTCCTATTGGGGCAGCATTTGACGACAGCAAATCTGTATCAAAACATCTGTTCACAAATTCTTACACTCAGTTTTATAACCCTTGTTTTCGATAATTTATTCATTACCACATGCATTTTCGCTATTTAAAACACTTTGTGAGTATAGTACTTGCATGGAAGAGTAGCGTGTCTGCAAAAGCGTGAGACATGCAGGAGGGTTTTAAATATTAAGGTTTTAGCTCAAATGCATGCACTCGAAGTAGTGAGCATACGACTGGATAAATGAGACTTAGATTATATTGCAGGAGTTGTGTGACATGTTTTGATAGTTTCGTTTTGATTTAAGACTGTACCTATTGACTTGAATTAATTAAGACTGTTTTATTTCTCGTTCACCATGGAGACATACTGTATGAGAATAGTAATTTAATAGGATGAGAAATGGATTCCTTTAAAGCAGTTTTCTTTAAGTCATGAACATGCTCTCTCCTGGTTTTATCATTTTATTTCAAATGGGTTACCTATAAACCCTGTTTTTGTGTCTGTACTTTTATTTGATCAAACACAGTGCATCTGGTCCTTGTGCACTTAAGTAATTATAATGCTACTGTGTTGTCCATATGAATTAAACTAAACTCTCTATCATCAGATGCTTTACTGAATAATATGCTGAACTTCCTGCTGCTAAAAGCCTCACTATGGTGCGTGCGTTCTTTCCTGATTCACTCTCACTTTCCCAGCATGATTATCTGTCAGCATGGTGTCACCTCTCACTTAAGTACACACACGTGTAGAGACACAAATTAAGTCTCTGTCGCTGCCGCTGTTCAGCCTTCAGTAAAGAATGTCATCTGTGTGGTTCGACTTAACACATGAGAATAATCACCTTGTCAAGGCAAGCAAAGCAAACATCTACACATGCACTTTGTTTCTCATTTTGTTTTATTTTCGCTCTCATTTCTTACACTCTTCACTCAAAACCTTTTTTTCCCCCATCAGGTTCTCTTTGTTTCTGATGTGAAAGTACTACATGTGAAAAAACAACATTTAAAAATGTAATTGTTATTTCCACTGAAATATGTCTATATTTTTCTTTACAGTGTAAGACAGTGTGTGTCATATCATGTGCAGTAGTATGAAGCCTTTGAGCCCAATGAGTCAGCACCATAAAGATTCTTACAGCGATATGCTCCGTGTGTGTAAAGAAAAAACAAAGAAAAGACTCACACCTTTTGTTTAACAGTTAGCAACTGTTATTGGCCCTTATCAATAACTTAGTACACAGGTATCATATAATGATACATCAAAAAGAAAATTATGACTTTTTATAACTTCTCCAGTAAGCATGGATTTGGTCTTAAGCAGGTCTATATCTAGGCATATACATTTAATCTGTGCTAAATTTGATAGGAACGTGAATGTTTTAGACATCTATTTTAACTAAATGCTTTGTTTCAAAACATTTCAATAACTATGTCTAATGTATGTATGTGTAGTTAGTTAATACCATTACAAAAGTCTAACTGAGGTCGCTGGGGATCATAGTAATGACCCCTACTTGATCTAGTTGCTAATGTCATCATGCTAACATGCACACACAGTGACAATGCTAACATGCAGGTACAATGTTTACCATGCTCACTATAATTGCTAAATTAGTTGTGTGTGTAACCAGGTTAGGCAAATTATTGTAATAGAAGAAAACTAAAAATGACTCTTTCTAGCTTTATTCAGAGTTGGATATTATAATAAATAAAAAACCTAAGAAAAACCTGAAAATCCACTTTATTCGAGTGGTTAAACAGCATGTCCACAGTGAGCAGACACACCCAGGAATTCCATCCAGTGAACTGGTCTTTATTTGCAGTTGAAAGATATGGCTGAAACCCCTTTTTTACAACAGAATTATCTCTTTCATAGCACTCTGTCCATCTATATCTTGTGATAATCAAACTTTCCCTCACTTGCACTCTGTTATCAGCAAGAATCACTTTCATTTATTCAAGTGAAAAAGCAACACGCTCATGCTGGTTTCTACATAGGAAATACAAAACAATACACTTCATAAAATGAGTGAGTACACCCTTGTGCTCCACACAAGCAGTGAGGGATGTTGGCAGCTGGATTCCATGAGAGGCCAATAAAAAATAGGAACACCAGTACGGTGTGGGAGAAAGGACAAATAGTGCAGAAAATCCTCAAACTCTTGTTTTGACAAGAAGTTGAGTGTACAAAATGTAGTAAACTTTGTATTAATTTTGATTATGTTTGCAACAACGAGTCCTGTAAGTGTTGAAAAATAAACGTCTTTAAAGGAATCGCAAAAGAGTTGGTGGAATAAGATTGTATTCTGTTTATTGTCATTAGTAATAGTGTAGCTGATTGTTATTAGTGCTGTAATGATTAGTCAATTAATGGATTAGTCTACTAACAGAAAATGATTTTGTTAATGCTGTTTAAGTCAGTAAGCAAAAAATAGCAAACATCTAATGCTTCCAGCTTGAAAATGTAAAGATTTGTAATTTTTTTGGATCAGTCAGAGTTTTTATTTATATTTGGGTTATGGAGTGTTTGTTAGAAAAATAAGCAATTTTAAGACATCCCATTGGACTGCGGGCTCTTTAGGAGGGCATGTTTTCCTTTTAATAGACAAAACTATTAAGAGATTAATCTATATAACTTGTGTGTGCGTGTTACCTGCTCGTTGGTCCTCTTCCAGAAGACAGCCAGGGTGAAGACAGCAGTGACGGGCGGAGCGAGGTAGCTTGTCACCGACTGGATGTACACGTACAGTTGGCCACTGTTGGCCGACTGAAGGATGGGGATCCACACCACACTCACCACCACCAAGATCACAGTCGAAATCCTGAAATAGTCACAGCTCTTTCACTAGGGCTAGCTCAGATTTGTTGAAGTATGAGGCATTTCCAAATGTCAGCTACCAGTGTCCAGCATTTATAACACATTTTCTCTGACCTCTGACCCTTCATCTGTCGGTGACGTACCTTCCGACCAGCAGCAGCTCTCTCTCCGAGGCTCGTGAGCGATACTTCTTCCAGATGTCCATGGTGAAGAGTGTGGAGCTGCTGTTAAAGATGGAGGTCAGTGATGACATCAGAGCTGCCATCATCACCGCTATCATAAGTCCACGCAAGCCTGCAATACAACACACAGATGAACACTTGCATGTAGATAAAAAATGAACTTTATCAAAGTAGTTGACAGATTGAAAAAAGTATGCTCACCGCTTGGCATGAGTTCAATGACCAGTTTGGGAAAGGCGATGTTGGAGCATCCCACCTCCGCTCCACACACTCTCACACACTCTTCTGGATCCACACATCCTACAGTGTCTGAGATATAAAGACAAAGGGCACTTACACAGGGATGGAAGACCTGACAGAGTATGTGTAATTGTCTGCAACTTCTGCTTATGAAAACGTAATGGATCTGGAGTAAAATAAAAGTAGAATTCCTAATTTGTTTTACACTGAATTCTCCTGTGATCTACAGTCTGCCTGTTTTGATTTAAAAAGAGTCACAAGACGCAAATCTCTTTAAACTCCATTGACTTGTAAGATAGTTCATCTAACTCCTTAGGTGATAAAAAGTGAACTCACAACAAAGATCATTTGTCAGTAAGGTGCATCTCTATCTACATAACCATTAACTTGACCTTATTCTAATCTTAAAGTATAACACAACCCTGATCCAGACCTATATCAGTTATTTCTCCTAATGTTTCATCAATAAAAAATCTAGCAGACTTTACAGTGACACGTAATTAACAAGCAATCACATGATAAGCAACAGGTTTGGCATCTGCACTGCATTACCTAAATTGGAAATGTGTTCTTTTTGTTATCAGTGAGATAAAACCAAAATAATGTATTTAGCTCTAAGCACATTACAGGCAACAGTTAATATTTAGCAGCAGCTGATACAAAATAACTAAGTCCCATGGTTCCCACCACTGTCTTTCGCAAAGGGTTCTGTTTTGGGATGAAAAACATGATTTGGGTCGTAATAGGAGGGTGGAGTTAACAGCCTCTCTTTCCCGACCAACTACCGGACACTCCGCCTTTCTGCCCCGGTGATAGAGCTTCCGTTGCCGGATTCCTGGGGCATTCCAAACCACTGGAGCAGCACTCGATGAACTTTATGTCTGGAGAAGCGTAATCAAGAAAGACACGGTAAAATAAAGCGACGCGAACTTGGACAAAGTGAAAGTTGAGACACGTAGGTGCCACGTTAGTGATATTTACGAATGTGTGTCCATCGGGGAACTCAACAGTGGAATCATTAAGTGGTCTTTATGATTTAGAAAAGAGACAAAAAGAGAGGAAAAGTGGCTTGTCAGCACAACAGTAAGCTTGAGTCACCAACAGTTTCAACACTTTTAAAGGAGGATTAATGACTTATTTGTCAAGTACGTGTTCCGCTTTGTTTTTGACTCACAGGCTGACACTCATCCACCCAGACAGCTGTCTGCCTGCCCGTCGGCTGGATCTGCTGAACCGGGCTGCCGTTGGATCTACCGGGCCCCTGTCAGGTGAAAGGCGTGGCGTTGGGTGGAGGTGCTTTGTTCTAGCAACACCTGAGTGTGTGTGTGTGTGAGAGAGAGAGTGTGTGCAAACCCGAGTCTGTGTTGAGCAAACTGTTGCAGCGGTGTCTTTCCTTCACATGGAAATATGTTTACCGCCACACGGGCCCATATCACGCGGACACGTTATGGAGCGTAATGTCAGTTTGTAAGTTGGACCCTACGGACCGACGAGAGGAAACTGGATCGGCTCGGTTCTTTTGGTACTGTAATCTTTATTGACCGGGGGACATATCGATGCCATGGCGCTGTCTCAGGTCCAGTGTCTGGACAACCACCACGTCAACTGGCGCGTGAGCGAGGGCAAACCGGAGTTTTTCTACAGCGAGGACCAACGGCTGGCGATCGAGGTTCTCGTTACCAAGGGCCGCGATGCGTTCGGGGACTTCATCCGCGAGACCGGCCTCAGGGAGTTCCTCTCGGAACCGGAGCTGCAGCGGATTGAATACAGCGCGGAGGCCTACAGGCCCGGACATGAGCACCATCAGAAGCCAGATACTCCGGGGCCAGGGAGCATGATACCGGGTCCAGGGTGCATGATACCGGGCCCAGGGAACCTCACCCCGGGCCCGGGGAACCTTACCCCGGGGTCCGGGGAGTACGGGGGGGACGGCGAGGTGTCGCTGCAGTACTGGCCGGACCGGTCAGAGTCGTCAGTGGCGGAGCTGGACCTCGGGTGGCCCGAGGCCAGTTCATACCGAGGGGTCACACGCGTGACCGTGTACACCCAACCTCCAACCGACGGGCACACGCACATCAAAGAGGTGGTGCGCAAGAGCATCGCATCGGCCCAGAAGGTAACAACAACCGTATAGTGTGATAAATAAATAACCAGATGTGGGAGAAGTACTCAGATCTTGTACCTGAGTAACAACAGTGTAGAATACTTTTACAGGTAAAAGTCCTGCATTCAAAATGTTACTCAAGTAAGCATCAACACAAATTACCAAAAGTAAAAGTACTTATTATGCCCATTTCAGAATAACTTATTATATAATATGTTTTGATTATAAGTATTGATTCATTAATGTGTTTATCAAAGCTTGTAAAGGTGCAGCTATATTAACTACTTTGTATGCTGCAGAGTAGTGTAGCTATTTTACTCTGGGTATGACTAAAGCCTTATTTAAGGATGACTTTATTTCACATAATGAAATAGAATCTGCAAAGTAACTCAAGGTATTAAACAAATGTAGTGCAGTAAAAGTGGATGTGGAGTAGAAGTATAAAGTAGCAAAACATTTCAAATACTCTACTTAGTTACTTCACAACACTGTAAATAACTATAGTTGCACCATACACAGTACACAGTAGGCACACGCACACACATAAACATGGAAAAGGCAGTGAAGAAGACAAAACAAATCTATTATCCTGAAACTATTTTGATAATCATTTCAGTAATTTCAGATATTCTGCGATTGCACTCTCCAAAATGGCAGATGTTTAATGTGTGATATTAACTTTAAGCACAGATCTTGAGTTTTTAACTATTGAATCAACAAAATCATTGGAAGATTAATTATTAATCAAACATTTGGATGATTATATTTTATGAAATGTCTGACACTGAACACTGCTTACAGCATTGCAGTTGCACACAAGGATGAATCATATCTTCTACTAAACATGTTGACATTGGTTTCCTTTGTCTTGGCATCTTGTCTTACAAACGTTATTTCCTCTTTTTCTTCTCCCACATGTGACATACTCACAAATACCAACAACAAAGTTTTAATAAAACAAGTCTGATCCTGACACGCCAGTGGTAAAAAATGCTCTGACGTCATTGAAAAGATTACAGCACCCGGGAGCCTTTACCTCTTACATACATAGATCCTGACGCATGTACATATAGTCTAGAGTAGACTAATAGGATTTAGTAATACATTGAAATACTTTTTTACGGCTTAAAGGGCATATGCCAATCGTTTTTTACCCCCCAAAACTGCTGTTAAATTGAACTGGTTGTCCCTATGTACAGTTTGTGTATGTGCACTAATGAGCTTTTCCCAGAGCTATTTTCTTGATCAGCCTTTCATATCAGTAAGTTGCCAGACTTTGGGACAAAAGTCTACCTAGTTTTAAATCTTGAACTTGGTCAGGAGAGAAGAGTAAATAGCAGTGCTATGTGAAGAGTACCATCCTGTCACTAGTGTTGTGTTGTTGAATACACAGAACACACACTATCCAGACACTTCACAGTCTGTCACCACTCTGCGAAGCAATTTGTTTCTCGCAATCTCTTTATGGGACAAAGTGATCAGGAACAGGGTTTGCACAAAGTCTTGAACGTTTTAAAAATGCTTAATTTTTTTTTTTTTTAAATATGCTTGATTTAAAATGCACTCCTCAAAAATGCTTTACTAGTAAAGTGTTTCATCTACAATCTCACTCATGTAAACCAAACATATTTTAATATTTGAAATGAAACAATCTGGTTGTCATGTTGTTATCTACTGACGTCTAAAAAAAAAACACCTATAGACCAGAGCTAGTTAAGCATTACAAAATAGTGATTAAAAACATACAATAAAACAGCTGGTAGTACATCAAAACTTACATTATACATTCATTTCTGTGGATGTAAAGGATTTCTTTAAACTTTTTTTTTTTTGTCGATTGTATTTTTTGTTTGTTTTTGTAATTGACATATGATGATAAGAGTTGCGGTTTTTGTATTTTGAGGGTCTATTTAATTTCTAGATGCAGTTTTCTTAGTCTTTAGTTAGCTTTGAGGATTTAATGGCTGTCAAATCAAATCCACCCCCACAGATCAGGAAACACTAACCCCATTTGTGGTTTCCTCTATTTTTGTGTTTGTAGGTGATAGCCGTGGTGATGGATGTGTTTACAGATGTAGATATCTTTCGGGACCTGCTGGATGCAGCCTACAAACGCAAAGTTCCTGTATACATAATAATTGACTTGGCTTCAGTCCCCTGCTTCCTCTCCATGTGTGGCAGAGCTGATATGCATCGTGGACATCTAAAGGTATGCACACGCCCTGATGATGTTTTGATAAACTGGGAGAAGAGCTAGTTGGAATAGATGGCTACTCTTGATAAGTATAGCCTAACATAATAGAAAACAGTTTACATTAAAAAGCTACAGTTCCAAAATGTCCAATAAATATGTTTCACCACAGTCACATGTACAAGTATATTACTACATAAGGGATAACATTTGAAATAAGGGCATGATGAACGTAGTGGAACAGGTTTTTCGCCTGCAGGCCTTAATAAGATGCATGCACTAGCTAGTTGTTTTTGCCATTGGCTTAATGTCTTTGTTATGCTTTGCCTCTCTGAGTTGAACTGGTCTAGGCAGTTAACAAAAAACACATTTAAATATTTAATTAATTTGGGCTTTTCTAATTGTTTTAGACCAGGAAAACACTTAGCACATTCCTGTCTGTGCTGCATATAATTAGATAAACCATGCACACTCACGCGTTACTCTCTGTGACATGTTTCTCTTTCATTTCTCTTTCTTCCTTCCTCACGGCTCTAACCACCAAACCTCTCATCTCTTTCAACCTTTTGTTATCTGCCATCTTTGCTCTTATTGTGAACATTTTACAACTGTTGGGCATCGCGTCTCTTGTGACATTTCACACAGAACATTTACTTGCGAGGTAACGCTCAGCCAGAAACCACACCCTTATCACAGGGCCAAAGATAAACACTGCAGGGTGTGTCGTTCATACAGATATACAGTCCATGCTCTAACGTGCAGCCGACACAAGTTTACGATGGTATTAATAAAGAAAAATTGTTCTGAAGAGCAAAAAGAGAACTCATTAGTTTCTGTCTTCCTATGCTCTTGTCGCCTTTGTTCCCTTTTGTTCAATAAAATCCTTCCTCCCATCACACTTAATCCCTAAGAGACTCCTTTTTTGCAAAGCATTAAACCTGAATTCGTAATTACTTTTGTGTTTTTTGTGCAGAATCTGCGTGTGCGAAGCTGTGGTGGGGTGGAGTTCTTCACAAGATCTGCACAGAGGGTGCGTGGAGCGCTGAGCCAGAAGTTCCTCCTGGTGGACGCAGACAAAGCCATCTCTGGTTCATACAGGTGAGCAGGGTGTTGTGAGTGTGTGCAAGCTCAGTGCATTTCCGCATATCTTGTATTTTTGCATTGAAAGCTATGAGACAATCCTACTGTACACAAAATGATCACTAGTTCCACTTTGCCCTACGGAGTTTCACACGAATGTCTTATAGGATCAAATGAATTGCAGTGTTTCTCTTTGGAATAAGTCTGCCTTTTTTGGAAACACTTGATGGTAAACTGCTTCTTTATTGGTTGGCAATGGCAAACAACCATAAGGCAATAATTGTAGAACGTGTTGCAACATTGAACATGTTTGCATTGTTGTAGCATGCATATCTTTATTTGCCAAAACTAATTTGTGTGAACTAGGCAAATCTTCCACAACTATAAATCTTTCCCTCAACACATGGTGGATTATTCATCTATAGTTACCTATTTACTATTTCACCCACACGATGCAATCAAAGGGCATGATGTGATCCATGACTGTCTGGTGTAATAATTAAAGTGTACGTTCGTTTCTCTAAGTAGGAGTTGTGACATAGTGAAAAGAGTTAGTATAGAAAATAAATTGCCGGAACAAATGTAGTATGAAATAAATCAGAGCACATGAGGTGAGTTACTGCTGTGAGTTTATGTTTCCTTGTCTGTGTTTTTCCAGCTTCACCTGGTCCTCATCTCGTTTGGACCGTAACCTCATCACAGTGATCACGGGGCAGGCAGTGGAGACCTTCGACTTTCAGTTTTGTGACCTTTACCTCGTTTCAAGAGGTGTGTCTCTCCACAAAGTCCCCATGGCAGACGAGCCTGAGTTGGTCGCTCAGGTGGCTCCTGCTCCGGTGTCTGCTGCTGTAGCTAGGAAGCTCATCAATCCCAAATATGCTCTTGTTACCGGGGGAACTCACGCAAGTGCCAATTCTTCTGAACAAAATTCCAGGAACTCCCGTCATCCCACTGGGCTCAAGTTTCCGAAAGCACGTGTTAAGGGGGTCATCGAAGAACCACCCTTGCATCCGGGATTAGCCCATCTGGAAAAGGCATACATGATCCCGTACCTGCCCATCTGGCCAGACCCAGACCCACCGAGCGACGTGATTGGCTTTATCAACATCAGGGATGATAAGCGAGCCAATCAGGTCCACTTACAGAGGTCAGAGAGGTTTGAGACTAGCCAGGCTATTCGCTTCAGCTCACCACTGACGCTCCCACCGCAGAAGGAGAACCCCGCTTCAGTTCAGGATGCAAAAGCTACAGGAGATGCAGAGAATCCATCTGGGAATACAACTGTCTCTACTCCTGTGAGTCCAACCAACAAACAGCTAAATGAGCAAATAGACATTGTTCCAAATAAAGACCAAACTGATGCAACAGACTCCAGAGGGCCCCCTCAGCAGCCTGACAAACCTTTGACACAAGACAAGCACAAACTGAATGAACCAACGCCATCCAATGATACTGCTGACTCACAGGCAACAGACACTGCTAATCAAACTGCAGAGACTCAACCTGCAGCCCCTCCTGTTCCTAAACGCCGCACACTGCAGTTAGTCATAGATCCCGCCTCCCCACTGGAGCCTGGACAACCACAGGTCACTCTGATGAAAATGGACCACTTGGAAAGTCTCGATGGCTTCAAAGAAAAGGAAAACAGGGAGGAGCCAGGCCGTGGCCGCATGTCCTCTAAAAAGGAGGAAAGTGACTCTGGCAGCACCGGCGAGGGCAGCCAGGACAGCACCAAGGTCATGTGCGACCGAGGGGTCATTGATGCCCCCTCAATCACCTCCACAGCATCAGAGGAGGAGTTTTATGAATGTCCCCCGCCAGAGCCGAGTGACCCGCTGAACAACGGAGTGAAGACGGGGTCGGGCCGCGGGCATCGCCAGGGAGACGGGTTCAACATGATGGCCCGCCTCTCCCAGAGCATGCTGGATCTGCGGGATCCCAGCAGTGACGAAACCTCTGACCTAATCCGCCAATCACAGCAGCTCCGCAGACAGGGAAACCCCTCAACGCAAAGGCACATAGGACAGGTGATTTACATTCTTCCTCCAACTTGCACTTAACAGGTTGTCTTGTTTTCTGTTTAATAATTGGAGAAATCTTTGGATTATAAACTGTTACTTCAAAACCTTTTTTTACAGACTAACCGTTTTTGCTAGTTGTATAGCAATAATCAACAAATGCATTGATAAATAGTGCTCTTGCAATTTCAAAGGAAGTGAATAATATTTCTGTATCCTTCTTGTAATTTAATGGCTCCGAATACTTATGGGTCTTTTTCCCAGGCTTAACGTTTCCACCAAGTTTAATGAACATTGGGCAATTCATTTTTCTGCGGACAAACGAACAAACAGAAATGAAAACAAAACCTCCTTGGTAGAGGAGGTAATGTAGATAATGAAAATAAAAGTTATTTGTAGAGGGGAATAATTAGTAATTTCATGGAATGACAGATCATTAACTATTTAAAAATTCAATCAATAGTTTTAGCATTTCTTTTATTTACAAGTTTCCAATTTTCCATTGTGAGAAAATGCTATTCTTCTCTGTTTTGTATAATCATGAATTGAATTTAATATATTTTTGTTTCAGCTCTTTACAACACTAATATGTAGATGTTGACACAAGGCTCGTCTTCATCCTTAAAATCCTTTTACTATTGTTAAATGAGTAATCAATGCAGAGACAAGTGGAGAAGTTCCCAAGCATTATGGTGGATGTGCCGTTCTACTAAGAAAACACACAGACATCTATATAAACCCAACTACAAATTGGAGTGCTGCATGAAGGGTTCCAAAGCAAGCCGCTACCTGCTCACAATTACGTCATTATCTTTCCAATTTTGCAAATAAAAAGGTGTGTGTGGTTGCACGCACCTGGATAGAGAGCTCGGCTGATCATGCCAGGGAGGATGATGAGGATGAAGGGCAGCATCTTGAGATAGGCAGCTAGGATCGAAGCTCCTTTCACGTGACTTATATTCTTAGCAGACAGGGAGCGTTGTACAATCACCTAAACACAGAACATAATAACATTACAATAATATTATAGTATATAACTTTAACTCTTCAGCACTTTAAAAAAGAAATACAAACAGGAAATGCATAGTATGATGAAAACAAAAAAAAGAACAAATGCTAACAATTTAGGAAAATGCAATTCAATGTTTTTTTAAGAAAGGGCCAAGCAGGTCAGAAATAAAGTCCAAAGATGGCCCTGTATATGCATTTTAAATCACAAACTTAACTGTAATCTAAAACTCACAGGCAGCCACTATAAAGCTGCTAAAAATGGTGCTATGAAGAACAATCATCTTTGGATCTTCTGAGTAGTCTTTCTGCAGGATTCTGAACTAGTTGAAGTTTGTAATGAAATAATTAGTGTTTGAAATTTTCTGAGATGCAGACGTTCTCAAGCAAAAATGCAGTTTTCAGGAGGCTTTTCTCTGTTGTATCATTATGAACTGATTATCTTTGTGTTTTAGATTGACGAACAAGACATTTAAAGGACTTTGAAAAACGGGGACAGACATTTTTCACTATTTTCTGACATTTTATAGATATGATATGATTAATCGATCAATCGAGAGACTAATCAGCAGACTAATCGATAATGCTTTTCAGTCCTTTGTAACCTCACAAATCGGCACCATGTGTTACTCTTCTGGACTTCATGTGTCCTAATCATCTCTGCTTCTTATCTTGCCCAGTTGTTCCAGACCTCCAAGTCTCCGGGTCGTGACTCGCGACAGAGAGGCCCAAGTGTAATCATCGCCAAGCCTGGAAGTTATCACCGTCCGACCAATTCTGCTGTCCCGGTGATCGGAGGACACCGTTACTGGCAGGGTCAAACGCTGCACCCTGATTCGGCCCAGGCGCGCGTAGAGACCCGCTCCGGACGGTCACCACGGCGACACAGCCCGGGGTACAGGAAGGCTGCTCAGGCCGCGCCACGCATGCACACCAGCCCATCAGGGTTACTAGGAGTATCTTTCTCAAAACTCAGCAACTTTAAACACTTAAGGGCACGAGGTGATGCGTCGCAGAAGAAGGCGTCTGAAAACAACAAGGCGGATAGGTAGAGGAGTGGGCGAGCGGAGGTACACGAGAACGATTGATGATACAGACATCCTGCTAAAGTGTTGACTCTTCAGTGTGGAATATTCTCTATCTCTGGCATGCGTGTCATTCCCTCTTTTCAAACCCTGAGGCTCAACATAAAATAACCTTTTGATGGGATTTTTTCAACTATGTTAACAAGAGTTGGCAGTTTGAATTGATAATATTTCTTAAGAATAGATTAATCATCTTCAAAACCAGCGCTTCAAGGCTAATAGCGTCAGACTGGATGGTTTTGGGAGTGTGTGGGAGATTGCACATTTTAAAGGCAGATACTGATACCTTGGTGGAAACAAACCCAAAACATGAGTATTGTAGATAATAATACATCTACTGTGACCAAGTGTCCTCTGCAAACTCAGGCACTTCAGCCTTAAACATATTTCTTAATTACATTACCTGCTTTTCTTATTCAGACTTGTGCACTGTAAAATGTATTTTTTTCCATATCAAACCTAGACAAACTGTATCCACAACATGCAAGATCAGTTGATTATGGCTCTTTGCTGACACAATGTAAGAGTCTCTGGTGTTGATACGACTGTGATTGGTTACTGATGGTGTTAGGGTAGGGCTGCTGTGTTGTTAACTGGTATAAATGCAATATTAAACACTGATGTGGGACCAAAAGTGAATGTTGTAAATAAAAAGAAAAACTGTTGCTATCCAGCCCTGTTGTTGCCTTGACCAGTTTAGATACATAGCATGTGATCTCATATATTCAGGAAATGTGTTACACTGCACCCTAATCTGGAGATTCTCCAGAAAAGTGGTTGTGTGTTTTTGAGTATTTTAAGTAGTTCCTCATAAATGGCAGAACATTTATTTTAGTGCATATTATTCTCAGGGGAATTGTGGAACCTAAAGTCTGAGTATAATAATAATAATAATAATTGATTACATTTATATAGCACCTTTCAAGAGACCCAAAGCAGCTTTACACGGTGAACAAACAAACAAACAAAAGGGGCAAAATAAGTATGTCAAGAAATCATCAAAACCAGGTTAACACGGTGGAGTTTTTTTCTTTTACTGAGTTAACACGGTGGAGTTTTTTTCTTTTACTGAGATTTGTGGATGCAACCACATCAGTAGAAAGGAATCTGGAAAACTAAACCGAGTGCTTAAACCTTCAAAAATGTTGACCATGGAACACAAAGTATAAATTAAAAGAGCTCCTGTTTCGTAATTTTAAGGTTACTTTATAATATTTACTATTCCGAAAGGGAACAATAGAGGGCTTTTTTTCTGCCTGTTTCCCAAAGTCAGCTTCAAAATTCACGAGTGGGCTATTTACTGACCTATTTTATGTTGGTGATTAAAACAGGAAAACCCATAAAGCTTTTGTTAACCACAGAGCCTTTTTCAGGCATTGAAACAAAAACAATAGACCTTAAGTAAAGGGAACGGGAAGTGCAACATTAAGATCTAATTTCCTGGTTTTAGGATTCCTGCAGCACTCTAAAGGCCCATCTGCAGCAGTAGGGTTTGTCTGTGTTTGTGTATCATGTTACCTGGTCAGTGCACCAGTACCAGGTGGCCAGTATGGTGAGCCCCAGAGTCATGCCGGGCCAGGGCAGGTCTCCGGTGACGGCGTCTCTGAACAGGTGCATGGCGTCTTCACGTGGCAGGTGGCAGGTACTGTTGGGAATGATCTTACTGGGAATGGCCATGCTGTACATACGCTCCAGGTTGCTGTAGCCTCCAATCTTTTGAAAGGCTGTGTGGACAGGGAATGTATGACTCAAACAAAACATTCCTTAGAAATAACTGCAGTTCTGTTTTTTTACGTTTGTTATGTGTACATACCAGTGACTGTTAAGATGATAGCTCCTATTATCATGATGAATGTCTGTAGAGTGTCGGTGTAGATGACAGCCGCAAGACCACCTAAGAAAGGAAAGGATGTCAGGGTGTAGTATGGGAACATTACAATGTATTTACAAAAAAAGAAATCTGTTTTATTGGATACTTATGTTTTGTCTCTACTTGTTTTGCCTCTTTTTTGTAGTCATTTAGGGACTCTAGTTTGTGTTTCTTTTCAGGGTTGTATTGCCCCCTCTCACGGTCCTTTGAGGCTCTTTGTAGTAATATTTAGTGTCTTTTAGGTTTTTTTTGTGTGGCTTTCTTGTAATTTTTTGCGTCTTTTTGCTTGTTTTGTTTTTCTTTATAGTCATTGTGTGTCTCTGTGGTTGTTTTGACCCTTTTCATAGTTGTAAGTCTCTTTTAGTCTCTTTGTGGGTGTTTTGTGTCCCTTTGCAGTTTCTTTGTGTGTCTTGTAGAACAGTTGTATTTCTTTTTGGTTGTTGTGCCACATGTCAGGGTTGTTGTGAGTCTTCCTGGTTATTTTGCATCTCTTTGCAATCCTTTAGTTTCCCATGTAGTCTCTTTTGTTTCCCTGTAGTAATACTATTGTGGTCCTTTTGAGTTTCTTCCTTTGTTGGCCCCTGTGCCCTGTGCCCTGTGCTGTGTGTGTGTGTGTGTGTGTGTGTGTGTGTGTGTGTGTGTGTGTGTGTGTGTGTGTGTGTGTGTGTGTGTGTGTGTGTGTGTGTGTGTGTGTGTGTGTGTGTGTGTGTGTGTGTGTGTGTGTGTGTGTGTGTTCTTGTGTACCTGCTATAGTGTATAGAGCAGTGACTACCAGCATGAGGACTGTGGACAGGTAGAGGTTCCATCCCATACACACCTGGACAAACAAGGCTCCAGAGTACAGGTCAGTCTGGAGACAGAAACACAACACAGATTCAGTGTCAATGCAGAGAGAGTTGTCGAATGCTGGAGGGCTAATGCGAGTGTTGCGCCACTCGTGTGTGTGTGTGTGTGTGTGTGTGTGTGTGTGTGTGTGTGTGTGTGTGTGTGTGTGTGTGTGTGTGTGTGTGTGTGTGTGTGTGTGTGTGTGTGTGTGTGTGTGTGTGTGTCACTTTGTCGTACTGATATTTTTGTGAAGACAGACAACAGCAGTGAGAGGACAGCCAGGTAGGTTCTGATTCGCTCTCCTCCAAAGCGACGGCCAAGGTACTCCGGCATTGTCACGATCTGAACACACATTTAACACATTTAACACATCAAAGCTAAACAGAAGAGTGAAACTTAAAGATACAGTTATTTTTCTTTTAAGTGGGCTTGAATGAGGTAAATATTAATAGTTAGTGAAATATCATGTACATAAGATAAGATAAGATAAGATGGACCTTTATTAATCCCCGTGGGGAAATTCAGTTGTACAAGCAGCAACAGGGTAAGCGTGAAAAACAGGACAGCAAAGATTCACACAGATTAATAAAATAAAAAATAAAACATATCGAAACGTTTAACTGTTTGTCAATGAAGTCTGGGGCTTTGAATAAAGAATGACAAATATGATTTAAATGTATTTTCAAAAAGTAGGATGGCAAGATTAAGTGGTTAAAATATTCACAATATATCTTACACTTCAACTGATATTGATTTGTTGGAAGGTTGACATTTGTTAGCTGCATAAATAGGTTTTACTGCTGCTCCTGTCTACAGCATTTTGTTGCTTTGCCCCTATGCCCGTACTCCTGGCTGTTGCTCTGTTCTATCTGTGTGCGTGCCAACTTTCTTTTATAGATAACATACAATCCCACTTCAAAAAAATAGAGAATATCCCTTTAAGAGGTGGTTTTAGTAGCTCAGTATGATTGGCCAATTAGCAACTTTGGACCAGTGGCATGTATTCACACGTGCCCCAGTTTAGAGTAAATATAAACAGAGACAAATTGTGTGTGTGTGTGTGTGTGTGTGTGTGTGTGTGTGTGTGTGTGTGTGTGTGTGTGTGTGTGTGTGTGTGTGTGTGTGTGTGTGTGTGTGTGTGTGTGTGTGTGTGTGTGTGTGTGTGTGTGTGTGTGTGTGTGTGTGTGTGTTTGTGTCGTGTTAACACCCTGTTGGGGAATTTTCAAGGTGGGGAGTGCTGGCTGGCAAGGAATGTATTTTGACACCTAAATGCACCTTCTGAACCAGCCTTGACAAGCAGACATGGGTTGAGGTCGAATTGTCAAAAAAACAAAACAGCTCTAGTTATTTCCTAATCACTATTCCTTAGCCTCAGGGAAAAAGTTAATGGGGTTGGGGAGAGATGTGAAGGAGAAATCATCAGGAATTAGGGAAAGACGACTTAGAGAATCCCAGTGCATTTATAGACCCGTTTGAGTGTATGTGTGTGTGTATCATAGACTGTGGTGTGTATGCAAACTAACCCCTGAGGAGATGTAGACAGGCACAAACACCCAGGCCAGAGCCAGCAGCACATAGGTGGCCTGGAAGAAAGAATGAAAGGAATCAGAAAGAGGACACAGAGGTTTCACCAGAATGTCCCAAACAATAGCCAAAGGAGATAAACATTTCTTTGGTCAAACTAACAAAAAACCTTTTATTTTCTGCATGTGCAAGCCAAGCTCTGCATATGCAAGCCATTCTCTGCATGTGCAAGCCTGTGAAATGTTGCTGAAGACTGATTGCTGCCTCATGCTCAATACACCACCTAACAAAGTGTAATATTGAAGGTGTCCTACTGCTGCCCCCTGCAGAAGGCTGTCTGCAACAGCCTTTGAAGGAAGTTATAACACATATGAACACTGCACAATGAAATGTATGTCTTGGTCTGGAAATGTTCAAGTAACTAAATAAAAAAGCTTTTGCAATACCAATGTCAACTGTTTTCTTTTCAGATACAAAATGGAGCTCAGTTATTGTAGCTGTGTGTTAATTTTTCTTACACAAATATATTTTGTTCTTTCAGCCAGCCATATAATGATTACATAATCACAAAATAAATTACATGCACGATGATAATTGTGTGTTGTGTGTGCTTTTACTCACATTCCATTCAAAACCAGCGACAGCGATCCCTCCAGCAGCTCCGGTGCCGGCGAGGCCGATAAACAGACCTGAGCCCTCTGAACTGGCAAAGAGAGAGGCTCCAATCTGTGGTGAGTAGAACAAGAATTCAGATGGTTTAAGTAACATTACCTTTACAACAATGTAAACATACTTTTGTTAAAGTACTCATTCTGCAGCAGTTTAACAATTCAATGTTTGAGCTGGTCAAGCTGAAGCCACTGTATGTTTCTAAGGGGTCATGAGATGATAAATGGACCAGGAAAATCCTTAAATGAATATTAATTTGGTACGTCTTTTTTTTCTTTTACCTCGTTCAGCCTCCAATAGTTACTTTATATACTTAAATTATTTGTATTTTTTTTATTGTCATTCTTTTAAATTCATGTTCTTATTGTCATCTTCCTTTTAATATTTTTTGTCTTGATTTTCTTTGGCCTTACTGTTGTCATATTTATTCCTGAGTATCCTGCTTTTCCTGTTTTCTGCCACAATACTTTAAAGTCAAGTTTTAAGCTGCTTTTCAAAATATAAATATTATTTTCATTATTATTAAAGGAGAGTGGGAAGCACACTAGTGGAAAGTATAACTTATAGACAGACTTTTCTGTAAGGTGCTTCAACCAAAAAGGTAGGGAACAGCCAATTTGATATTCGTGCCCAAAGCTTATCATATATGCTTTGTAAAATAAAATCTTAAAGTAGAAGACAAGTGCCCAATAATCAACCACTAACTAATTTACAAAAATATCTAAGCTCAATAATATTTGCTGATCATAAAAAGCTTTATCCTACAAATGTTACACAACATCTAAGGAATTAGGAATTTATCTGAGGTCTTTTCAACAAAATCAACATCAGCAGCATTTGAGATGATACAGAGTCCTGAAACACACACACACACACACACACACACACACACACACACACACACACACACACACACACACACACACACACACACACACACACACACACACACACACACACACACACACACACACACACACACACACACACACACACACACACACACACACACACACACACACACACACACACACACACACACACACACACTCACCGGCCACCAGGCCATGTCTCGTCCAGCCAAGAAGTATCCGCTCAGAGTATTCCTGCTCACCCTGCATGATGACTGACAGAGAAAACTGTTAAAAACACAAGCATCCACAACACCTAAGGAACATGCAAGCAGGCAGAAAAAAACACACACGCATTCAAAAAGATCTGACTCACCCAGATGCCGACAGCGAGGTTGAGGAGAAAGTATGTGACTATGACAAAAACGTCAGAGAAGCTGAAGGACTGGGACAGGGCGTAGAAGTTGGTGGTGGAGTTTGACATCCTCAATGTTCACAGCAATGCACACAACAGCAAACACACTTTTTCTATTCACACACACACACACACACACACACCTGTGGATCTAACAGTTACACATTTACAGTCACTCTCATCAATTGCCTCTCATAATCTGACACTGTAGACCTACTCTGCAAACACACTAAACACCAATAATTAAACATTACACTCTATAAAAGCTTGGAAATACATATACAGAACTTACAAACACACACACACGCACACATAGTCCAACACACACTCTAGCCCTTGGTAAAAGTCCCT
>NC_136912.1:16058934-16081434 GCF_949606895.1 Notothenia rossii | reverse complement strand
AAAAGACAACACTGATGTGAAATAACACCAATGTACAATATGTTCCTAGTTACTGGCTGCTACTTCTTAGTTAGACCATCTAATACTGTAACAAGACTCTGTATGTAACTGTGTGCAATATATAGATAGATCTTTCTATAATATATAATATTACCACTGTTATCTACCACAATTCATTTGACATGTTAGACTTATTTTATTTCATAAATACTGTTGCTGCTACTTACTTATCTAACTGAATGCGTACTTCTGTAAATTGTGTAATTTGTAAATATTATGTATATGCCTTTTATCTAAAGGCAGTGTGCTATTTATTTTATCTCTATCTAAACTTTTACAATGTAAATGTACCATCTTTGGGCAAATAAAGGAATTATGTTTCTGAAGGGGCAACGAGTTATCATTATTTTGTATTAACAGTTACCTCCCTATCATTATAGCATTAATTATGTGTGTCTTTTTCTTGAATGTCTCAGACGAATCCTCTAAGCCTGAGAAACGTCAGAAGCAGAATCCAGGAGACGACATTTCTGACATACAGCACCTGCTGGATTCTCACCCCACCAGTGAGTTCACCCTGAGAGAACATCGGCTGTTTTTATTATTATTCTTCGTTGTGTTAGCTTGATGTTGTAAATTAAAAGATCTGACTTTGTCCTTGTAGCCCCAAAAGCAAAGCGGCAGAAGCAGGATTCAGGAGTGGTCAAGCGCCTTTTCAACAAAGTGCAGACTCAAGAGAGCAAAGCCCCGTCACAGAAAGATGACATCACTCCGCCGTCCTCTCCAGAGCAATGTGAATCACCTCGCATCGTCAGGTAGGAGCGAAGCATGGACCAGTGGTAAGGAGCTTTGGAAATAAATAAGGGAAGAATAATTCCTATTCAGCTTTTCAGGCTGGAAATGTTCCCCAGGAATCTATGGGGTCTACATGGGGGTGAATAGGAACAGGAATACCATTCAAATATTGAATACATTTTGTGTTGGAAGAGTTTAAACCAACAAATTCTAAAAGACGTCATTACAACCTGTTAAATCTTAGAATTTTCTTTTTTTTGTTTTTTTATATAAGATTTTAATTTGAATGCTATTTGCATTTTTGATCATTGCTCAGGCAAAAAGTAGGAGTCTGAAGCTGTAATAATATCCTTTTAAAACACATGACGGCCATTGATCATTATTCACATTTTATCGATATAACGTTTTTATTTAAGAAAATGAAAAATGCAGACTTCTCAACTACTTTGTGTTTTAGGTCTCTCCCATCTGTGTTGGATATCAGTGGATTCGCTTCAATCCTAGATTCGCCCTGGCGACCTGCAGCAGCGACCGCATCGCTGCATGTGCTGAAGCGGCCTCCCATCGAGGGAGAGTACGTCAGTGTGACGGACTCTTCAGGAAGTCGGGTCTACCTCAAACAAACAGAAGACACGGCGTCAAAGGTTGAACTCTTCCGCATGTCGAATGATACACAATCCTGTAGTGGCGTCATCTCAGCTTAGACTCTGAATAATTGTCAACATACAGACTTCTGGTGCCCATATATGTGTGTTTCATGTGTGTCTTTCTTTGGATTTACCTGTGTGTCTTCACCTGTGTGTGTCTCCAGATTGTGGACTCCAGATTTGTTCCAGACTTCCAGGGTTCATTGGGGCTGCTGTCAGTGCCAATCAATGCGCTGCGAGATCAAGAGTCAGATAGGGTGAGCGACTACGATGCTGTTGTTTGCTAATTATCTGCCACATTTCCTGCACATAAACACACTGATGATTCTGAGTAATCACATTTTACAAAGGGTTAAACAGCACTCCTAGACCTTCATTATGATAAGCCAAATACAGAGAATAGTGCAATCTACTTCAATTGACTAATTTACAAAAAGGTTGCACAGCTGTAACGGAATTTATAATTCTTTCCGCTGTAATCCATTCTTTGGGAATTTGCCCCCGAGTGTATCTGCAGTCAAAAAAAGCATTATTGTTCCACTTTTATTTTGATACAAAAGAATACATACTTGTTTACAAAAGTGTTTTATTCCTTGCAAAACAGCCTTTAACTTGAAATTCGACATTTATTCTTTTGGAAAAAAGGGCTATCTGATGCCTAACACTAAAATCAAATATTACAGTTACATCTTTTTTAATACGTGCAGTTATTTGCTTTATTTCTGCAGGTAGCTGTTGGATGCTTTTCAGATAAACACTTGCACATATTCTTTACACTGTGTGCACATGATGAAACTATGGGGCTTTTAAGATTGCTAACTTAGTTTAATATCTTCTCTTTCTTTGAAATTCTGCAGCGCCACCAGCTGGCTGTGGAAGAGTCTCTGCGTCTTTCAGAAGTGCTTGCCAGGTAACTCACCGCCAAGTCCTTTAACACTGATGCGTCAATCAATAATATGACATGCAGCAGTAAATGTATTTTTATGAACTTCTTTTGAATTTGTGTCACATTTCAGCAGTTTGAACGATGTGCTGGTTGATCCGGAAGAAGAGGAAGACGATCCTGATGACGCAGAGGGCCAAACCTCTCGCCTCTGGGTGGACAGATTCTCTCCCCGACAGTACACACAGCTGCTCAGTGATGATGTACGTCATGTTTAGTGGTCCTGTGTAGATGTATTGTTACATACATACATCAGTTATGGAAGCCTTTTTCTGTCTGTTAAAGAATAGAGAATATAATTACATTTGACTCTTGTGTAGAAAAAGTATTCTATAATTAATTAGTATCTACAAAAAAATGTCTTACTTTACTTGAAATAATGAGTAAGGAATTTTTCTTGTGAAAGTTTAGCATTATCTTAAGTTACACAGTCATTCATTCAAGACAACTCATTATTTTGTGATACTTTTTTTGAAAGTTTCTCATTATATTGCAATACTTGGTGTGGGGGAAACTTCTGAAGCAATTGGAGTCAGGACTCAGAGAGACACGAGGAGAGCTGGAGCTTTGATGGCAAACACTGGTTTATTTGGAGCTTCGGCCGGAGAATTCACAAGACATGGCACGGGCCACGGTCTGACCACACGGTTGAGATGCCACTATCAATTCTGAAGACCCCTCCTGTAGCTCCAGGTTTTAACTAGTTCAGAGTGTAATAATCAACATTCTTCATTAGTTAGACTAAACAGCTGAGGACACTGAATCACATTTGTTGTCGCTTATGGCTCGGGGTCATCTACACCCCGAGTCCCGAGAAGGATGTGTTCCAGGTGTCCCACAACAATAACTATCTCTGACAGAGAGTTGCCCGGTCATAAACTGGTAACATCAACAATATGCTAGGGCAGCCCCTCCTTATGGGAGATAACGGCTGCTCAAGGTTGGTCAGAGGATGTGCAGGGCAAATGATTCCCCAACACTTGGTCATTATCTTAGGATACTAACTAATTATTTAGCAGTACTCAATGACTATTTTAGAGTTTTTCATTAGAATAACATTAGTGGAAATGTGCTTTCCTACTCGGTGAACGAAACCCTCTTTAACAAATATGTGTCACAGTATACCTCACTGATGCCAGTTGTGTGATTGTTTCTTTGTAGTTTACCAACCGCTGTCTGCTGAAGTGGTTGAAACTTTGGGACACAGTTGTGTTTGGAAGAGAGAGGAAGATCCGCCCTGTCCGGTCTGAAAAACAGGCTCCCAACGAGAGCTCATTTAAACCCAATCAACCCAATCAACCCAATCAGAACCCAATTCGCTTCAAGACCAAGATCGAAATGACGGAGGAGATACTGGATGCCGAACTGGACCAGCACAAACGCCCCAGATTCAAGGTAAACACTCCCGCAAACTCATGGCACTGCAGTTTCACTTTAAGGAATGTTAGGTGTTCTACAAGACTTGTGTTTTTATTCTTCTCTAGGTGGCATTGCTGTCCGGTCCTCCTGGTCTGGGGAAGACCACCCTGGCTCATGTCATAGCAAAGCATGCTGGGTACAACGTGGTTGAAATCAATGCCAGGTTAGACAAAGTGGAGAAAAAAACCGACCCAATGGTAGTAGTAGTAGATCAAATAAATGTTTTACAATAATCCTCCTGTTGATGATTTGCAGTGACGACCGCAGTGCAGAGGTTTTCCAAAAACGCATCGACACAGCAACGCAGATGAAGTCTGTTTTGGGATCCAATGAGAAGCCAAACTGCCTCATTATTGATGAGATCGACGGAGCACCTACGGTACGTTCTGGATCCTTAAATTAAGTGTTACGTTTCCTCTTTATGGTTTGTTATAAATGTGTTTTCTTTGTTCGTCTATGGTATGTGACAGGCTGCTATCAACATCCTGTTAGCAGCTCTGCACAGGAAAGACGGACACGGCGGGGATGCTGGTGCAGAGACAGGGAAGAAGAAAAAGAAGAAGGAGACCATCCTGCTCCGACCAATCATCTGCATCTGTAACGACCTGTAAGAGACCGCGGTGTTCAGCGCTATAGCTTATTTTTGTTATATCAGAATGATCTCTGGAATTGATATTTATCTAAATAGTCTTACTCATAGCTCTTTAGGCAAGGTAATGTGTGAAGGAAGGGATAGATGTATTCAATTGCAGTATTATTATTTGGCATCAACTTAATTGATGTGTTGAACTCACGGCCTAAATAATTGCTTCAGGTAGAGGTAAGGCTCATGAGACGCAGCCTAAACAGAGCTGGTGCAGACAGCTAAATATATAATAATGAGAGCGTTTCTGTTGCCTGAGGTGACCAAGTGAAAACATCTAGATGGGGGTGCTGTGGATATTGAGTTTGTTTTGCAGCCATCATCTGATTTCTTTCCTCTTTTAGTTATACTCCAGCTCTCAGACCTCTCAGGCAGCTGGCCTTCCTCCTGGTTTTCCCTCAGACCCAACCCTCCCGCCTGGCACAGAGACTGTCAGAGGTCAGCGCACACACACACACACACACACACACACACACACACACACACACACACACACACACACACACACACACACACACACACACACACACACACACACACACACACACACACACACACACACACACACACACACACACACACACACACACACACACACACACACACACACACACACACACACACACACACACACACACACACACAGGAGTACAAGAACATTGCAGAACACACCAACAATCGCATTTTTTATTTTGCAGATCTCACGAAAGCAGGGGATGAAGACGGACACAGCAACTCTCCTGTCGCTGTGTGAGAAGACGGACAACGACATCAGGTCTTGCATCAACACGCTGCAGGTGGGAGGCAGCACTGTTGAGTAGAAGTGCGTTTGTCGCATGATCATTAATATCCTGTGTAATTATGATCACTAATCTCTTGTCGGCACAGTTCCTCCACGGCCGCGGCCACAAGCGAGTGGACACGAAGACCATCCAGTGTGTGTCTGTGGGGCAGAAGGACCAGAACAAAGGCCTGTTCCATCTGTGGCAGGGCATCTTCCAGCTACAGCGGCCAAAGCGGTACAGCATGTCCTGCCAGAGCTTTCCTTGGAGCTTGTGATGAAATTATAAAAGCTTTCTGTATTTTGAGTGCATGACGTGAAGAAATCAATGTCCATGCTGTTTTGCCCTCATTACAATGATGTCATAGTCCATGCATTGTTCAGTAAAGTTGCATCCATAAAGTTGCGGGGTTTTGTTTCCTTGTTTACTGACTGGGAAATTGGATGCTTAATTTGTCAGGTCTTGAAAAGTCTATTTAATTTTTTCAAAAAGTCCTATTTGTTGAATGTGATTTTAGAGAAAAACTCGCATTGATGAATTTTTCAAATGAACAAACAGACAAATCATTGCACTTTTAACCGTGGGAATCCCATCATCCAGATATTGTCAGGCATTATTGTCTTTACTTTATAAATAGACATACAATGAAAAGGCAGTGTAGGCAAATGTCAACTCTTTAAATTAAAATGATATTTTCTGTTAACTCTCCCTGATCCTAACTAACCAGATGCTGGCTTAATATTCACATGTTGTTCTTTCAGGAAACGTATTGGTGAGGGGTTTGACGAGGCCTCGGGCTCAGGGGAAGGAGCTCAGAGGTTTCAGCACATTTTAAGTCTGGCTTATTCAAGCGGAGAGTATGAGAAGGTGTCCCAGGTAAGGAACACGCATCCAAACACAAACCGTTGATTTACTCTCAGATGTTAAATACTGTACAATAAGAGAGGCTATAAATGAACGTTTTAAACCACCACATTATGATTTTTTATATCTTTTTTTCCACAGGGTCTGTATGATAATTATCTGTCGATGCGTGTGCGGGACCCCAACATGCAGTGTGTGTGTGAGGGTCTGGAGTGGCTGTCGTTCTCAGACAGGTTGAACCAGGTGATTCTGCAGGGGCAGAACTTCTCTCTGATGAGATATCTGCCCTTCCTGTCCGTCACCTTCCACTTCCTGTTTGCCAACACACATGTGCCCCGTATCAGCTATCCACACAGCCAGCACGAGGTAACGATCCACTACATGTACCTTTCTGTAGCATTATAACTAAGGTTGTTTCAAATAGAAACTGATGAAATGGCAAATATTCTATGAAGATAACTAAAAGGTTATTTTTTAAATAACTAAGTCCTTTTTTTTTAATTTAATCAACTCTCTAACGCTCTGGAGTAAGTCAGTTTGAAATGTTTGGATCAGAGAAGCAATCACACGGAGCTGGACTTTAAATCTAGAGATAGGATATAACTTTAAGAATATAAATAAGAGTAGCCTAATTTCTAAAAAGGAAACAGAATTTTAGACCGTCAAAACAATATTGTCATTATTTTTAAAGCAGTGCAGCATTGACTTGAAAATGGATGTCAACATTTTGAATGAAGCTTTGTAATATGGGAACAGATATATTAGATGTTTTAGGCAGGGTGGTCTACTTTTATAACCATTTTTGTTATTATTGTGTCCTCTCCAGGCCTCTTCGCGGCTCCTCGGTAGCAAGAACGCTCTGTCCACCATGATGGCCGACATCCCACCATGCATCAGAACGAGGATCAGCCAGCTCAGTCTGTCTCTTGATATCCTCACACTGCTCCTCGACATCATCTGTCCCAAACTACGGCCTGTAAGTAAACCAAACACAGTAAACCTGTTAATGTGTGGAACTGCAGGAACTGGGATCTTATCCCAGTATGTGTCACCTGTGGACCCTTGAGACAGACATCACTAAAACGTCCATGGACTGCGTCAAATCTTAAATCCTGTCTTTCTTTCTTCCAGGTGAATCCGCAGCTGTTCAGCAGCAGGGAGAAAGAGCAGATGCGAGAGCTCATCAACACAATGCTGGCATACAACCTCTCATACAGGCAGGACCGCACACCAGAGGGGCAGTACACATACATGCTGGAGCCGTGAGTACACACACACACACACACACACACACACACACACACACACACACACACACACACACACACACACACACACACACACACACACACACCTGCGTATTGCGTGTGGACACATGCAGGGTAGGTATGTGATCCTGGGGTGTTGAAGGTCACTGCTCTTGTCCACACTGTGGTTCTCTGCATGGAGGCTTAGAGAGTAATCCCCACCCAACACCTGGTGTGTGTTTGATGGTAGTGGTGGGGGCGCAGTGTAGGAAGCTCCTGGACAATCAGATGAAAGGATGCTTAAAGGTCTGACCTATTAGAGCGGTCGATTTAGAAGAAAACAAGTCTAGAAGAACAGTCAGGTCAGTCGGGTGACAGTCAGAAGTGTCGGGAGGAGCAGAACTCAGCACACTTTGGTTCAAACTTTAACTATTGGAGACTTTTCTTTATCTTGATATTCCCGCCGAGGACAGGAGTAATGCTGGTCGTAGAATGAAATAACAAACCGTGTTTCTCGACCATGCCGACCCCGGGCCGGGAGCAGCTGGGGGCCGCAAGGGGCTCCTTCCTGCAGGCGCGCTGTGACAGTGTGATATTCACCAGCGACTGGTGCCTGCTTCTGGTGCTAGCTCTGCTGGTGCTCCTCCTGATCTACACCTTTCTCTACCTGCCGTCTCTGGCTCACCACAACGCCTCCCTCTGAGTCCTCATGGATAATGAATTGGAACACAGTTGTGGATATAAACATCACAAACATCACAGACAGCAGCGGATGCACGCCCCCCAGTGCTAACAGGCTTATTTGGTTGGATGGCTTTTTTGTTTTTTGGACACTCTTGTTGATTGGTCTGACTGACGGCAGAATTATGAACGTGGCCAGGTTTCTGAGGCTATGAGTGGGGAGAGACATTCAGAGGAAAATAGAACAGCTTGAACTTTATTTATTTAAATCTGCGCTTTTGGAGATAAAAGATAATTAAAACATACACCCATTAGGTGCTTTAATGTGGAACTTCAATCTCGGGTTTGTTGTGTGTAGTTCTCAATGCTCTGACCAAATGTGAATTAAGTCACTCCTAGATTTGCAGTAATATTTGCACTGATATCTGTGAATGCATGTATATATCCAAGACTCTAGGGCTGATTGTGTAAGTAACTTCAATCAATCAATCAATCAATGTTTATTTATATTGCCCAATATCACAAATGTTACATTTGTCTCAGTGGACTTCACAGTTTGTACAGAATATCAGTATGACAATACGACACCCTCTGTCCTTAGACCCTCACATCGTACAAGGAAAAACTTCCAGAGAAAAGCCACAGTTTAAAGGGAAAAATGGGAGAAACCTCAGGGAGAGCAACAGAGGAGGGATCCCTCTCCCAGGACGGACAGACGTGCAATAGATGCCGTGTGTAAAACTTAAAGTTTAATGAATGTAACTTGGACCCCCTGTGGACGGAAAAAAAACAGGTTTTCATTTTTGTTTATATGTCCATATGTTTTTTTTGTATATGTGACAAGACATATCATGGGAGAAATAAGCAGTCAATACTTTGTCTGAGCATTTCCGTCTTAGATCTACAGTGTCCTATTGACTGTTATTGTCTAAGGCAGTGCTTCTCAAAGTGTGGTCCGTGGACCACTGGTGATCCGTGAGCGCCCCCTAGTGGTCCGTGAGTATATTGGTACAATTTCACATTTTAAATAAATAAATAAATTTAAGTTTTCCGCACTCTCGCTGGAATATCTCCGCAATAGAGCAAGCTTACGTTTCACTTTCGGTTGCATGACATAGTTCAGCGCAACACCTTCGTCACACATGTTGCCACTTGTTTGTACCATTTTCAGGCGATTTGTAATCTGTTCTAGAAAAACGATGGGATTTGGGATATTTGTGGAGTGAGGTGGTCCACGAGTTTTTTTTTATTGGTTAAGTGGTCCTTGGGATGAAAAGGTTTGAGAAACACTGGTCTAAGGACCCTATCCTATATACTTGCAGGTGGGGCTTTTCATATCAGAAGTGTAATGCTAAGGCAAAACCAGGGGACCAGTATTTTGCAAAGTTAGATTTCACTATTGTCAAAACGGTGGCAGAGAGGCTGCTGACGGGTGTTTTTTCTGTTTTATGGTAAGATCATGTTAAACTCAATTATATGTATGTACGGTAATTGTAAGTTACTTTTGGTTTGGGAATAATAAATGATATGTTTGTCTATGCTTTCAGCTCACATAACTAGACAGAACATGTAAATGTGTTTAATGGTTAATCCATCATGATTAAGGGAGAGTTGAGCCATCTAAGCAGCTCTTTCATTAGACTTTTCCGAGTTCTGATGATTTCAAAATATTTTAGAGTGATAACTTGCAATAAATAGCCCGGAGTCACATCGACTGGTATTTTCTTATCTATGTTATATTTCGATCCAGCAGGCACTGAGCCGAGAGTTTACCGGCATGCACTGTGTGTGTGTTGGTGAGAGATGGAGATCAGCTATAAGAGGATTAAGGTTTCAGAGAAAGACAGATTCAGGGATTTATTCTGGAAAACATTAACAATGGTCCCAAATGAGGAAGCTTAATATTATTCTGTTAGTCATCTAACAAGATTCAACTCTGTGTCAGCTAGGGTTAATGGTTAGGGTTAGTTAGTCTGTTTTTAAACCATGCATGTCTCTGGATGTTTTTGTAGAGCTTTTAACTTAGTTTAATGTTTGCAGGCGTGTAGATGATGTGGTGAGGTTCCCTGGCCTGCCTCCACGTCGCCAGCTGACCTACCAGGCCAAACAAACCATCAGCAGAGAGATGGAGCAGGAGAAGATGAGGAGAGCCGAGCAGCTGATGCTGCAGAGGAACCCTGTCGTGGTGAGGGGACTGAAGGTTACATGCAGTGCAGCCTGTGTGTTCATTATCTAATGTATTTATAATCTGCTCTCTGTGTGAAGTACAAACCGGCAGAAAAAAAGGCGGATGGTCCTCGTCCCATCAAGAACCATCAGCAGAGGCTGGAGAACATCGTTAAGCAGACCACAGTGGAGATCAGGGTGAGACACACGCACACGCACACGCACACACAAACACACTTCAGAGGACATTACATCACATCGACTTAGGTTGATCTCCTGGAGATGCACCCTTATTAACAAGGACCAGTACTCACAGACTTTCATACACATACATTTCATATTTCATCAGAGTACAATTTTTGCTTCTGACATTGAATTTATATTTACTACCATTTTTAGACTCTAAAAACAGCTTAAAAGATAGGATTGAGTTTAAGAATTCATTAAAATGAAATTTCCCTCATAAGATAAAAAGGTTAACAATAGTACATGAATAAGTCATACTTTTGACATTCACTACTTACTGCCATTGTCTTCTAAACATGTGGGTGGCCCTGGGGACACAACAAGACAAGGATACATTTTAATTTAAAATGGCTAATGTTTCAACACTAAAAGGGAACCATGAAGGACAAATAAACGTGATCTTGTGTATAAGAAAGAATAAATCAAATGTGACTAAACCCCCTTTTAAATATGCAGTTTTGCTGCTTGAAAGATAACCGACTTGCCATTTCACAGCTTTTCCGTTTTTTCACAGTAACATAACACGAAATCTGGCAGATGAGTTCTGTGACGGTTCTGATCTTGAGCTAGATTTTCAGAAATGTTGACAGTCAGAGCAATGATAAGATGTCGTTTTGAAAATGTAACGTAAAAAAATGCAGATATACCTCAGCTCATTGCAATTCACAACAAAAACATATTTTACTCATCAGTTCAAGTTGTTTTTCATTGATTATAGAGTTGAATATTCATCTACAAATACACAGAGGGGACTGCCTGACAAAGCTGATTTATTCTGTATTTTATGAAGCTTAGTTTGGTTTTTGAGCACCTAGCTGATTAGGACTCTCTCTCTCTCTCTCTCTCTCTCTCTCTCTCTCTCTCTCTCTCTCTCTCTCTCTCTCTCTCTCTCTCTCTCTCTCTCTCTCTCTCTCTCTCTCTCTCTCTCTCTCTCTCTCTCTCTCTCTCTCTCTCTCTCTCTCTCTACCAGTGTTGAGCCTCCCACAGTTGTATGTGTCAGTTGAAGCCTCCAGGTGGAGCCAGCATCTGTTAGGCACTGTCCCTCAGAGCCTTTCTAGTTAGCTGCAGGGTTATAATAGTTCAGTGATGGAGAGGGGAGCCTCTAGAGGCAGAATGAATCGAGGATAATGACAAGCCACTGGGTTACAGTCCCTGATGGGGAAACTGGGAAATCAGGCTAATGAGATGTAGTGTGTTCATTTCTCTTGACCTCCTTATTGAGAACGCTTTTTCAGAAACTTCTATATTAACTTCATCCTCTTCTTCACTCTGTGTTTTTGTTCTGCAGCCCGAGGTGGATTTCTTTGGTCGAGCTCTGGCCCCCAAACCTCCGAGACCCCCACCCACCTCAGAGACAGGTACTGTAGAGACTCTGTGCTTTGTAAGAAAAGTCACTTTCTCAAGATAAACCCCTCGCGATGTATCATCTAGTTTTAAGGGGGTCAAAAAATAATAATACAATGACAACCACTAAACGTTCGAATAAAAGAACTAAATAACTAGACAAAAAAATCACAACCATTACTAAACACAATTAAAAGGAGCATTATTAATATAGAAATAAAGGAAATGGAGTTTTTCCAATACCAGAAATGATGGATGTCCATATCAATATAAATGTGAATTCAAAAAGGTTGCTTGAATACAAAAGGCCAAAAAGAGGATTTGATCAGCGTCAAAGTGATTGATTCAACATATAGAACAAATAAAACCATTAGTGTGTCTCACATTGTGCAATGGTGTGGAAAAATAAAGAAGCCCCATCTGCAGAGTCTATATATAACATGGAGGGAAAGAGATGTGTGAGGAGGTAGATAGTTAATGCTATAGGTTCTGAAACAAGTCTCTTTCCATCATTTATTTTAAAACAATGTCTGAAAAAAACTAAGATTACCAACACAGGTGGGTTGAAGGTGTTCGACACCAGCCTGATTTATCCAAATGTTTTGAGAACACTGAATGGCCATTGAGGGAAAAAGGCCTCCAGGCAAATGAGGTCCAAACACACAGGAGGTGGAAAACTAATGTGCTGTACGTAATGCTTCAAATGTAGAACTCCTGTGGCACACTGCAGGCAGGAGATTTAGACTGTCAACAGCACCTGCTTTTCCCTCCATAATGTTGGTAATATCATATTTCTATCAGCAACATGGAAGCGGTAAGCAAAACCAAAGCATTATATTTGGACCCCAGCCAATAGAATAAACAATCCTTATATTTAAGTATGTAAATACAATGTATAACACTGCCTTAGTTGATCAGTTTGCTTCAGTCATTGTTAATGTAGTTGGGGCTGCCAGAAGCTTTGTGTTGGAAACTAAGCGTGACTGCAGTTGAAACCAAATATAGAACATTTGCATAAACAAAAGAGCTGAAATGTGTTGCGTGTTGTCTCTCCTCCAACATGGCCATCTGGGGTTAATGTTTTCAAAACAGCCTTTCCACTCTAGCTTGCAGTTACAAAGTTCACACAAGTTGGAAAACGCTTTCTATTGTTCCTACGCGAGTTCTTATAATATCCAGCAATAGACACCCAGTTATTATTGCTTTGCTTCATATGCAGTATTCTCCATGAACATAAAGTGTGAATCACAGCAATGTGTTCCATATAATATTCTGTGAAAGGCCTCTATTTTAAATCTCTAAGGTTATTATTCAGTGCTTCTTTTCATGGGTGCATGTAGATAACTGTTATCAAAAATACCTGTACATTATTCAGTTAATAACATCGGCCCAGATTCAGTGCTTAGGGTTTGTGGAATAGTGGACACAGTAAAATCACTAACCTTCCTGAAAGCACTCTATTCCCCGAAATTGATCAACAGGGTAATCGGGGAGGTGAAGGGGGGAGGGGGGATAAACAGCTGCTTTAGTAGGTCAAAGCAGGAGCAACAACAAGGTTCTGCTGACCCAAACGGTCAAAGCTCCAGGGTTCATTTTGACATTTATCCAAACAGCTTCAAATGTGTGTCATCTTATGTTATGAAACATTATCCTCAATTTGAATGAAGTCGTTGTCATAACCAAACTTAAAATGTGTTTTTTCAAGACTTAACGCTTACAAATATAGATCAAAATGTGATATTTCATTTAAACACAATTTTATTTTCTTTCAAAAATGATTATGTGTATCTTTGTTCGATACATTTTATTTTTGGACACTCAGAGCTATTGGAAATGTTTGCATTACACACGTCAGAAAGCCACCACTGGAAGCTAATTCTACAAATACTAGTAATATTGTTGTAGCCTGATCTTCTTTTTGCAACGGTGTGCAAATACAGAGTTAAAAGAATGAATAGACATGTTGCACAGCGGTTTAATGTTTATTTAGAAAACTAATGCAAACATGTTCGATGAAGCTTCAAACTATTTGCTATAACCATGCAATGATCCTGTTCCTGATTCTGAAGAAAACCCACTGAAAACATGCTCTTTCCCTCTCTCTAGGTGAGAAGTGTCCGAGTACTTGTATGGGAAAGGCAGTGGGCGACAGTGACGTCTGGTTCCGGTTCAACGAGGGCATGTCCAACGCCGTCAGACGAAATGTCTACATCAGAGAACTACTGTAACACACACACTGACAAACACACACACATTACTGCCTGTATTTTATATGTAAGGGTCTGAATAAATCCAAAATCCAGCTGTTAAATTCCAAACAGTCTTTATTTTGATTGACAGTGTAAAGAGCCAATAAAAACGAGTTGTTGAACATTTCTCAGCATTCCATGAAAACAAAACTCTAGAAAGCTACTCAGTGCTACACACTCACACACACACAGTAGTCTTAACATAAATTAAAAGCATTCAGAAGTCTCCCAATAAATAAACATAATAATAGCAATAATATGTGTGTGTATGTGTGTGTGTGAGAGGGAGAGAAAGAATGGGTGAGTTAGTGCAGCGTGGGATTGCATGGTTCTTTGCTTATATGCATCCGTGATTGTGTGTCTATGTGTAGTGTGTGTGCGTGCGTGCATGTGTGTGTGACCATTAGAGGATCACACACTTGCCCTTCTCCACCCAGGGGTTGGCTCTCATCAGCTCAGGGTTCAGAAATGGATCATCACACACACACCCCTCGATCCACTTCACCAGCCTACAAAAATAAAACGCATAAACACACGGTAAGCACAGAACTGATATTGAATACTGAGAGAGCGTCTGTGTGTGTGTGTGTGTGTGTGTGTGTGTGTGTGTGTGTGTGTGTGTGTGTGTGTGTGTGTGTGTGTGTGTGTGTGTGTGTGTGTGTGTGTGTGTGTGTGTGTGTGTGTGTGTGTGTGTGTGTGTGTGTGTGTGTGTGTGTGTGTGTGTGTGTGTGTGTGTGTGTGTGTGTGTGTGTGTGTGTGTGTGTGTGTGTGTGTGTGTGTGTGTGTGTGTGTGTGTGTGTGTGTGTGTGTGTGTGTGTGTGTGTGTGTGTGCGCGTGTGTGCACACTCACTCAGTGACGGTGATAGAGGATTTCTCTCTGTTGATTGCCAGCTGATACTGAAGGCTTTCTACTTCTCTCCTCATCTGTGGGACGTCTAATTCCTCCATGATGCAACTGCTTTAAACACACAAAAGAACATTTACAGATTTAAAACAAAGACACATATTTACCACAAAAACGTATCTGGAATAAAAAAATACAATGTTTTGTTGCAATTTAAGAATCATTCTCAGGGTTTGTACAAGGTCTGGAAAGTTCAGGATATTCTTGACTTCTCAAACCAAAAGTCTTGAAACATGTCTGAATGAAACAATCTATCATATTTGTTTGTCATAAATTACACTGAAAACTGTGACTGTTTGACCTGAAGCAGAAATATTTTTCTTTCCTCTTGTTAAGTCACATCGTGACTCCTTGGCGGGAACCACTTGGATTTATATCTGAGGAAACCTTATAAAGACCAGATGGTCGCCACTTTGGAGAGTTTCACTGAACACCAGAGGGAAGTGGTTAATGGGACATATTCGTGTAGGAATAGATGCTGACAAAATGCCAATATGACCCTTATTTGAGACCATATGTAACTGGCTGTGGGTAGTTTAAATATTGTCAGTAGCAGGACTAGTGAAGGAGATTCTCTGTTTATGATATAAATGATATTAAAGGAAAAACGTTGCAATAATTCGAAACAATTCTAACTCAAACTATTTGATTAACTGCGAAAAACATACACTGTATATATCAAGTGTGAAAATGGCAGATACAACTGTTCCTAATATCATATAAGGCTGAACCACTTTGGATTTTTAAAAACATAGTGTACTATTTTCTGATTTTTTTTTAGAACAAACAATTAATCTCAAATAATCTGCAAATGGAAATAACTGTAAAATGCAGACCCGGATTTAATAACAAGTGCTTTGAAGATCCATCTGTAGAGGAAACTCACTTTGGTTACTGTGGCTGTCACACAAATGTAGTGTAATAAAACGATCAAGTTGCATCTTATTATACACAACTTGACTATAAAAACATTACAATTGCACTGCTAATGCAAAAACACTTAGCTGGATGTTTTTAATGTTATTTTTTAATGGACAGATATAGAAAGAAGGCTAACCGCCTGTGTTTTCTGTCTTATATTCCTACTTAAAGTACATTATGCCCCACCCTGCCACAGGCCACATAACAGCAGGAAGAGACCTGGAAAGAGAGAGGGCCCAGATGAGAGTTGAGGCCGACCAGGGATCAATTTAGTCCTCTCTACTGGAAACTGTGTCTCCCTCCTCCTCCTCCTCCTCCTCCTCCTCCTCCTCCTCTCTCATCCTCTTCCTCTCCTTCACGGATCTAAGCAGCCTGCTGCCTGGTGCCTGATTCCTCCTCCAGCATCCATCCTGCATTCTCACCAGCAGCCAGCTGTTCCATTAAAATGGCCATCATTTCATGATAACATCCTCTATATTGTACCAAAATGACATCAGCCCTCAGCAATCAGGGATAATTCAGGCTGCTAATCACACATTTACATTAAGCCGATTATAACGCACACATCCGCGTGTAGGAGGATAAAGCGAGTATACATGGTGGCTGTGTGGCTAACACATCGAAACATCAGCTCCAACGCATTTGTATCGTGATTTCATGTCAATGAAAACCCGCAAACACGCAACCCCCCCCCCCCCCCCCACACACACACACACAAACAACCGCTCTTACCGTCAGGCCTACTGGAGAAGACCGAGGGTCGATTTTGCGTGAAGCCGGCTGAAGGGGGGTGCAGACGGGGCTTCGGCAGCGACAATAACAGCTGAGAGTCAGTGGAGTTTCTTCGGCAGAGGGTCCGGCTTCAGTGCAGGAGGAGGAAAAGGAGTAGGAGGAGGAAGAGGAGGAGGAGGCTGTGTGTGTCGGCGGTCCGCGAGGCAGGGCACTCCCCTGCGCTGGTCTCTGATAGCGACTGGATGCGGGATACGCAGGGCGGGAGGAGCCGCCTGCTTTCAGGCAAAGCAGGCTGGAGCCGAGCATCTGTATGGAAATCAGGACACACTGAGGCCGGGCACAGGCTGGAAACATGCAAATAATGAGGACAAGAGATCCAAAGGGAAAACAGACCGGGAGATTTATTTTCAGATCACCGTGGAGGTCGGTTTCTATAGTAACTACGATAGATTCCCCAGAGGTCTGCGGTAAAATTAGAAATGAGGATCAAAATCCCGTTTATTGCCAAGTAGGGTTTCATACACAACTAAAGGAATTTGCTTCGGAGAGCTGGTGCTTGGACATACGTAGCCTACTGAATATAACGGGTGAATTGCCCTAATTTATTGTATTGGCTTCATATAGCAATATATTCCAGAAGTCTGGTAACATAGTAATGTGGGACATTTTTTTGCATTTCAGACATCTGGAATATATTGCTATATGAAGCCAATACAATAAATCAACACCCTGTACCATTCTGAAATCCCAAGGATGTGCCCTAATCAAACCAAAAGAGAAAATGCCGATATTACACTCATAAAAGAAATGGTAGACATATCAGTTAGTGCCAAGTGGTCTCAGACAATCTGCATTTCCTAATGTGGGACAGTTCTGTGCAAAATGTGGGACACTGAAAAGTCTATGTTGAAAAGCCTCAGTCACCTTAATTCATGTAATAAAAACATCTCAGGTCAGTAACACTCAAAGCTAAATGTGCCATACCATGTTCAGCTATTTTACTATTTATAATGTTATTGTTGTTACAACTGAAGATTTTTTTCTTTAAATTGAAGTTAAATGCATCAATCTGGTTCACTTTGAGGACAAAATTAAGAGATGTATGGATACAGCTCTCAACACTCATATGAAATAGAACTGTATATATTTTAATGATCAAAAAACCATAATAATATGCTCACAACCAATAACAAATATTTGATAAACTCCTCTCTCCTATCTTTATCTTAGTCTGCATTCTTTTTTTTTTATTTATGCATATTTCACTAATCACTCCCCTCTTAAACTGTGTTTTTATATTTTTGTACTGACCCATTGGAATGATTTCTTAACTTAGGCTATTTTTTACAACGTATGTTGGAATTAAATTCATTGCCATCTTTTAAACTCAGACATTTATCCCTAACATCATCCCTGACTTTGTCATACCATTTTAACAGAGATGCATCCCCCCCAATTATATAATATAATTTGCCCTTCACGTTAAATATCTAAAATAATGCATTAGAAGACTAAAACCCTGTAAATAACCATTGCTCTTGCACAATCCATGCCCCTCCACACATTTTTGCCTAACTGAAGTAGGCTTTGAGAACTGTCCCACATTGCAAAACATGTTTCCTAAAGTGGGACGATGGAACATTTGATTGAAATAAAAAATATAGGGTATATTATTTACACCATATTATATTTTCTGATGAACATATAAACACATCCTGATAAAAACTTGCAAGATTGTTTTATTTATACGAAATGTAAAACCTTAACATTAAGTTTGTCAAAACACTGTCATTGACCTTTGGGTGGTCTTCACACAGGGTACTTCCTGTTTGAAGGTTGCTATACCCTCATCTGTGATTTTACATTTGAGAAGTCATGTGGTTTTGATTGCATGACATCACAGCTTGTGTTAACCCATAATTTAATTTGACTCATTTGTTTGCGGAAGACCTACACCCATTTGAGTTTAGGTGTCCCACATTAGGGCAACTCACCCTATTAATTGTTAAATGTTAAAATGTGTAGGCTCCAACCACAATAGGCTAACTGTTGAAAAAATAGAGCAAGAAAGGAGTGTGCAAAAATATACTGTAGGGAAGTTTTCAATCATTGGCCTATTCCTTAAGGGACCCCTGCTATATCATTGAGTAAACTACGGACCCCTGACTTACATTAAAGGAAATATTATGGATATATCAATGCGTACCATTAACTGCAGAAGTGTCTATTTAGACCAAAAAGTCAAACCAATATCTGAAGCTATTTTATGTAAAAAAGAGCGAGTTATAGCCTATACATTTTTTTCAGTTATTAATACTCAATCAGGGGATAGTTTGTTTTTGAACAAAACAGACTCCATGAATTGGTGCACATACTTAAACACAGAATGATCAAAATGACAAAAAACAGGTTACAAGTGATAAATCCGAGTCAGGTGTCTTATCTCTGGTTGCTCATTGACCCCCACTTTATATTTACTAAAAATGCAGACTTTATTCTGGAGCAAATCTGAAAGGCCTGTGTCTTAAAACCTAGTGATGTCAAAGCGAAGGCAAAAAAACAACCCTGCTAATCCTCCTAATTTCATAAATAAAAACCAATGTCATAAGAAATCTCAGAATAATTGTATTCCCCTACTGTAATTGGTACAAACTTGTTTATTAACAGGCATGTCCATTATTTTAGAACAGGAGCTAGGACTGCACCTCCAACTCTTCCGTTATGTAAATCATGTGAAAATAATCCAACTGAGTCAAATTGCAGATTGTGCCTTTGAGCCTTTTTTGCACAATGCTTCTACTTTGAGAGAGTTTAACCGACCAGTCAGAAAACAGTTGACAAAATTATTTTAAAGAGTTTATTTGTCAAAACAGTTACCAGACACCATTATATTGTCCTTCATTAAACAAAGAGTTGTATCTTTGTCATTCAGGTATATTCATCTTGCTTGAGGGCAGCTGTTTTCTGGCCAGTGAAGACAAAAAGGAACCTGAAAAAAGGAAAGACAAATACAGATCATGGCGGAACAATCTGCATGACGGACAGAACTACAATCATTTTAAGCCTCAGCTAAAAGTTCGAATCAGGAGCTAAAAGCTCTCATACGAGGTGTCAGAAAAGTATTTGATTTGTCATCATTGGCTGTATGATATTAATGTGCCAACATAAAAGACTTACCATTCAAATACAAGTCCATAACCAGCAGAATCATGTGGTAACTTTCCCATTTGTTGACTCGTGCACAACCCTGTAAACAGAAAAGCTCAGTTTTAAATTCACATAAAAACCACACATGTTCCTGCATTTACTGTGGGAGCCTCAGCCAAAAGTTAGAATCAGGAGCTAAAAGCTCTCATACGAGGTGTCAGAAAAGTATTTGATTTGTCATCATTGGCTTTATGATACTATGTGCAACATTAGAAACAAACTTACCATTCAAATAAAAGTCCATCACCAGAATCATGTAGTAACTTTACCATTTGTTGACTCTTGCATAACCCTGTAAACAGAAAAGCTCAGTTTTAAAATTCACATAAAAACCACAAACGTGTTCCTGCATTTACTGTGGGAGCCTCAGCCAAAAGTTAGAATCAGGAGCTAAAAGCTCTCATACGAGGTGTCAGAAAAGTATTTGATTTGTCATCATTGGCTGTATGATACTATGTGCAACATTAGAAACAAACTTACCATTCAAATAAAAGTCCATCACCAGCTTTCAGTCAGCAGAATCATGTGGTAACTTTCCCATTTGTTGACTCGTGCACAACCCTGTAAACAGAAAAGCTCAGTTTTAAATTCACATAAAAACCACACATGTTCCTGCATTTACTGTGGGAGCCTCAGCCAAAAGTTAGAATCAGGAGCTAAAAGCTCTCATACGAGGTGTCAGAAAAGTATTTGATTTGTCATCATTGGCTGTATGATACTATGTGCAACATTAGAAACAAACTTACCATTCAAAGAAAAGTCCATCACCAGAATCATGTAGTAACTTTACCATTTGTTGACTCTTGCATAACCCTGTAAACAGAAAAGCTCAGTTTTAAAATTCACATAAAAACCACAAACGTGTTCCTGCATTTACTGTGGGAGCCTCAGCCAAAAGTTAGAATCAGGAGCTAAAAGCTCTCATACGAGGTGTCAGAAAAGTATTTGATTTGTCATCATTGGCTGTATGATACTATGTGCAACATTAGAAACAAACTTACCATTCAAATCAAAGTCCATCACCAGAATCATGTAGTAACTTTACCATTTGTTGACTCTTGCATGACCCTGTAAACAGAAAAGCTCAGTTTTAAAATTCACATAAAAACCACAAACGTGTTCCTGCATTTACTGTGGGAGCCTCAGCCAAAAGTTAGAATCAGGAGCTAAAAGCTCTCATACGAGGTGTCAGAAAAGTATTTGATTTGTCATCACAGGCTACAAATAATTCAAATGCTGACATATTGCACGGACTCACCAGGTCTCAAACTCAGCGAGGTCATAGCCAACCAAGAGCTTCCATCTCAGGAGCGTGTGAAACACAGCAACCTCAGATCTTTGTCCGATAGGCATGAAGCTTTTTCTGTGGAAGCCATCTTTAGCCTTCATGCAAGTCACCCAGGCACCATTCCCAGCTGGAATCCATACAGCTTACTGGATAGAGGGAAAGAAAGGCAAAGGTCACGAACAAATTCCAGCTGCCCCAGTTGTAATGCTATTTAACCATTTCGATCCTACACGATAACTGTGACATTAACACATATGTCTCAACCGATGTGCGTGCAACTGGAGTTTGTTCTTTATTCAACTACACATTCTTATGAAAGACAAAAGTTATAGCTAAAATCTGAAGCGGCAACTTACTCTAAACTTGTTTTGAGTATAGATATAATAATCCTATATCTATACTCAAAACAAGTTTAACGTTAACTTAATGAAACCCTAAAAAACACCACGTGTCAGCTCTGGCCCATAAAGAACATCCACGAGTTGCTGGCAAAACTGTAGTTGTACAGTATTTAGCATAGACACAACGTATTCCACATCTCATCATAATACTCACCGGTCAGGCTTGCTGCAGGAAAACTGGATAGATTTTCGTTTCCAATGGGTAACATTTGAAGAAACCGCTGAGAGGAGCATCGTGAGTTCTTTCCTGCTGCCATGCTGCATGTAGAAGAGGACGGAGGAACCGGAGGAGATGAAGTTAAGGGCTTCCGTCTAACGCGAACCGGAAATCCCTCCCCTTTTTGAAAAACGTTAGCTAGGTAGCTATTTCGTAGCTAGCTAGCACCTTTCGTTGGCCTTTCTGAACTAAAACTGGAGACATACTGATGAGACTTTGTCCTCATATCCCTTGCTTATCAAACCTTCAATTATTGCAATACACACACACACACACACACACACACACACACACACACACACACACACACACACACACACACACACACACACACACACACACACACACACACACACACGTCCTTTAAATAAAGCGAAAAACAACGATCAGAGTGTGTGCTGACACTGACATCGCAGGCCTTACGTCAGAGCCTCATGGTAGTTGTAGTTTTTAAATGTTAGGATGCTAAAACAATTACACTCATTTAATGCTGGTTAAATGAGCACGTTTTGCGAACAAGTACAGTTATAGGTTACGCATTTGTTTATAAGGGAATAACCGGACTATTCAATTACATATGTTTCAAACTTATATGAACCTATTAAGATTTTAAACTCTCTGAACTTTGAAACGTTGCAACTGCAGTAAAAAGTAAATAAAAAAATCCCAGCCTTTTAAAAGTTAACACACTGTAAACAACTATTTCAAAAGCTGCAATCTCAAACCCCTCATTTAAAACAATGTTCTTAATCCAATATCATAGGGGATTCAAGGGGAGGATTGAAGATTCTTCAATCGATGATG
>NC_136912.1:15928934-16053934 GCF_949606895.1 Notothenia rossii | reverse complement strand
CTTGAATGCTTTAATCATAAAAACAACCTACATTGGCTACACATGCATTTAAAGCAATATGATCATAGAGTGTTTAAATACAAATTAATATAAGAAGAATCTAAACTCAATGACCAAATCTTTAATTTTAGTGAGTAAATGTGTGTGTCTCACCAGGGCTCTGTGCCGGCTCCATACTGTCAGGCCCTGGTATGGGGACCCTGCGCGTGGGGGTTGGGGGGTCAGTCTGTGTATTCCTCATGGTGACTGTGCAGGGTTTTGGTGAGACAGGTGGCTTCAAGGACTTCCTGGCCTCCATCCACTCACAGCTCTCCTCCGTCCTATCAGCAACATCGGACACCGGCCTCCGCCTCAGCACCACGCTGCCGTTCTGCTGCGGCTCGCCTACGATTTTACGACTACTCTCTGTGTGACTGCTGGGAGAGTCCACCTGGTTATTGCTAGGAGTGACACTTTCTGTTTGATCAGATCTGCGTTGTTTCCTGCGTATGGTTTCAGAGCCTGTTGTCATAGTAACGGCGTTAGCATCAACGGATGCAGGCGCCTCGGAGTCTGTCGGCACGGGACGTGGCCTTCGTCGGAGCGTTGCTGTGCTGTCCGAGATCTCTGATGATGAGGAAGAAACCATGGTGGAGCGGGGCCGAGGCTCTGGGCGTTGCTGGACTGGTTGCCGTGGTAACAAGTCGATGGGATCACAAGGGAGGGCTTCCAGTCCGCAGATGGTCCGGCGCCGACTTAAGACATCCTCTTCCTCTGAGCCAAGACCTCCTGCACCTGCCTGCCGACGTAGAACAGGGGGACTCACCTGGGGTCACATGAGTGTTACACATGCTTTTTGCTAAAACATCTATTTAACTATTGTCGCCATAGTATAAACGAGTGTTGTAAAGCAACAAAGTTTATTTATAAAGGAACTTGCACTTGAGTATTTTCCTTTTTTTGTTACTTTATACTTTTAATCTCTTACATTTATTTGAGGGCTCCAGTTACTTTGCAAATTCAGATTATTAATACAATAACAAAATATAAATCCACTAATAAATGATGATGTATTATCACCAAGCATTGGATACAGAACATACAATGAATTAAAGTGATGTCCACAATAATGCATTACTAATTATAATTCAGCAATATAATTCAAAACTTTTACTTGGGATACTTAATGTTTTTTAGCATTTTTAAATTTTTTCAATAGGCGCTTTCACACCGGAGTACTTTTCCCAGTATAGTTCCGATATAGTTCCGAACATTTGCGTTCACACCAAAAAAATCCAGAACTAGAACTTAGTTCACTAGAAACGTTTCAGTCCCTGCTAGAGAGCAGGTACTTTCATGGGAGAAAAAGGTTCCCATTTCTGATTGGCTGGGCGGATTGCAAACCACGCCCCGTAAAACTCCCCAAAAGTTTTGTGAAGCCGCCATTTTATTTGCTCGTATTAGCATTATTAGCATTAGCATTAGCCAAGCGCACAAACGCAGAGAGACTAACTTATGGCAACACAAAATAAAACGTGGGAGCGGTGGAGTGATGAGGAGATGCTGGGACTCCCAGCAGTTTGGGTGGCAGTATATGCTGTGAAGTTGTTTGCAGCCTGCCAGTAAACCCAAAGCAGAAGAAGAAGAAGTGACGTCAGCGGCTTCATTTGCCTAATCCTTCCTCAGGGACTTATTCCGGTGTGAACGCGATCTGCTCTTTAGTTAATCTGAACTAAAGTGTTCTGATGAACTAAGTATGGCAAAGTACTTGGTGTGAAAGCGCCTATTGTTACTTAAGTAATATTTTCAACACTGGAGCTTTACTTATTTTCGCACTGTGGCATTGTTACTTTTACTTAGTAGAAGATCTGAATGATTCACCTGTAGGTAGCTGGTGCTTCCTCCCACATTCCTCGGCAGGGTTTTGGCTCCACCCACGATGGATGTTTCCAGCATAGCAGCGAGGCTACGAACACTCCCAGAATTCCCCTCTGATCTCTCCAGGCCCCCTGAGTCCTGAGACCTTAAAGCGGAACCCAGGCTACCGCAGTCACTGGCTCGCCGCTCTCGATAGCTTGGCGGCCCCAGCAGACCCTCCACCTGCCCCTCTGCATCCCCATCGCCCCCAGTAATGGAAGAACAGGAGCGTTTAGGTGGTGTTGGGGGCCGACCTTTACGCCGGGGACGGAGCGTGACGGATGATTGGCTGCGGTTTACAGTGACATCATTAGGGGCAGGATGTGCGGAGCTGCTGCGGCACACAGTGGCGTATCTAGAGTCTGACTCTGAGCCAATGAGACTGTGAGTTCTCCGTCGCTCTTCCTCCTCACTGGGCAGGCGGAGCAGTGGCACTGATGAATCTGCTGCTGCCAACTGGGTGGAGGGTCGCGGCCGAGCCCTGGGGGAGGCCTGCTGGGTCCGGCCATGTGGGGGGGTTTGTGGTGGGGTTTGTGTTGGAGTGTGGGGAGGCGTCTGTGAATGTGGGGGACCTGGGCGAGGTTTGGCCAGCGGGCTGGGGGCACCGTCTCTCTGCTTCCTCGCCTCCCTCCGGGCCTCTGAGCTGGTGCTGCCACCTGGGCTGGGGGGAGGGGAAGAGGAGCTCTGAACGTCCTCAGACCCCCTTTCCCCCCTCTGCAGGTCCTTTAGTCTCCTCACTCCCAACATCAGCTTCTTTTGATGGCCTGAGGGGAGGCAGCAGTGTGGAGGAGACAGATAGTTATTTTATTTGCAGTATTCTGTTCTATGAAGGTCTGTTAGCAAAATAAATGCTCAGTGATTCACAACAAGCTGAATAATGTATGTCAATATTACAGATAGAACAGAATTACGGTATGCGACAAGTCTGACCATCACATTTGTAATATATACTGTATGTATAATTGTTATTTGTAGGTACAAGACAATCTATATATCTACAAGCTTTTCAAAATAATATTCTAAATCTAAATAATGTAGCTGAGTCTTACCAAGTTTGGTAATGCCAATCTCTTGCAGATCTTCAAGGCTGATGTCGGAGATGAAGTCAATGTTTTCATACCCATTCTGCACCAGAACCTGGTAGTACTGACTCAGGCCCAGGTGAGACAGCCAGTCTCCCAGGTTAGCCTAAAACACACACAGGAGCACACATACATGAGCACAATATGAAAAGCTTGTGCACAGCTTACAAGTTACAGAGTACAATTCTATTTCATTTTGATTCAGAAAAACTAGTTTCTTAGCAGATTCTTTAAAGAGATTTGAGGGTGTATATACGTATACACCGTATATTCTTGTGTTCATGCAGCTACAATATCTCTCCTTTTCATATTTTGTGTAGTACACGTGAGAACCTTACAGGCTTGTTGTCTGGCAGCCAGTCTGTGGACGGCAGCTTGCTGATCTCTGATGTTAACTTCTTTCGATGTCCGGGCTTCATGACCCCAATTGCCGTCAGGTCCTTCAACACAAAGCACACTTAGTCACACTAAGAATTCAGCATAAAACTACTATGGGAGTTTTTTTCTCTCAAAATGTACACATTAGTATGCACATATTTGACATTGTGCATGAGCTGTGTGTGATATGCCTTCAGGAATATTTTGCTTTGGACAATCTCTGATGAGTGTCCCCTGCTCTGAGGAAGGGTTATGTCATACCACTGTCTCCCCTTCAATACACAAACACACACTAGTACTAAAAACACACTCAAGGACAAACACAGGGAAGCGATTACAGCACAGACTGGAACACACAGCCATGTGTGAATACAGGTATGTAAATGAAGCAGACAGAGTATGAGTGGTTGAGGCTCAGGACTCACACCAGGGGGTCAGGTGACAGAGACAGGAGGGTCATGATGACATCATCCACGTCAGCTGATTTGAGAGTTTTGCTGGGCGGAGCCTTGACAGACAAGGGGCGGGGCGTGAGGTGGTCAGGTGTCATGACCTTACCTCGCAGGTCATGCAGCTAATGGTGTCTAGATCATATCCCGCGGTGAGGAAGTGGGTGGTGTAGAACTGCAGCTGAAACTCACCCAGCCACGCCACTACTGCCTGCTTCTAGAACACAGAACAAAGAACACTACTTCCTGCTTCTAGAAGAGTCCATGGGAATTCTTCTAGAAAAGGGAACACACAGAACTGTTCTAGAACACAGCATTGCAGCCTGCTTTAGAACACGGGAGAGAATACGGTTCTAGAACACAGGGAAGAAGAGTGTTCTGGCATAAAACATAGCAGTTTATTCAAGAAGAGAGGAGAAAAGACAGTTCTAGAACACAACTTAGCAGCCGTTCTAGAACACAGGAGAAATTACTTATCTTCTATCTAGAACACATTATAGCAGCCTGCTCTAGAACCCAGGAGACAATACTGTTCTAGAACACAACATAACAGCCTACTGTCAAACAAAAGGGAAACGGGGGTTTTAGAATGCAACAACCTTCTTCTAGAACATAGGGGGCAAGACTATTTCAGTACACAACATAGCAGTTTACTCCAGTACATAGGAATGAAGAAGTTTTAAATCACAACATTGCAGCCTGTTCTAGAACTTAAGGAGTAAGGACTGTCCTAGAACACACCATAACAGCCTACTCTAGCACACAGGAGAGATCTTTTGTAGAAAAGGTGCAGAAACTTCCATTGTAATCCCAAAATGTAACCCTGTAACCCAACACAATCTGAGACGCAAATCATAACAATACATTGAAAACCTGTTGTGGAACACATTATAAAGACCAGCTTAGCTTTTCAGTTTGTCTTTAGCTACCAGAACAAACTAACAAACCAACCTACCTATACTCAATGAGATAACTTCAGGGTTTTCATGAATAATAGAATAAATGGATCGTACATTGGGTTGACCAACCCTTTATAAACCTTGCAATCGTATCAATGCTCAGAAGGGACAGCTACTCCAACATTTAACTATTTGAATCAAAACAATCTAGATTAATGGCAATATGACCTATGACAGAACACTGCTGTCGCCTGGTAACTAAGAAATGCTTGATTCTAGCTTGCTTCATTGGCCTGCTTCTAGAACACATGGAATTTAACCCGGTACAGAAAACAGACAGCACTGGTTCTAGAGCAGAGCGGCAGCATGTGGGTGTTTGCCGTCTCAGTGTGGTGTGAGGAGAGGGGGTGGGTGGAGGTAGGCAAGACAGCCACAGACTCCTCAATGTGTCGGTTACTATGCCTGTCTCCATGGTGACACATTTGCATGCCCATCTTCAGAGTGTCATCTGTTCAGGTGCAACCCAGCCACCTTGGCAGATGCCTCACTGAAATCAATGAACTCAATGAACTCACACTTGTAGATGTAGATTTCTCTCAAACCAAAGCACTGTTTGAGAAAAATCTGAAAGAACAGAAAGAGGAGGCTCCAATCTGCCATCCAAGAACTCACTTTCCCATCATCCTCCTCTGCCTTCCGCTCAAACGACCGCTGTTCATGAACAGTGCAACTGGAGGTGCCTTGGGCTATAGGTCGAGAGGTGAGAGAAGGGAGAAAAACAAGAAACAAGAAATTAAACAAATTACGTTTGAAATGCAAAGGACAGTTTTGTTATTTCACCCTTTTATATTTTGATAATTACAATATAACACACCATGTTCTTTTTTTATCTTCATCTAATCTTATCATTCTAATACAAGGATATTTTCACAAGGACACAGCCATCTGGAATAGAGCTAAGTGCTGAGTGAGAGCAGTGTGATAATAATAACGCTGCTGCAATTAAAAGTATATATATACCATAACAACGGCTTTTATACTGTATCTACAGTCCTACACGCTGAATCCCCCTGCTGTAAACTAGAGTTAATTTCTCTCACCAAGCCGTAACGTAGGTGCTAATTGGCTGTAGTCTGCGGTGTGGTAAAGTGTGACTTTTGGCCAAGATGAAGGCAACATGAGGAGACCCAAGAGTCAGCTTTGTTGCATCTACCTCTCTGATATTGGGTTGGTGGATCAGGGACAGAGACTAAGAACAGAGGGTGTTGTATGCTGTACGGATTGTAAATTCTCCTGAGGTTTATTTGTCATTTGTGATATTGGGAAATATGAATCAAATTGTATTAATTGATTGATTGATCAAACATGATGTATGTCTGTTTTAAATTGTATCAGTAAATTTTGACACTCAGTTTGTCACATGAAAAATCATTTATAAAATACTGGCGAGTTTCTTAATAATTTATTAGAACAGTTTATTCGTAACTAAGTATTATGTTACATGATGTGTAATAATTGACAAATTCTATTATAATGGGAACAAATACTGAACTTCCTTGGTTAAAGATCATGGAAGACACCTGTTTGGTGTTTCCACTCGACTATGAGTTCAAAATGTGAAGTTATTTCTCCATAAATATTTTACAAACAGCTTCAAAAACGTCTCTGCTCTGAAACAAAATCTTACTATAACTCTGTTCTAATAAATTATTAACAACTTAATGGACCTGGAACCTGGTGACTTGTTGCAAAGCCAAAACATTGTGTTACAGAGTGATAAAGTGCTGTATGTTGAGGTTGAGAAACATTGGAGGATCAAATCAAGCCAGGCATATCGTGAAAATGTTGTGGTGTATCTGAGACACCATATACATGTCTATATAAATGTATAACATTTGTTTTCGAGACATATTGTGAATCTACTTTTTCTAAGCCCCAGACACTTAACTGAAGAGGAGTGCAGCTGCTAACAGTGTTAACTTGCAAATATCACTTGAGAATGAAGTTTACAAGCTACAATATATATATAGCTATCCAATATAATCCTAGTAAAAATGTTAAACACATGCAGTGGTTATTAAATGATGGCGAAACTTGCCAGTCAACATACATTTCAGAGAACCATCTGCTGATATTTCTTTTCTATGAGCATTTGGATTTTTGAGGTCTGTCTCTTTCTCCTTCCCCTGCTCATGTAAGTTTTTATTCCGTTTATTTCAAGAAACAGAAAATGACCCTGACAACCAAAAATAATGAATCCCAGGATCGAGCAAACTGTCACTGGCTGTTCAGAACCGTATTTTACAGCAGCCTTTATAAATAAATCATTACTATTATGCACGGGGACCGGAAACAGTACTCATGTCTGATGTGAACAGACAGCTGGTCTTTAGAGGGCCAGGTTGACTAAAAGTGAAATGAAGAAAGAATATTCATAAAAGCAGTCATCCAAACCAGCCATGGGGCACTTGTTGTTCTGTTAAACACCGCCTTGATCTCTCTTAATTTACTCCAGACAGAATGTGTTACACTTTTTTTATTAGGAAGTGAGGATAGACATTGTATTATCTGTTTAAATAACTGCTGTCTTTGATCAAATAGCAGAAGGCAGCAGCTGAACAGACTTTAGACTTAAATGAATCATAGCACACACTTTCACTATAAGTAACGCTGAGGCTTTGATCTTGTGTTTGGGTGAGTTTGTGTGCTTACTCGCTGACTGCTCAACAGACTGCGACTGCTCCAGGAGATGCTCCTTAGCTTTCACAGACTGGGACAGCACAGTGGCCAGGAGCTAAAAACAGTTGAAAAAACACACACACACTCAGAAAATTAAACATTTACTCAAGCATAATCATACAAATCCAAGAGGTGTCTTATTACTCAGTCGGCTGACTGCACATTCCGTTTGCATTTCCTGCAGTTCAACAACAACACATGCAGCAGAAATCTGAGAATAAGTACCGAGGATGTACTTCCAGAATAATATGGGAACACCTTCTAGTTTGGCTTACATGTAACTCATTAATTTTTAAGGTACTACCTAAAAATAGACTAGCTATGTATATTCGGTGATAAGATCAATTTAAGAATGTGGTAAAGGTGTTGGAGAGCAGACCTGTAGGGTGACATACAGAATTAAAATGTAAGGACAGTGGACAAATGAAAAAAAAATGTTGACATCATAGTCACAAAATATAATTGACTGAAGACACTTCAATAGCTTGAATCAAGTATGCAGGTTTATGTTGTCGTTGGGGCAAATCGTTTGGCAAAGTCCTCCAAAAATACATATAATCCTATTGCACAAATACCATGCAGCATGACCAGCGTGACACACGTATTATTTTGTTAAAGTGTGACTACATTTGAATATAATAACAAGAGTAGAGAAATTCTACTGGATTCAGGTCTGTTCTGCCGCCCGCAGTGGGCATCCCCTGCAAAGGTTCGGATGTGATACTCAAACAGTTACCGGTTGCCTTGTCACAGACAATCTGCTCGACAAAATATGTTTGTCTTTTTTGTTTCCCTGCGATGATGGTTCTTCAGGACTGCTTCTTAAGCTCAAATCACACTTTCACAGACTTTGCTGGTGTTTCTAAATTAGATGACAATGTATGTGCGTCGTTTAAAAGGAAAATATGTCTGGTTTTCTTGTTATTATTGCTATCAGGAAATGTGCAACCAAACCCTGGTCCGCCCAGTAGTAGTAGTCAAATCGCTACTCCTGCTGATTTTAAAGCTAGGTCTGGGTTGGGTTTCATCCACTTGAATGTGCGCAGTCTGTTAGGTAAACTAGACTTTGTCCGCATTTGGGCAACCTCGACTGATGCTGACGTCATTGTTTTATCAGAAACATGGCTAAACAAATCAATTTTGGACTCTGACATTGCCTTAAATGGTTATAATGTGTATCGTACCGACCGGCCTAATAAATGTGGTTGCGTTGCCATTTATGTTAAAAATAAGTTCAGTGTAACCACTGTAGTTTCCAAATCTATCATTAAGCAATTTGAATTTTTAGCCATAAATATAGAAGTGGCAAAGGGTCAACAGGTCATGGTAGTGAGTTGTTACAAACCCCCCTCAGCTGTCAAAGACTCCTTTTCTTCACTAGCAAAACTTTTATCGCAACTAGACTAAAAGGAAATAGTGCTACTTGGAGATTTTAACTGGGAATGGTTAACTGCAGTGTCAGAGGATTTTAAAAACCTTTGTATCTCTTTAAATGTTACTCAGATTGTTGACAGTCCTACTCGTCCTAACACTAAGTCCCCTAATAAATCCTCCCTATCTCATTTTAACTAATGTTCCCTATAAATACTCATCTGTGGGAGTATTTGCAAATGATTTGAGTGATCACTCTGTTGTAGCCACAATTAGGGACACTAAGGTCCAAAAGGTTAAACCTCACATTATCATTAAGAGAGACATAAAGCATTTTGTGGAGCAGGGTTTTGTTCATGACCTGTTTGGGTTTGATTGGGGAAAAATCGATTTGTGTGCTGATGTAGAAACTGCATGGTCTTATTTTTATCTTGGTTTTATGGAGATCATTGATAGACATGCACCCCTGCATACATTTAGAGTGAAGGGACGAGACAGTCCTTGGTTTTCTGCTGAACTGTCCAGTCTCCTGCATGAGAGAAACGAGGCCTGGGCAAAGGCTAGGAAATCAGGCTCAGAGGTCAAAATAAATCAAAGTACTATCTGTCAGTAACCACAAAGAATCTGAATAATCCTGAATTTTTTTTGGAAAGCCATTAAATCGTTATCCACCGGTGATATCCGTAATGAGCTACCTCCGTGCATTACCACAGCATCTGGCTCCATATCGGACAGGGCTACTATGCTAAATTGCATTAATGAGCATTTTGTGTCCTGTGGTTCTCTATTTGATTCTGTCACTAACTCTGTTTCTGTGAACACTACAGTCTGTGACTCTGAAAAACGTGTTTTGGAAAACCCTTTTTGTTTTACTCCTTTTACTGTTGTTCGTGAACAACTTAGAACCTTTCTTTTTAAAGATAGCTGCAGATTTTATTGCTCCACCTCTTACTACTCTTTTTAACCTCTCCCTCAGCACAAATACAATTCCAAAATTGTGGAAGTCAGCGTATGTCCTGCCTTTACTAAAAGGAGGGGAGGCCACCTTATTAAATAACTATAGGCCAATCTCTAAGTTGTCAGTTCTGGCGAAGGTGCTCGAACGCCTAGTGAGTGAACAGGTAAAGGAGTTTTTATATAAAAATGATATCCTGTCTAAACATCAGTCAGGCTTCAGAAAGCAACATAGCACCATCACTGCCACAATGAAAGTGGTGAATGATGTGGCGAGTATTTTAGATAATAAGCAGAGTTGTGCAGCTCTATTTTCTGACCTGTCCAAAGCGTTTGACACCGTTGATCATCGCATCTTAAAGCAGAGGCTAGCCAGTATAGGCATGTCCAGCCATGCAGTGGGGTGGTTTGTGAACTACCTCTCTGAAAGGTCTCAATGTGTTCATTTCGATGGGCTGTCTTCTGAGTGGTTGAACATTTCAAATGGTGTTCCCCAAGGTTCTGTTTTAGGTCCACTTTTATTCTCCATCTACATCAACAGTTTAGGTGAAAATGTCGATGAAGCCACTTTACATTTTTATGCGGATGATACCGTGATGTACTGTGCAGGTCCCTCCATTAAGGAGGCTGGTGTTAAATTACAGGCTGTTTTTAACATTATTCAGACTCAGCTCTCTGAACTAAAGCTTCTTTTAAATGTTGATAAAACCAAGGTAATGCTCTTTTCTAAAGCTAAAAAGACACCAGAGCCTGTTTTAGATATTGTAACTACGCAAGTAATAAAACTTGAAGTGGTTACCTGTTACAAATACCTTGGTATCTGGCTTGATAATTTTCTCACTTTTAAACTTCATGTAAATAACCTGCTTAAAAAGCTGAGGGTTAGGCTAGGTTTCTTCTACAGGAACAAGTCCTGTTTCTCGCTTGAAGCCAGGAAAAGGCTATTCACTGTGACCTTTTTACCTGTGCTGGACGATGGTGATCTGATGTATATGAATGCACATGCCAATTGCCTGGTCAAGTTAGATGCTGCGTATCACAGTGCTCTAAGATTTGTGACAAATTGTAAAGCATTAACACATCACTGTACCCTGTATGCAAGGGCTGGTTTGCTTTCATTAACTGTACGGAGGCTCAGTCACTGGTACATTTTTATATACAAAGCCATGTTAGGGAAACTTCCATCTTATATCTGCTCCCTGATCTCACGGAAAATTGTAAGTGGCTACTGCCTGAGATCAAATGCTGTGGTTTTATTAAATGTGCCAACTGCTAGGACTGTCTTAGGGAAGACAGCTTTTAGATGCGTAGCTCCTCTGTATTGGAATAGTCTGCAAAAGGAATGGAAGCTGAGCAATCTGGTGCCACTAAATGTTTTTAAAGCTCGGTTGGATGCTACTCAATCGGAAGCTATTGGTACCTGTTTCTGTGGATAATAATGTAAATGATGCTGTACTGATGTTTCATGTGGAACTACTTGAGCAGGTCTCCCTTGAAAAAGAGATCAATGATCTCAATGGGATTCATCTGATTAAATAAAGGCTTGAAATATCAGACCCAAATCATACGAACTACAAACAATAGTATAAGGTTTAAACATTTTCAATAAATATAGATTTAAGTTAGTATGTTAGATACAGTATGTTACAGTTCAGCCATGCATGCATGATTTGTTTTGGCATTTGGAGGCTTATTTAACTGCGTACTCCGTAAAAAGGACAAACCAGGAGATCACCATCTTAATGAAACTGAAAATGAATGATTTCAACGAAAGAACAAAGTAAGCAGGAAACAGAGTTGTGGTTAACCAGGTAACTAGTGTTTGTTTCCTGGAAATGTTTTGCTGTTTCCCAGAAACGACATGCTTGTTTTTGTAAAGATCCAGAAGCAATGTGATGGAAGCACATGAAAACACACACGCAAAAAATAAAAAATCTTGTCTTACCTTCACTCCTTCAGATTGTGCATGCAAGCCCGGGGCGTTAAGGCCGTGTGTGTTGACCCCCGGCGTGTGTGCGGGCAGTGGACTCGGGGCCGGGGTGGTCAGAACGTGTGTGTTCCCAGAGCTCTGCAAGCTGCTGGTGGAGCGAACACTGCCGAGGCTTCCAACACTGCCACTGCGCTCGCCACCTTCACACACAAACACCAGTAATGGAGGATAACTGATTAGACTTGTCACAAACTAGGTGCTATTTCTACTATAACTTAAGTGAAATATCTTCTAGTTCTACTTACACCACCACAGACTTGCATATTGCATGATGCAGCATGCCTGAGATACATATTCACATTGAGTTTACCTGCCAGCGGTCTGCGCAGCACCCAGATGTCCTCATTGGCCCCACTCGGATGTCCCAGAGTTGGAGAGCCCTGAGGACTCTGCTCTGCTGTCCGTGAGCCTGTCACACACACACACACACACACACACACACACACACACACACACACACACACACACACACACACACACACACACACACACACACACACACACACACACACACACACACACACACACACACACACACACACACACACCAACTGTTCAGTGGACAAATTCAACAGCTTCAAAGACCCACATGACAATGTGTGTGACATAATTTCATTTATAAATGTGTTTAACTCTTAAAGGAACAGAAGAAAGCAAACCCAAAGATACACTCACTCACCTACACATTCATAAACACATAATTATTATTCACAGTGGTTCGGACACCTCTGAGTGCTAATAACTCCAAACCTGTAAAGCCCGACGTTTCCTTTAGGCTAGTTCATGATAAAGCTGTCTATAATTTTACAGTATATGATAAGTAATGCTTCTTTAATACTGAAAGTGTTTGAAAATCGTGCCAGTCTTTTGAATGTTTCAGGTAAAGAGTCAGTTCACTGGAATGACAAAAAGATGTTCCAGAACAATTGAAGTATTTGATGTTGCATGAAAACAAAATGTTGAAAGAAATGTTGTGGTCGATGAAGATAAATAATAGATTATCTATCGATGATTTCCAGTTTTTTTTATCACCTATGGAACAAAATAGTTCCCACTGAAATAAAATAGCAGAAGAACTGGATAGGAGTAAGAGGGAAAATATACCTTTCTGTCATAAGGGTGAACTGATCCTTTAATATCGATATACTGTATACACACTTAATTATTCACACACACACACACACACACACACACACACACACACACACACACACACACACACACACACACACACACACACACACACACACACACACACACACACACACACACACACACACACACACACCAACTGTTCAGTGGACAAATTCAACAGCTTCAAAGACCCACATGACAATGTGTGTGACATAATTTCATTTATAAATGTGTTTAACTCTTAAAGGAACAGAAGAAAGCAAACCCAAAGATACACTCACTCACCTACACATTCATAAACACATAATTATTATTCACAGTGGTTCGGACACCTCTGAGTGCTAATAACTCCAAACCTGTAAAGCCCGACGTTTCCTTTAGGCTAGTTCATGATAAAGCTGTCTATAATTTTACAGTATATGATAAGTAATGCTTCTTTAATACTGAAAGTGTTTGAAAATCGTGCCAGTCTTTTGAATGTTTCAGGTAAAGAGTCAGTTCACTGGAATGACAAAAAGATGTTCCAGAACAATTGAAGTATTTGATGTTGCATGAAAACAAAATGTTGAAAGAAATGTTGTGGTCGATGAAGATAAATAATAGATTATCTATCGATGATTTCCAGTTTTTTTTATCACCTATGGAACAAAATAGTTCCCACTGAAATAAAATAGCAGAAGAACTGGATAGGAGTAAGAGGGAAAATATACCTTTCTGTCATAAGGGTGAACTGATCCTTTAATATCGATATACTGTATACACACTTAATTATTCACACACACACACACACACACACACACGCACACGCACACGCACACACACACGCACACACACACACACACACACACACACACACACACACACACACACACACACACACACACACACACACACACACACACACACACACACACAGTATATATACTGTATATATACAGGTGCTGGAACTAGCAGATATATTCTATATGCTCTATGTGGTTTTGTCAAAAGGTAAACAGCAGTACCTTTTTGACTCTGCTGCTCCGGAGAAGTGGAGAAAGGAGGGGGAGGAGGAAGAGGAGGAGGCGGAGGCGGAGGGTGAGAAGTGGATAGAGAAGGAGGAGAGATGGGAAAAGGAACGTACCCAAAGGAGGAGAAACGAGCGAGGGATTGTGTGTCGGGGTTTAGAGTAGGGGGAGGCAGATGCAGGGGGAGGACTTTGGAGGGGGGGTATGAGTTTCCGTTGACGGCGGCAATGGGACAGGGGTTGGCCCTGCGGAGCAGGAGGGTGTGGCACTGCAGGGAGGGGGAGTGACCTGGACACGAGCCAGGAGGAGGGAGGTGCAAAACAACAATAACACAACAATAACAACTGATCAGTCAACTTGAAACGAAAACAAATCTAATCAGATATGAAAATGTATGAAATAATAACTGATTGAAATCAAAATATGAGAAATTAAAACATCTATATATCCACAGGGAATATATCTCTATACATGTAAATATTAAACAACTATAACAACAAAGCAAACAAACAATATGAACAAAAGCATAATAATCAAGCAGAGCGGGTTGGGCTTGACAGGCTTTTCAAGGGGGGGGGTGTGACAGAAGGATCAGAGATATAGAGGGGTGAGGGTGACAGCCAATAGGGGAAAGGATTGATCAATGGAGATGTTTGACAGGTTGGGAAAAAAAAGCCTAAAAAGGCTGATGATGCTGCAGCTATAATGATCGGCTGCTGAACTCACACACATGCGAAGCACACACACACACACGCATCACCCACCCACACATCACCCACCCACACACACACCAACACACATACAGCTGTGATGTGGGTGGTCACCTGCCCTCTTGATGACTTCCACCATGTTGGAGGGAAAGTAGCCCACACGGTCATTTCCTGTGCGGTTGTCATGTATGCAGCCTTTCCATCGGCCGTCAGAGTGCTGCTCCAAAACCTGCAAACAAACAACAGTTTACAAAAATATGATCAAATCCTGTTTGCAGTTTTGTAAAGAGGACATATTAAGCACATTTTCAGGTTCATATTTGCATTTGGTGCTTCTACTGGGACATGTTTTCATTTAAAAAATGTATTTATTTTTCTCATACTGCCTGTGCTGCAGCACCTCTTTTCACCCTCTGTCTGTAACAGAGTCTGCTCTGATTGCTCAAATGATTCAAAATCTCCCATCCCTTACCCTATCACGTACAATGTGTAGGAGCGCTAACCAATAGCAGCGCAAGTCTTGCATAATGATTTCACTATGTTACTGAAGTAAACAAAGGAGTCCAATGGAAGCATTTGCACAATAACCTATATCACAGTACAGGGAAGGGAAAGCCCGAAAAAGCATAATAGACCCTAACTAGAGTTGGCTACATCTATGTTTAAAACATTTTTATCAGATCTATGTACCGTGATAATGTCTCCATTTTTGATGTTGAGGCTGGTCAGGTCGTAGTTGTTGCAGTAATCCTTCAGGGCACGCACCTGCATCGCAGCCGAGGCATCTACGGGCAGAATACAGAGTGAGCAGTGGAGTTGAGTGGAGGACAATCAGCAGAGAGTTTTACATGTGTGGAAAAAAAGGACTGTTTAATCAAGACACAAGGCTCTCCCCATACATCATACTAAATTAATAATTTCCACAATAAATTATCTATATCTATTTTGACGATTCCAGCCGTGGTATTACATGGAATTGGATTGTGAGACTAAATTGAGTGTTATTCCCGGTGGTACTCACCTCTCAGTAGTTGTTTGATCTCTCGACTGGCCTGTGTGGTGGTGAATTGGTTAACAATGTCCAGGGCCGTTTGACTCAGAGTGTTTCTCACCCCTGCACTGATGCCACTCTGGATGGAAGAGGATAAGAAACAAGATTAGAGCTGCAATGGGAAATTGTTCTGTGTTAGTCTGGCTGTGTGTAGATGCCCAGTGGGAAAATGTGCCTCTGCAAGAACATCAAAAGCACGACAAAAGTGTTGAAAAGACAAAACAGAGCTAATTTGAATATTGCAGGACAGGTAGGATGCTGGCCATACTGCTAGACTTTCATGTTAGAAGCTTCCCACAGGCTTTATCACACAGCTCTGTGGGATGAATGCCAAGTGCTGAGGTGTAAAACCTGCTCAGCTGAGGAGAGGGAGGCAGCTTTAACAACAGTTGCTTATGTAAACATGTAAAAGAGACAGACAGATGGACTTACATCCAGCAGCAGACGCACAACCTCTGTCTTCCCACAGAGGGCTGCCTGATGTAGCGCTGTGCCAGACTCAGACTGTCGGTTGATATCTATTCCAGCCTGGATCAGCAACCTGCAGCACAAAATAATAATAAAGTTAACCTTTGTTTGTAAAGCATCTTTTATAACATCATTCCATCCAAGTGCTTATGAAGTGGCTAGTCTTAGGCTTTTACTCCTCTTAGCCATCTGAGGTTACTCATTTCCAAAAAGCACACACGGAGATGCTTAGCATGATCGAAAAAAATGATTTATTGAACAACGAAATTCAGTTGACTTTCTGAAAATAATATCCAAAATCCGAATAAAACGTGCCCTGATATTGTGAACTTGTGTGAAAGATAATGTTTAATGAAAACTGTTGCTCCTCCACCATCTAACCAGCAAACACAGATTGTCTTGCAATTCTGTCATTCAAAAAAACGATCAGTTCTTGATTATATGAAAAACGGTTTATAGATATACATTAACATGTCTAAAATAATATATTAAATTAATCATACTTTTAACCAAAACTCAAAATACATCTGTTAGATATTCTCTTTATAAAACCAAAAGCTTAAAATGGCTCCAACAGCTTATGGCAAATAACAGCAGTAAAGTAAAATCAATATCTATACAAAAAACACTTCAAGGTCAAAGAAACCTTATAACAACTTTCATTATGTGGAACCATACAGAATGTGCTTTAGACCGTAACAGATTTTTTGGACACAATCCTGACCCTGAAGTTAGGGTCATGTTAGATGAGTGAGTGAAGCGGGCAGACTGACTGATAGGCAGAGTATTATGAAGACAGACACACACTGATATTAAAGGGACAGGTTTTCAGACCGTATGACATCGATGTGTCCGTTCTTGGCAGCCAGATGAAGAGGTGACACTCCGTTTGGGTCGGTGGGCTTTGGTTCCAGCATGGCTGCACACATGTTACTGCTGAGCAAGAGCTGGACCACCTTAAAACAGATAAACACATAATATGAACATTATATATACATATAATGGAATCATTTCGTACAGTCTGCAGTGAATTACATAAACAAGATTGTATATACTGACCACACCTTCTGGAAATGTGTGAAAAATCTGATCAAGACGTTGATTCCTCTATTTTTATTAATAACAATATACTATTGTTGTCAGGCATTTGTGTTTGATTTGAAAGCTACAGTTAATGTGTCTTTGAGTCTGTAAGTCATAGGTTGAGGTTGTGCCTCTAATTTATGTTGCTTTTGTATTTAGTTGCGTCATGCACTATTCTATATATTGTTTTGTCAAATTGATGAAGATCTCTTCTAAACGTATGACACAGTTGTAAGAGAGGCTTTCCTGGTCAAATAAAGGTTTCATAAAATGTAAAAAGTAATTTAATGTCTCTTTCTTTTATCCTACTCACTGTGACACGTCCAAATTCACAGGCGAGGTCCAGTGGTGTTTTCGCAGCTGAGTCCGAGATACACGGGTTGGACTGGTGTTGCAGCAACATCTCTGACTGTAACACGCACACACGCACACGCGCACGCACACGCGCACACACACACACACACACACACACACACACACACACACACACACACACACACACACACACACACACACACACACACACACACACACACACACACACACACAAATCTCAGTGGCGGTTCTCAAATTCCTTGCTTATAACAAACACAAATCATGCATGCATCATCAGGCAAACATAACACACAACTCCTTACAAAACACACACACACGGCCACTATACACACATCAGAGCACACACAAACACGGTTACCCCATCGTAATGTCCGTGTTGAGATGATAGGTGGAGAGGGATCTGTCCTTCATCTGACTGTCCGTTGACTGACGATCCTGACTTCAGCAGCATTTTCATTGGTTCAGTCTTCCCCTGCCATGCAGCGTAATGCAAAGGACGCATCCCTACACAAAAAAAGACACACACACACACACACACACACACACACACACACACACACACACACACACACACACACACACACACACACACACACACACACACACACACACACACACACACACACACACACACACACACACACACACACACACACTCACACACACACACACACACACACACACACACACACACACACACAGAGGACAGCACATCAAATAACAGACATACAAGACCACATAAGGACATGCACACAGATATACACAAGACAATTAGAATATAAGGTTTGACAGTTTGTCAGTGAGCAGTTTATAAAACCTAATACAGTATTACTAGACTCAAATAAACACCATTGTAGCATAAATGTAGAAATGTAGAAATAATGTTTTGCATTGAAGATGAAACAATAAGTCAGAAATGGTTCAGCTATAATTATATTAGACGAATTGTTTTGGTATTCTTTCAGCCTTAATTCACTGGTCCAGCTTTATTTATTTATATGATAGTTTGCTAAATATCTGATAGAAACTTTTGCTTTTTTTAATTAAATGATGGATGGGATAATCCAGATAACAATCAGTAGCTGAATTAACAATGACAGGAATCATTAGTTTCAGTCCTAATGTGAATGCAGTTTTCCAGACATACTGTACTCTCAGTTCAACAGGCACAGACTGGCAGTGCCCCTCCTCTGCAATCTTATTGTGGCTGACATGCCATTGACCCTTTGTGACCGTACGGAAACTGTTTGTGCAAGCATCATACTCATGGGACGTTGCAGACAAACTGCTTTCAGACAAAAGAGTAAGTCAAGAAATCCCCTATAAGTGGCTGAAGAGACCCTGGAGAAGCTTGCAGGAAACTGGACATTGCAGCCCATGCAGGAAATGCAAGGTAATGCAAAGACCAGCTGAGCACAGCACACAACGGCACAACAGAATCATTACTCGTGCCTCTCACCAGAAGACATTAAGCCGCACTTTGTAGCAGTGACTGCAAGAAGCAGAGAGCAGGTTTCTCATGGCAGCAATCCAAGACCCCCAGTCTTAATGCAAGCGATAAGCCACATCATTGGGCTGAAAAAAGAGGCCCTCCAGCCCTGGCTGGCATGAAGGAGTCCTGACTCAGAAGAGAGGTGCTGGCAGAATGAACAGAAACAGCAGCTGTACGAGCTAGTAGCTAAACCCTGATTATATGAAGAGATGTGGAGGAAAATGACTCTCAGGCAGCCGTAAATAGCTTTTAGATAGTGAGCAAAGAGGTAGCTTCACTCAGACAGAGAAAGAGGGACAGTAAACTTGACTGGTTTGAAGTTGAGAAGACTCAGGAACTCATTTAGTCAGCAAACTTACTGGTATACTGCCCCCCCATCCACCTACATGTGCCACCTCATCCTTGACCTGCAAAGCACTCACAATTACACATGACCCAGATCATCCACTCTGCCAGCACTTCACTCCTCTTACTTCAGGTTCAAACTGCCCACGTGAAGAGAGGCCCGTTAAAGCAATAGTTGTGCCCCCACAGACAAACAAGCTTTAAATAAGCAACCTCCTCTTAACAGGGGTCCTGCTACTTAAGGCAAGTTAGATTTAAGACTTCTTAAGACTTTTCTAAAGCCACTTGGAATGAAATTTGAGACAAACTTTATCCGGATTTGTGTGATGTTAATGCGGGAGGCATTTATTTCTAACAAATAGATGTTTCCAACTATTTGGGGATTTTACAATTAAATTCAAAAGATTGATTAAGGAAAATATAATGCCAGATGAGGCACTAGATATTTCTAGATAACACATTCATTGCTTATGGAGGAACCCTGCATTAAGCTACAAGCAATCCAGTCTGTGGTGAGTAATGTGGTACGTCTGTGTCTTTTGTATAGATAGTATTTTGTACGCCTCAAAGCCTCTACACAGAACGAATGAAGGACACAATAATGTGAAATACTTGCATCGAAATTGGATCATCACAACCAAATCAGTTTTTCTGATTTTGGAAATACCCTAAGCTGTATTCCCAGGAGTATCCTGGAAGAGTTCCTGAATACATAGTTGTTTGATTTCTTTTTTGTTTATGATCTCTTTGTGGACAGGATATCAAGCCCAGAGGGCCGGGCCTGCAGGATGTCCGTGTCAGTGACCCTAAGCTGGCATCTCAACACGAACATTTAGGAGATGGATGTGACATGGTCTGAATCAGGATCAACATTTCCATGCCAGTTTCCATTACAAGATTTATTTGGGGCAAGATACAAGCCAAGACAAGCCAAGATACAACGTTGAAATATACAAGTTCAACTGGAGTCGTGTTTCTGACCTCATGATTCATTCACTCTCCTTTCAGCTCTCTTTTGGTCTCCACCAACTTCTGAGGGAAATCAAGCCACGATTTCCAGTGCTTTCCATTATGGATGCAACCGAGAATGATGATTTTGAATTATTAAACTTGTGACGAGAGCGGTGTAACTACTCACATCAAACATTTTATAAGAAAATATTGTCGAGCACCTTTAATACGAAATTAACAGCAAAAAGGTTCTTTGCTTTCCGCTTTCACACCAAATCCTCCACCAGTTTTAACTTGTCACAAGACAAGTGAAATCTGATTCCTGCCCCTCTGTGCTGTGACTTTTATTTTATTTATTTTATAAGAAGTAGCAAAACGAAGGTGGGGGTAGTGTGCAAGGAATGTAGTTGGTGCATAATCTGTCTATACGTGAACACAGTGTAACACTGGTACAACCAACTTCCTCTGCAAACTGTGATTTAATAATGATTTATTGTTTCTCTACCAACTCCACCGAGATGGTTGAGGACCACCTGGTTAGGATGCCTACCAGCTGTAAACATGTATTTAGAGACACACTGGAGAAGACTGTAAATGAGGAGACAGTAGTCCTACAGCCTGCAGGGATTAAATCTCCCATCTGCGCTGAGATTTCTTCTTCTTCTCCTTCTCCTGGAATCTGCCAGTTTGAGATGGAGATATTTGCTTCCCTGCTCCCTCTTGGCTCTCAGCCCTGCAGCCATGAAGCTCCTCCATTGTTTATTGTTTGCTTTGCACACAAATCTGTCACCTCTCATAAATACCGCATCCTACACAGACAGCATTTTTATTACATTTCAAACAAGCTCACCTTTTATCACACAAGAGGGTATTTATCAGCCACGTAGTCAGAGCCAGAAGACATGTGTTTGTTTTCCTGTTTTTTAATGATTGTTTTTTGTCTGTTTTTGACCTGTTTCATGGTCAAATGTGAGGACATTCTGTGAAAATCTGTGTGTTTTTACCTTTATTGTCTTTAATATCCACTGCTGCCTGGGCCTCCAACAGCAGAGAGATGAGCTCCTTGTTACCACTCAGAGCGGCATGGTGCAGCGGTGCCAACCTTCACACACACACACATACACACACACACACACACACACACACACACACACACACACACACACACACACACACACACACACACACACACACACACACACACACACACACACACACACACACACACACACACACACACACACACACACACACACACACACAGGAAACGTTTAAAAATACACATATTCAAATTTGCAGTGTGAAACCAGAGCCTAACTTAATGAAATCATCTTAAGCGTAGAGCAGCTCCGCCCCCCAGCTCTGTGTGAGCGACGGGAGGGGGCAAATGACCTACTTCCATTAATAAGCAATCTCTCTACCCCAGAGCAAAAGCGTGCACATAGCGTTTCTGTGTGTGAGTGTCTAATGGATCCCTGGTGCATTCAAGGGCCTGGCCCCAGAGTCAAATCAGCAAATCATCAGTCATTACTAGCAGTTGAGTCCAATTATCTGATTCCAATCATTATAATAAAAATATCTTTGTTATCTGATGGAGCCAAATGAAACACAATCACAAACCAAGCATGTGCACACAAAAAGCTTAACCGCTTAGGAGTCTAAATATAGCAAACATTCATACATTCAGAGTTGATAAGGAACAATTTCTGAACAAATTAAGAGCTGAGAAATGTAGGCTTATCTTCAAGGTTATTAAAGTCTCCAGCCGGCTGCATGTTTTAGTGATAGATGGAGTAATGTGTAAAATGATATGGATGATAGTATATTGATCCCAGAAGAAGATTATGTAAGGCTTGCCTGCACCAGTCAGTACAGCTCCGGTCAGTCAGCTGCAGATGTATGTGGGTGTTAGGTGTTTTGTAGTACACCTGTACGTAACTTTATCAATGTAAAAAGGTAAACAAGATTTTAAGGGGCTGGTTAATATCCCTAGCTTCTTTAGAACTAACAAGTGCTAATTTGCAATAGATTAGACCATTTACAGTATGTGCATACATCCACATCATTATACACTCACGCAACCTGCATGCCAAATTTCAGCCTCCCATTGCAAAGGCTGTGGCTGCCTACATGAGGAGAAATCTGTGTGGCACGACCAACCAACAACGCAAGCTATAGAGCTGCTGGTTGCAGCTAAAAGGTAAAACAAATATTCAATATATTTGCGCCTTCTTGGACCATCTTACTGCTTTGAGCAGTGGTCCTAATAATAGGCCTGTTGTCCTACTCATCAGAGCAGAACCTATAGGAGGTTCAATTGCATTAGAAGAAAAATGGCTAAATAAAATAAAAATAAATCACTCTGTTTAGCACTGTTTTTAGTCTTCACCAGCTCCTGACTACATATCTGGGTCTTAAGCTCGTACTGTGTCCGTCTGTTCTGGTTTGTCTGTTTGGTGCTGAGCAGGAAGTGTACAGAAGGGTCTTAAGAGCTTTTTTTTCTTTTAAACAGCTGCCTGCTGTGGCTGAAAATGTTGCTATTTTTGCAGTGAGTCAATTAAAACAGTAAAGTTGTGGATCCTACAGATAAACAATGAGCTGAAACTCACTATAAAGCTTAAAGCTGAGGAACGCTGCATATCTGGGTGGTATTCTCTGGAAGGTTCATCAATACGGGTGACCCCTTTTCACATTGTCATTTAGTACACATTGTATCAAAAATATTGATTATAGGCACATTTTGTTGTCCCTTGGGGGGTTCTGACCTTCAAGTTAGGAACCACTGCTCTCAATATTATGTTGTTTTTGCAGCGGGTCGTAGGTCATAGCATATTTATATTATTTACTGTTGAATATATCAATATCCAATGTGATTCAATTCAGGGATTCAACTCTGTAGCTACGATGCAATGTAAGGAGTAACATGAATCGGTTAATCATTGAATCGGTGGCGGTGGTGGCGAAGTCGATAGGGACTTGGCTTGGCAACTGGAAGGTCACCAGTTCAAGACCCGACAAGAACAAGTGCTACCGAGGTATCCCTGAGCAAGGCACCGTTTCCTACACTGCTCCCCGGGCGCCGTACATAATGGCAGCCCACTGCTCCTAACACTAGGATAGGTCAAATGCAGAGAAACAATTTCCCCACGGGGATTAATAAAGTATATCAAAATCAAAACAAAAAAAATCTGATGACAAGAAGACATAAAGAAAGCAAAGAACGAACAGATGAATAAGTAAAGAGGGGAATAAACTATTGAGATGATTTCAATGAGGAAAAACAAAACAAGGTACGAAAATGAGCTGTATTGCCTCACCCATCAGCATCCTGGATGTTGACGTTCACTCGCTTTGCAGCTCCGAGGAGCTCTGAAACAAACAGAGAGAAGAGACATGATGAGACAGCAAAATAGTAGAATAACAAACTCATTACAAAAACCGTGAAATTTAAATCTATTCGGAAATCAGTGATTAACGTATTCTCTCCCCTTGCACATATTCTAATTATTCATTCCCTGCAGGTAGAGTTGACAGCTACACGCTTATACCTGAGCCTCTAAAACAACAGATTCCTCACTTCAACAGCAGCGGCCAAGGTCGAGGAGAAGTGACAAGGTAATGAAGACAAAGAGAAGTAACTCTGGGAAACTCATCCACAAAAGCATTAAAGTAATATTCACAAAATGTGTCTGTCATATGAGTTGCATAAAACAAATTGAAATGTGTGTGTTCATCCATCGATAAGAATTGTATTATTCCATTGTGTTAACAGTAGCGTTTTATTACAACTTCACTATATCCAGTAATATCGCTGTGAGGCAGTTTCTCATCAGTAGTGCATGGCTAATGTGAACAAACCGGTTCCATCTAGTAACATGAAGAACTCTGATTTCATTGTTTAGTGTTGATCCTTTTATCAAAAGACTAAAGAGAAATTGAAGATTGTATTCAAATGTTCCAGTTTACTTTCCAGGTCTATTTGAATTATTGTGTAATCAAATACATTCTCCCACCAGATGCTGTTATCTTTGACAAATAAAGCATTTAGTCGAGCATGGTTTATTTTTGCCCTTCAGATAAAATCAACCTGAGGGAATAGTTCAACCTTTTGGGAAAGAAAAATCCTTTTTATGTCTGGGATGAAAGATTGATACCACTCCTGTCTGTATGATAAGTATGTCTGGGTTTTCTTTTGTACATGTATGCGCTTGTTACAATGTGAATATGCAAACATGTATGTGATACCATGATCTCCGACTGGAGCATTAGAAAGATGGAGACCCTAGCAGACAGCAGGTAGTAGCACGCAGACAAAAACCAACACACTCTGACAAGGACACAGAAAAAGCGGATTGTTTGTCTCTCTGCCTCTACTTTTTTTTTTTTTGGCCAACCCACATAATCCACGGCAGTAATCTGGAGCTGTTCTGTAATCTGGGGGAAAAGCTTCTCCTTCTCTCTGCAGCTATATCTGCAATTCATCCCTTCATCCTGCTCTCACACTCTAATTTCCCCTGTAATTTGCTAAAGAGCGCGTGCTGATTGGTAGTTCTGCTGTTACTGTTTACACTCTGCAGCTGACATCAGTCTCCTATATGTGTGTGTATGTGTGTATGTATGTGTGTGTGTGTGTAGGTTTCCTCCTTGGATTAAAAATACGAATCCTCCCTCCCTCCCCCCAGCGGATGAATCAATGAGTGCAGATATCTGTGTCACATCAAACCCCCCCCCCCTCAGACTATGAACGAAAGGCAGCACCACAACATGCATCACCCACAATTATTCTACTATGTTTTACTCAATACTACTCAATAGATTATCCTTCTTTACATGGAGTCTGGATCATGGCATTATTTCATAACGCCACCCCCTTGAGACCCAAAACCATGACGTATATTTAATCAAATCGGAGAAGGAAGCTGACTAAAACGGGGTATCGCTCTGCCCTCAAACAATTAATCCTTTCTTTTGTCTCAAAACTGATTTCATCTACGAACTCACACTTATTTTATTCATAACCTCCTGCCTAATTATTTCAGCCACTTAAATTCATGAGCCTTAAATATAATATTTATTTATTTACCACCCTTGTAACAATTATGTATTTTCCTCCTTTGAAACAAACTGTTTAAATCATTACCATAATATCTCACTGATGGTGTCCTTGGACCGGGGCTCATTTACTTCTTCTTTTTTTATGATAATTTCAGGCAAAACACTGCAACTGAGCCCCGGTTACCATAGTAACCCCTCAATGTGCAATTCTCACTGACTGTCAATCGCTTGGCAGGGATTACTATCATATTATTTCAGTCAGACAACTCACTAGTGTCTTTAACATGTTTATTAGAAGCAGCTTATAGTTGAGTTTGGCGTCTAGGCTCGGGCCTCATCACTCCACAGATATACATCATGAGTGATGATTAAATAACTAACCCCCCGAGCTTACAGGTGGAAGCTGGGGTAGTGGTGGGGCAGGCAAGTAGCAGCGACGTGGAAGTAGCTGCAGCAATAGCAGCAGCAAGCAATGCATAGCATTAAATAGAGCGGCATATTAAGTAGACTCTGTTTGGTTGGTTGTAGAGTGGCAAGGGGCGTTATGTATGAATGCAGCATAAGTGCTCAAGTTGACTGTCTGAACTAGCTCGCAGGATTCGCCCCATTTTTGCCATATCTCCCTCAAATTGTAGCTATTCAAGAGTTTATTACATTACATTACATTTTTATGTGATGTGATGTGATTTTATTTGAAACACTTCAATCTTAATAAAGAGTGCCAATGAGCTTCTGGCAGAGCGACATGCATAGTAACAGTGGTGTGTTTTCCAGAACCTCAGGAGGGTTTTCTCAGGGGTTCTCATTATCAGAAATGTTCTGAAGTCCAGTTTTCATCTCCTTCTGCCTGTCATTATGTATCTAGAGTTCCAGCCTCACATGTGGCCTAAAACAAACGCTGACACATCTGTTCTCGCTCTGCTTCCAGGCGATTGCACACACATATGTTAGTGACCGGACTCAGGGGCACAGCATGCTAATACTCGTGCAGAAGCTATATCACATTTATATCAAAGATACAAAATGTTATGTGAGTGATGCAGGGGCCATTATCAGAAAATCAATATGCAGATATATGTTACAGACTTTTTAAATCCTAAATAGTGGTTTGTATTATTATGTGTTTAGAAAAGTGAAATGTCACAAATGTCAAAGATGTTTTAGTTTTTTTAGATGCTCCTTTACTGATGGGGTGATGAACAGCAGCTCTCAGTTTATTCCTCAAAGGGCAAGAAGATTTCTGACCGAGTGAAAACATGAAACCTTTCAAGTTTTCATTTAATACATTTAGAAATGTAGGTTAACAGTTAGCACAAAAGATACATAATTATTATGCGCATTTCTTTTTAACACTGACTTTAACTTTAACTGTAGTGGAATTCATGTTCCAAATGTTCTGCATTGTTCTGTTAAAACCCCCAAGAACTGTCCTCTTCACTGTGGAGTATAATCTGCTTTTCTTTGCACCTTACACCAAATATTAGACAACAGTCAGAGACATATAGTTCAGGTGAGTATCATGTGTTGTTCTCAAGCCAAAAACATAAATAAAAAGAGATAATCTTTTCCATTAAGATTTATTCTGGTCTATCTACTGCTGAGTTTAGATCAGGGATTTTGATACAGACCTTTAGCTGCATCAAAGACTAGTGGCTGTGCCAAAAAAAGGTCAGTGTTGTTGCACTTTCTTTATCGTGGATAGAGGCAGATACAATATACAAATTACTTTGTGCCCATTTCAGTTTCTTGATATAACATAAGAGAGATACAATTATGATAACGATGTTCTCATATCTCTAAGATTAAGAGCTTTATTGCAACTGAGCCAAAGATAAGGAAAGCATTACCAAATGGTTTACAAATAAGCTTTATGTCTAAATCTATTTTAAAGTGTACAGGAACTCGCTATGTTTTTGTCTGAATGGATTCATTAGAACTTTAAAAAAGTTAATGATCCAATACACTGACAAATAATTTCATTAAACAGTGAGTATAATGATTGCAGCAAGGCTTTTAACTTAAACTCTGGGGGACATTTTATTTTCCTGTCAACAAATCCTATTATAAAAACAAAACGATTGATCTATAGGACAGGAACCTCAGGTATTAAGGCTGAGTCCTTACTCTGGCCATTTACAGTCTATCTTCAACTCCAATAAAAACCCTCAAAAACAACTTCTTCTAGCTCCATGTTGGTTCAAATAGTTTAGGAGTAAATACATTTTCAAGTAATGAAATATTGATGGATATGGACATTATCTTGAGGCGTTTCTTGCATATTTTGAAAGGCATTTTTTTGGTTAGTTATGTATATGCACTGACAATATTTTTGCAAGACATTTCATGTATCTTTTACAGTCTTATTTTCATTTTTCTTTCTTCAAAAGACAGATGGTTTGTTACACAGAACCATCTGAGAAGACCTCATTTTTTTTAACTGTTTGGAAAAGGCAATGTAAAAAAAAGTTGGCAGGTGATTGGATGAACTATCTGTCACACAAACTCTTTCGAAAGCTTTCAATGTTGAAACACCTTCAGTGCCGCTGTTTAATTCTCTTTGGAATGAAGAGATACGAGCCAGGCCTGATGTAGCAGATGCCATTGCAGCAGTATCTACCTTTATGTAGAAGCTTTATGCTGTGTAGTTGTTGTTAGGAGTTTTGGCTAACCCGCTGCTAGCTCTAGCTACTTGTTGACCATTCAGACATGAGAATAGTATCGATGCCCTTATCTAATCTGAATGAATAATTTCAAACTATGTATGTAATTGGTTAGAGAAGAAGTGTTTCTGTCTGGCAGTGACCAAGAAGGGCTGTGAAATGAAATGGCCTCACACAGTGGTTCACCAATTCAACTGCTATATCCATCCTCCATCAAACTGTGACATTTTGACAGAACAAACAACTCCCTCTCACCTGCTGCACTGAACTTCATTAGCATACAGTTAATAATGAAAACGCTGTCAGGCACATGACTAACACCTGACGTGTCAGAGTGTGTACATCTGCACACCAATTCCCTGTAACTGTGTGTGTGTTAGGTGTTAGCGGTGTTTGTGTGTGTGATTCTCCTGCAGAGAAACCCTGCTTCCTGTTTAATTATTCAAACATAAACCTGGATTCACACAGTGTCTCTCACACACACACACACACACACACACACACACACACACACACACACACACACACACACACACACACACACACACACACACACACACACACACACACACACACACACACACACACACACACACACACACACACACACACACACACACACCTCCCATAACTCACCCTTTAACATCTCTCCGTCACTTCCTGTCTCTTTGCATCCCTGTATTCATGAATTGTCATTTCCCTCTTTCTGTTTTGCAGTCTCACTCTTTTTCTCTCCCATTCTAGCCCTCCTCCTCTCCCCTCATCTCCATCACCCTCCACCCACCTCCCCCTTTCTCTTTGTCAGTGTGCAATGGACTGAGCACTCAGAGCTGATCTGTTCTGGCATTTGAGGAGAAGCATTTTTCTTTTCCATGGCACTGCTGGAATGTCCAAAGACAAACACACGGAGAGAAGGAGAGAAGAGATGAAGATAGGAGGGGAGAAGGGAGGTGACAAGGATAGAGGACAGAAGAGGAGAGGAGAAGGGAGGTTACAGGGAGAGAGGAGAGAGGAGACAATAAGGACAAGACATGAGAGGAGAAGTAAGCTGACAAAGATGGAAGGGAAGGGTTGGATAGAGGAGAGGATAGGAGACAGGGATAGAGTAGAGGACAAGAGACAAGGATAAAGGAGAGGATAGGATACAAGAATAGAGTAAGGGATAAGAGACAAGGATAGAGAAGAGGAGAAAAGTATAGAGGAGAAGAGACGGGAGGAGATAAGGATATGAGGAGATAAACCAAGAGATGGGTAAACAAGGATAGAGGACAATAGAGGAGATAAGAGATGAGACAATGATAGAGAACACAAGGATGAGAGGAGACAAGAGGAGAAAGAAAGGAACTGAAGAGGGAATAAAACCAGAGAGAGGAAAGGAGACAACATGGGAAAGGAAGGAGGAAATTAGAGTAGTGATGAGGAGACAAACTTAGAGTTGAGAGGAGCTTGGTGATAAAATGGGAGAGGAGGAGAGCAGTTTCAGGGCTGTAATTGAAATCTAATTATCACCTCAAGTCTCAGCTGACAAACACCCGCACACACACACACACACACACACACACACACACACACACACACACACACACACACACACACACACACACACACACACACACACACACACACACACACACACACACACACACACACACACACACACACACACACACACACACACACACCCACACACACACACACATGTGCACACATGAGCGCCACATTCAGTATGTGCACATGTCTGCACGTGAACACATTATTACCACTAACATCTGGCATCTTCACACACCAATAATCCCTGTCCCGAGAGCAGTGTAGGACCTCCATGTACTTCAGCCTCACACACACACTCACACGCACACACAGAAAAACGATCAATGGAGGAAAATGGGGTGACAAGCATCTTCCTGATTTCTAATTTAATTCTGATGACACTTCTCACACATGTGCAACGTCATCACTATCACACACTCAACGTCATAGCAAAGGCAAAACACACACACACACACACACACACACACACACACACACACACACACACACACACACACACACACACACACACACACACACACACACACACACACACACACACACAGTGCACCATTTAGGCTAAATGTCATCCCATTAGATTTAGCCTACAACGTCATGACAAGGTAATGACTGGTTGTGTGTGTGTGTGTGTGTGTGTGTGTGTGTGTGTGTGTGTGTGTGTGTGTGTGTGTGTGTGTGTGTGTGTGTGTGTGTGTGTGTGTGTGTGTGTGTGTGTGTGTGTGTGTGTGTGTGTGTGTGTGTGTGTGTGTGTGTGTGGCAGGAAGATGAAGGAATACTGACTGGCTTTCCCCGGCCGAGGTCTCTGTAGAAGCCGCTGAGCTGTCAGCAGGTCCTCGGTCTTCACGGCCTGGAGCAGCTCCTGGTCCTTCCCCATGTCCCCTCCGTCCCGCCGCCTCGGTCCTCCCGGTCCCGCTCTCTTCCTCTGAGCGCCCTCTCTCCTCCGTTAATCCGCCGCTACATCCTGACGCTGCTCCGGGCCTCCCGCTGGAGCTGAGGCGCGGAGGGATGTATACTGCCGGTAGTGGGATGCTCCGAATCGGCCAGGAGTCCACCGCACACCCTGCTCTGCCGCCCCTCTCTGCGCGGTGCTGCAGACGCACAACGACCACCGATCGACCCACTGGACCTGGCTCTCCGCCGGTATGCCACGCAGGAATCCACTCGCGAAAGATTCCACTGATTCAATCCGCGTGACGATTACACCGGGTCTACGTGCGTGCCGTGCGTGAAAACGGTTGAGCTCGAGCGCCCTCCTATATGCTGGGTCAAATCCGCACCCCTGAAATCTCACGAGCCCTCAGACCGCAGAAGCACGCACGGGTCGCTGATGTTTAAACGTGTGACCGCTGTCGCCGTCGCGGTGACCAGCTCGCGCCAGCTCCAGCGCGCATACGCACACACATTCACATTCACATATGGCATTACATAAACACGAGCGACTTGTGTGCGCGCCACTCCAGTTGTTGTAATCCGAGTCCGCGTGTCTGCGCGCGTGCGAGCGGACAAGTCAGGAGAGGTCGTTTGACATCGTATAATATGTACTCAGTCGCGTGCAGAGAGCGCGGGACAGTGGGAGGCAGAGTCCGGGAGTGCGCGGAGACGCTCAGCACTGTCGCTCAAAGAGAGAGAGAGATGGATACATCTGACTTTACAACACACTGTCTTTCATCTACTAAATCTGACATTATTCATTCATGTATTGCACTATGGCCTTATTTTCTTTCTATTTATCGTTAGGTTACCTCAACAAATCTGCAAAGCCCTCCACCTCAAAATAAAATATGCTGCAGTTTGTCCCAATGTATATTCTCCCATATTCATTGTACTGTACGTTATTTTAAATATATATATAATCAGATTTGATTTTGACCTTTTCTTAAAACTTATTGTTTATGTTGTTTATGTTTGCACAACAACAAAGCAAATTATTTGTATTTTTAAACGTTCCTGGCAATAAACAAAATGTTGATTATTTTTCTACCTTTTATTTAGTTTTTTATTCAAGTTATATTTATCATTTCAATTATTTCTTACATTTACATTTCATACTTGAACAAATCAACGAATAAACTGGGCCTCTATATATGTGTCACATGCATGGTGATGGTTTCCCGTCAACATTGCAAAAGGTTAATGAGGCAGGGATAATTTGAGGACAGGAAAAGTGTGTGTGTGTGTGTGTGTGTGTGTGTGTGTGTGTGTGTGTGTGTGTGTGTGTGTGTGTGTGTGTGTGTGTGTGTGTGAGAGAGAGAGTGTGTGCAGTGCACGTGTCCCTGGTGCAGGGCTAATTTCGACTAAAGAGGCCACTGCCAGTCAGATTTAGGACAGGATGTGGAACACATGACAGAAGACTGCTATTCAATCAAAACTGTGTGCATGCTGTGGATACTATTGACACAAAGTGTATCTGATTGCAGTGACAGATTTCAGTTTAGAGGCATTTTCTTACATGGCAGGGTAACCCCACTATGTGGCGACTCAGCACTCAAGCGAGCTGCTGTTAAACAGGAATGTGTGAGTCTAATGAAAAAGTGTTGTTACCCTATGCCATTCTACAAACCAATTTTGCGTTGTTGTTGTTTAGTGTATGATTTGTTTTTACACTGTATAAATGATAAAGTAAGAAAAAGCTTTTGATTTATAGTGTGCTGCAATCAAGTGTCAACCTCCTTGGCTGAGCAGTGGAGCAATGTACGAAGTGTCAAACATTTGCAGTTCATTGATTGACCACTGGAGGCAGGCTGCACACACGAGTCCAACGACAAAATTCCAAGATCTTGCACAAAAGAACAGACACTTTTGGTGAAGTTTAATTGGCATGCAGCGGCCTTTATTGACTGAAAATCATGGCCCTCGGTTTCCTGTTAATTTAAAACAATTACATATGTTTATTTATTGTGCACAAACTACAAAAAACATTTTGCAAAGCGTCACACACCATTTTTGTTGTTCCATTGAAAATACTATGTGAAATTATTTCAAAAGCGTTTGAATAGACGGTTAGAGTTGAGACTTTGAAAGTGCATTAATCAGTACCGTTACCTACGTTTTACCTAAATGAAATGGCTGCTATAATGTGAAAGGAGTTACTCTTATTCACAACAGCACCACAGATTATATTCACCAACCCTGCACAGTTGAACCTTTCGGCCTCTTATACCTCATTCACACCAACGGTGTTTCAGGGCCGGTTCTGAGCTGGAGCTTGAAAAGCACCGGGTTTTCCTTTTCACAACGCAGCGAAGAAGCCTCTTAGCTCCGGAATCCGGTTCGTTTCAAGTACCAAAAAATTGTCCGGCCAGAGCAAAGCACCACATACGTCACGCTTATGTCGAGGCAGGGGCAGGGGCGGGATCAACTCCTGAACAACAACAAAAAGCCCACGTTTTATCCAGTTTGTACACAACGATGAAGAAACTTAACAAGCCGCAGTGGTCCACTGAAGAGACCAGCTACCTACTGGGAATCTGGTCTTCCAAAGAGGTACATAGGAAGCTGGAGCACAATCGGCCATTGATGTTGTTGTTGGTGTCAGCTGTGAGTGGTTTCCGCGGTTTGGCTTAACGGAATTGGGTCATTCCTAGCATTCGGTGCCATTTAGGTCCCCACCACATCATATCATATATTTTGTATTTAAAAGGTCTAATGCTTATTTTTTAAAAGCTTTGTTTTAAATGTTTATACCCTCTACCATAAAACAATGTTATTTAGCCAGGATATTAAAAATTCTAAATAATTACTCTGATTTTAGTAGGCCAAATTGCTGTGCCCCAATCATGTTTGCTCAACTTCTGTAACAGATATACAAAAAGAAATCAAAGAAATACAAACAAATTCTACATTTTTGTGAGTGTTGTATGACCCTTTTGCTAATATTCCTCACCAAATTGAAATTATTGTTATTAATTCATTTGTAATGAAAATAAAGTGTGTGTCCCCTGTTTGAATGTCCCCCCTGTTACTCTGATTTGAATCCGTCTGGACACGCTCCTTTACTATTCTACTATTTGTATGACTCAAGAAGAAGAAGGATACATTTTGAGTGGGAAATAATCTTCAAGAAGCAGAGTGAATGCGTTCTTCCTTCAACGTTTTTCTAATGTTTTAAAGAACTTAACTATTGTGGTAAAGCATAAAATGTCCACCCTGTTATGCTCATTTCTGGTGGAACTGATCATTTGTTTTACATTTAGAAAATATGGTGAATATATCTATCAAATATATGTTTCTGTTGTCACCAAGTGCTAGCTTGATTATCATAACACATGTAGCAATAGCCAAGTTTAGCATAAAATGTCCAACCTGTTACCGTCCACCCTGTTACTATTTTTCACAGTAACAGGGTGCACACACAGTAACGGGATGGTAAAAACAAAAAAATGTAAGCATAATATCCTGAGCTTGACCAAAATATTTTTCTTATACTTTAACAAGCCATCATTCAGATTAAATAAAAAAAAACCATGGAAAATTATGTTTTTTATTTTTGAATACCCTAGCTGAAATGGCACCGAATGCTAGGAATGACCCGGTTACGTCATGACGCAAACGATGACGCAGCACCAGTCGGACTTTGGGCAGTGTGAAAAGAGCTGGAGATAAACCGAAGAACCGGTTCTGAACCTGAAAAGCTCTAGCACGGAGCTTGAACCGGAGTTGCATTGGTGTGAATGAGGTATTATAGCAGATTGTTTCTGTTTGACTTACTTTCTTACTGAGTCTCTGGTGCTCTCATTAACACCAACTTAGAAGCCAGTAACTCACTAGTAAAAAGTTAGCAAAAACACAGATACTATTTAGGAGTTGCTGGATACTAAATGGGATCAAAAAGTTGCCTGTATAACATAAATGATATTCAGAAGACGTAACCCAGCTGATATTGTTTACTGTCTACTATATTAAACGTGCAAATTAGCCCGATTAGAAGATGGGCTACGTTATATACTTTAATTTTGTGATTCATCCATAACTTCCAAAAAAACTCTATTGCTTCCTATGTGTCCAATTATCGAGAGAAACCTACTTATTATTTTCCTAAGATAATGAGATAATTAACACATTATGAAAAGAAAAATACTCCTTTGTCCTGACATAACGAGATAATTGACTCACAACTGCGAGATAAAAGGATTAAAAAGCATAATTGCAATCATGGCGGCTCGTGGCTTCTGTTCAAATCAAGTTGAAAAAGAGAAGTTGTTAACATCTTAGTCCTCAGGAGGCTGTTAGCAAATAACGGTTTGCTAATTGTTCAGCCATAACATATTACGATGGTAACATGTTGGCTTCTATTGATGTTTTTTGCCCCCTAGTGGCCAAACATCAATTAATGTAGCTTTAAACAGAAGCACAAGCACTTGTACATTTTTATGGATGTTACAACTGGTGTATCACTGAAGCAGTTTAGGCCAGCCACAACAACAACCACAACTACAACTATAAAACAACGATGCGAGCATCTGCACTGATCAACGATAACATTCTCGATAACAGTAACGCAAAGCTTACTTTGAGGTAAAAAAGCATGCCATTATGTTAACAAGATATATGAGGCCTAATTATTCACAAATAACCTGCATCTACATAACGAGCTACATAATCATTACATCTTCAGTTTCATTTTCCTGTTCAGAAATGACAGATTCAAGTATGTGAATTTCCTTCTTGCTCTTGTTAAATACAAAATAATATATTTTAAGTTATGTTTGAGACACACAAGCGTTGATAAGTGAAATGGACTTTGAACCTGGGTCCTCCACAGGGGGCCAACTCTACCAACTAAGCTATACGGCGGCACATTGTTTGATTTTTAATACAGGATATAAATAGTTATTGTAATAGATATTGTTCTTTGTGTAGACGGCCCTTTACACAGGATTTGTTGAATGTAAATGAGGAAAAACTTGAAAAAATATGAACTACTAGTACATTGTAAAATGCATAAATGAAAATGTGTGCAAATAACCTTTTAACAATTTGCAGATAAAATACTTAGGCTGTATTTGTCTTATTTATCAAATTGAAAATAACACAAATACAGAATATTTGTTTACCTTACAACATAAACATAATCTATATACAACAGGGGTACGACAGAACATAGTTTTTAAGTTGTGGACTGAGTCCCGGTAAGGTGCTTAAATGTTCTACTCCATATAAGCCTATCACAGCCCTCCTGCACATCTGCGTCAGGTGCTCCGGACGCTGCTTACGATAAGGAAAGGTCAGTTTACAGGATGAGCCGGTGTAAAAAGTGAGCAGAGCAAAGAATGAATCAAAAGTCCTGGTGCTGCCGTAGAGACTGAACATCAGGTTGTTCAGCTGGACACGGACACTCGTCGGGCCGTCGTCACTTTGGTAGCTGAGAGTAAAGAAAACATCCGTCTGGCCGCTGTCTCTGCAACACAGCAGCATACATACAGTCACTTTGTGGGCACTTAATGCTGTTTACTCTTACCGTGTTGTTATATGACATGTAGTACAGGAAATCACAGGATGACAGTATATCAAAATGCATGTTTAATTTTTTTCTTCTAAGAATTTTGAACTTCTATATCGAAACAGAGATATGTCAAGTGAACACAATTGTTAATGTTAAAATAAGACTGAACTGGATATATCAAAAGTTATGATAAATGCAGCTGCAATCAAAATATATATTCAACATAATATGCAGGCTACATTTGCTTTAAATTAATCCTTATTTAAACTAACTAAATCCCATTTAGATGTAAATCCACTTGTTAAACTAACACCTGAGCAACACAACGGCATAAAAAGTTGCAGAAAAAACAACGCTGAACTGATGAAACAACACTAAAACTGTCAGATGTAAGAGGTAGGCTACCTGATGAGGAAGGTACCGACTGGGGCCCGTGTGAGTATTGCGTGTGCCTCCTCCATGGGCATTGATCCCCAGTAGTAGCCGCTGTGTCGGAGCTGCTGGTAGGTGTGTTTGACTAATCTGTACTCTGCTGCGCTGCTGAATGGACGGAGGTGTGAGGGCAAGCTCTCAGCATCCGCTCCAGGGAGTGGCTACAGAAGTAGACATGTTTGAAGTCAATGCCAAAATAGTTCTTAGTCACAGACGAAAGACAATAAAGTAGAAAACTCTTTGCGGTGTTTCAGAAACTAAAATGGATTTGAAGTAGTTTGTGTATTAACAGTACAATCAGTGATAGGTTAACTAAGTTTATCAGTTTGTGCCATCCTATCAAAGTTTACTAATGGACATACTTTAATATTTATTTTTGAAAGATGCTATATTTTAAGAATAATCATACTTGTGTTATATTAATAATACTAAAAACAATAAATTACAGTGCAGTATTTTAGACACATGGTAACTGAAAACATGTAGATTAGAGGTCCTGTTTTTAGACAGCGCTGTAAAGCGACAAAAAAGAAGCTGAAAAGTTTCCATATCAACATTCAAAGTCCAAAGATAAACTCCGGTTGAAAATAATTCCAGACGATGAGATAGAAAAACATCAGAGAGTTTGTGTGTTTGTTTTTTAACTCCTGATTATCAAATGCCAATTCAATGCAGCAGCTCCATTTGTGTGAAACAAAGTAGAAACATCAGGTTTTGATTTTCCAGCAGTATACTGTATCGTTTTTACCATTGTTTCATAGTTTCATAGTCTTTGACTGGAACTAATTTTAGCATGCATACCGCCATAATATCAGCTTTATTCACTTTCGGTTCAGTTGATAAATAATTCATAAAAGAAATTAGATATGTTATCATAAAATAATAATAACATTTAGCCGCCAGGAGTTAAAACCTGCTTCTTCTTTACCAGCTGAAAAATGATAGTGATGAATGTATTATATACATTCATCACTGTATTATACTGTTCATGCTCACTGCTTATAGCACTTCGGGATTTGAAGTCAAATATAAAGTGCTTTATAAATGAAACCCATTATTATTATTATTAATTCATCAGAACAGTAAAAAAACAAAATTAAAAACAAGTAATTTTGCTAAATTAGTAATTTTACTTATTTCTTTATACTTGTGCTTTTGCCCTAATACTACAGACAAATCTGTATTCTTTCCCCTCTTTGATGTTACCTTTAATAATGAAATCCTGCTGTTTGATTTTGGACTTTATCTCTCTCCAGCCATCTGTGCACTGTTTAAAAATCATTATCCCAGAGCGGTAAAGCCACAGTGAGCAAACATTGAGTACTAACCTGGCACAAGCTTCCTGGTTCTCCTTTTGAGTTGAGTTTTTGCCAGAGCAGTAAATCGAGCTGCCTCTCGGTCGGCTCTTGGCTCTCGGGTTGAACTCTCTCGGGGCTCTGGGCTCGTTCTGGGGTTGCAGGTTCCTCGGGGGCTGCAGGTTCCTCGGGGGGTTGGCTTTGGTTCTGCGTGTCTGCTGCATGGTTCTGTTTTCTGCTCTGTACTACTTTCCTATCAAGATTGTCTCTGACCATCCTACAAAGGAGAATCCTCCTTTTGACCACCTGTTGCACGAGTTTCTCTTTTTGTAACTGGCAGATCCTCCATCCCTGACTCCTTTCTGGTCGGTCATCTGCCTCTCCGTTCTCTCTCAGACTCCCTGTTGCTTTAATCCAGGTTTTAAAAACATTGTCTCAAAGTTTTACAGGGGAACAGAGGCACAGCAATCTGTCATCGAATAACTTGATTAGCTGAAACACAAGAAGGTGAATAATCACAGACTAAATGTTCAATTTTACTGCACTTTCGCATCCTCTTAAACCTAAAATTAAAGGACACCAGTTGTGAACACAACATTGACACATCATCACAGTTTAAAGCTGGAGTGCGGGACTTTCACATATACAGTGGGGCAAAAAAGTATTTAGTCAGCTACCAATTGTGCAAGGTCTCCCACTTAAAAAGATGAGAGAGGCCTGTAGTTTTCATCCTAGGTATACCTCAACTATGAGAGACAGAATGAGAAAAAAAAAAAATCCAGAAAATCACATTGTCTGATTTTTAAAGAATTTATTTGCAAATTATGGTGGAAAATAAGTATTTGGTCACCTACAAACAAACTAGATTTCTGGCTCTCACAGACCTGTAACTTCTTCTTTAAGAGCCTCCTCTGTCCTCCACTTGTTAACTGTATTAATGGCACCTGTTTGAACTCGTTATCAGTATAAAAGACACCTGTCCACAACCTCAAACAGTCACACTCCAAACTCCACTATGGCCAAGACCAAAGAGCTGTCAAAGGACACCGGAAACAAAATTGTAGACCTGCACCAGGCTGGGAAGACTGAATCTGCAATAGGTAAGCAGCTTGGTGTGAAGAAATCAACTGTGGGAGCAATTATTAGAAAATGGAAGACATACAAGACCACTGATAATCTCCCTCGATCTGGGGCTCCACGCAAGATCTCACCCCGTGGGGTCAAAATGATCACAAGAACGGTGAGCAAAAATCCCAGAACCACACGGGGGGACCTAGTCAATGACCTGCAGAGAGCTGGGACCAAAGTAACAAAAGCTACCATCACTAACACACTACGCCGCCAGGGACTCAAATCCTGCAGTGCCAGACGTGTCCCCCTGCTTAAGCCAGTACATGTCCAGGCCCGTCTGAAGTTTACTAGAGAGCATTTAGATGATCCAGAAGAGGATTGGGAGAATGTCATATGGTCAGATGAAACCAAATTAGAACTTTTTGGTAAAAACTCAACTAGACGTGTTTGTAGGAGAAAGAATGCTGAGTTGCATCCAAAGAACACCATGCCTACTGTGAAACATGGGGGTGGAAACATCATGCTTTGGGGCTGTTTTTCTGCAAAGGGACCAGGACGACTGATCCGTGCAAAGGAAAGAATGAATGGGGCCGTGTATCGTGAGATTTTGAGTGACAACCTCCTTCCATCAGCAAGGGCATTGAAGATGAAATGTAGCTGGGTCTTTCAGCATGACAATGATCCCAAACACACCGCCCGGGCAACGAAGGAGTGGCTTCGTAAGAAGCATTTCAAGGTCCTGGAGTGGCCTAGCCAGTCTCCAGACCCCATAGAAAATCATTGGAGGGAGTTGAAAGTCTTTGTTGCCCAGCGACAGCCCCAAAACATCACTGGAGAGGAGATCTGCATGGAGGAATGGGCCAAAATACCAGCAACAGTGTGTGAAAACCTTGTGAAGACTTACAGAAAACGTTTGACCTCTGTCATTGCCAACAAAGGGTATATAACAAAGTATTGAGATGAACTGTTGTTATTGACCAAATACTTATTTTCCACCATAATTTGCAAATCAATTCTTTAAAAATCAGACGATGTGATTTTCTGATTTTTTTCTTCTCATTTTGTCTCTCATAGTTGAGGTATACCTAGGATGAAAATTACAGACCTCTCATCTTTTTAAGTGGGAGAACTTGCACAATTGGTGGCTGTCTAAATACTTTTTTCCCCCACTGTAAATGAATGTCTGTTACATGCAAGCCCTGGCCAGATAAGTTCACACAATGAGGATTATTTAATATATATATTTCTTGGCAGTTTAATCTTCCCATGCAACTTTTTAAAAACTGTAATCCTTGTCTGAATGCTTATTTTTTTCTAAGCATCTACTCCAGATAGCTGCTGTTCCTTCACTTTGCTCCTTCCCATTTTAACAACTCCCACTGCCACACTGGGGTGACACAAGCTTTAAAAAGATATGATAAACTTATCAGGAAGCAGCTGCATATTTACACGTCCAGCAGTAACAGAGCCAAACGATCGTTTATTTGCAGTCTTGCTTGTTACAGCCTAAATAATATGAATCATAAACTACGTTGCAGTGCATTGTGGTGCAAGCAGTGTAGAGTAAGTTTAAGAGATATAAAACAGCTGTCTGTTGCAATCGGAAATGATACTACAAAAGTAGTGAGAGAGAAGTTGTGGTCCTGTGCTGAAACTCACTACAAAGCTGCGTAAAGCTGGAGAGTCTGGTTAAAATGTTCTCTTGGATCATGACTCAGAGCAACCCCTTTAACGTTAGATAGTGTTACTATAACATTATCATTAACTGCATACTATTGCAAAACTTGCATTCCTCTGTGTCTGTGTGCAAAATCAGGTTACGTGATAGACCACAAACCTGATTATCATCAATTACTGGGACAGAGAATATGCTTTCACTTTCAACAACGAAAGAAAAAGTGTATTTCTCCATATCACTAAACAAGTTAATACAACACAAAATAATTGTACTTCGTGGCTTGTTATTAAAAGCAAAAAAATACATGTAAAATACAAATTTGTGTTGTCTCTTTTTCAGTTTTCTGAAAAAATGCTCTTGTAATATATTGCTTTTATGTTTTAAAGCACTTCACTTTTATTTAGGGGAACGGCAGTTAAATACAGTTTAATATTCCTATATTACTATAACTTAGTTTATAGGGCTTTAAAATACATTAAACAACATACACAAACTCCCAGCCAGGCTGCGGGTGTGTGTGTGTGTGTTTGCTCGGGCTGGTTTTGGGCTGGGTTTCGCTGTGTCTCGCTGTCTCGCAGACGGCCACTATGGGCTCATAGGGAGGGGGGCGGCAGGAGCTCCAACAAGCCGTTTAGGACACACACTATACAGAGATGCTGTATGAGAAACCAATGTGAGTTTGGAAAATTGCACAATATAAATCTATTTTAGTAAACCTCAGCAATGGAATTATGATCACTAGAAATGGCCATGACATGGGACCTTTAACTCCCCGAAGTTAAAGCTGTCTGTCAGCAATCCAGCTTCATAGTCATTGTTTCACTTAAGATCCAGTGAGCTGCACCAAAAGCAAAATGTGAAATAGTGTGTCCAAAGTAATGCAAGAGCTTCAAGAGTTCAGAACAAATAGTGGACACAAAAAGTGCAAAAAAGAAACTAAAAAATAATGTTGTGTTTCCACCTTATGACATTTTAATGAGGTGACGAGATGTAAATTACAATGGGAGAGGATGTCTAGCTTTCCATAACTAACAGAAATGTAAACTGGTTAATTTGTCCCTTTATATCAACCATTAAATCTCAGTTATAGTTGTATACAGTAGGAAAGAGCCTTCAATTCAGATGAATGAGTCTGTTTCGGGATTATAGTTTTGATGAGTTTAGATGAATGAAGGACTATCATTTGTCATTAATGGCACACAGGAAATTTAAATTCAATATGCATGAATGGAGCACAAAGCTTACCTTCCTGCAGTGACTGAGCGTCAGAGCCGTGTGGAGTCCGGGCAGCAGTGAGCTTCAATCGGCATGTCCCTGCCGGGAGGTCGCAGCTCTTTGTGGAGAAACAGTTTTACTTTCGGTTTGAAATGTGGGGGGCGGGGCTGCTCTCTAAAATCGCAGGATGGTCATCCGTTAGACTTTAATACACTTAATTACTTGTTGTTACTGGTTGTTACATGCTCCACAATGACGGTTTCATTGACACGCGCCCGCACAAAAGCCGAACACATGGATACGCACGTTCACGGGCACACGCACGCACTCAGGTGCTGGTGCTTTCGCTTTTGGATTTCTTTTAAATCACGTGATTGTCAGTACTGTGTGTGTGTGTGTGTGTGTGTGTGTGTGTGTGCATTTTAGTGTGTGTGTCTGTGTTAAAATGTAATTTATAACATATGCAATATTAGCCTATACATTCGATGTCTGATAAATTCACAAAAATGTATAATGAAATGAATAAGAAATTGACAGAATTTGCAATCTGAACACTCAAAGTGAATGTGAAAGATTAAAACGATGGAACGTGTTTGGCATAGGCTATTTCTAATTACTCGCATTCTAATCTACTTTTCTAGAAAGGAGGTCAAAAGGAAAGCGTCAATGACAGTTGAGCCCCACCAAAACAAGCCTACATTACATGCAGTTTATAAGCCACTTATTTATATATCTAAACACTTGGTTTAAATATTTAAATGCATTAATTGAGTGTAAAGGTTTTTCCAGCATATAACTTTCGAATGATAATATTTTATCTAGTAATTAATTATGTTGGTTAACAAAAAAAGTAGGTATTGTTTAGTCTCCAAAATCATCGGAGTAATTCTTAGTTTAAACTGGGTGAATAAAACATTATATATAAATAAATAACTGTTAGTTTAGCTTCTTCAGCCACACACACACACACACACACACACACACACACACACACACACACACACACACACACACACACACACACACACACACACACACACACACACACACACACACACACACACACACACACACACACACACACACACACACACACACACACACACACACACACACACACACACACACACACACACACACACACACACACACACACACACACACACACACACACACACACACACACACACACACACACACAGGTTACTAGCTTGACTTCTCATTATATCTCTGAATAACGATCCATCAGTGCTGAGCATTCACAAAGCTTTTTATTAACAAAGCTTAAAACTTCCTCACACTCAGAGGTAGTGTCACATCGTTGCCTTCGGTTTCTTCATATTATAATTAATCATTAGTGAAAACAATGTTTGATGTTCAGGCTGTGGAGCTGGGCGCCTGGTTTTCTTTCTTGTGTTGTCGGTGCATCCAGTAGGCAGCTGCTGTTAGAGCAAGGACGCCATAAGTAGCCAAGACATACTGCAAGAGAGAGGAGGACACATTTCTGATTGAGGGACTTGATATGCAAAAACTTTAAAAAGTTCATATTGAATGCAGCCTGTGCTGTGTATTTGTGTGTATTACGTACATTTCTGCGACCCTGCAGAGTGTAGCTATTAAAGTATTTCCTCAAACCAGTCAGTTCCGAAGAAGCAGGGGCTTCAATACCAAACAGCTGCTTCTGAAACGCACACACAAAAGAAAAAAGACAATAAGAGAAAGCCCTGCAGCCAGAATACTTGATGTGTTTGCACATTTGTCAGGATAATGATACAAATGTAGTTTTGAAAAGATTAAAAACATAGTGAAGTAGTTTACAAACAACATTTCATTGAAAGTTGGCTCAATGTACATTCAAAGACATAAATAATATCGTAAAGCGTAACCCCCAAGTCAAAATGAAGGAAAAATTAGGTTAAACCCACAAAACTAAACACAACATCAATAAACCCTGGGTTGCATGTGGCTCAGGAGAAATAACAGGTTGTCCATTAAACACGTCGTTTGTAGTTTTATGATCACAAGACTGAACCCTAAGTTTTCACCATCAATGTGCAAATGTTTTTGTTGCCGGGTGACAATGCAAACTATTGTTCAATAAGGAAGAAAAGTGCTTCATGAAAGCGGTTTGTTTACAACACCATTATGCCAGCCCAGATAGTGTGAGAGCTTTGCAGAGTCAAAATGAATGTGAAACAAAATTCTCTATTAAGTGTCAGTGACATTTGAGATGCTGAGACAAATACTTTTGCGTGTTGAAACAAGCGGTTTGTTGAGTGGCATGATGAAAAAGGACTGCAAAACTGGTTTATGTCACATTCAACAAACACATACACTTAATTATATAAGCTGTATGTTTTTAGTAGTTATGTTTTTAAACTGTGTTTTGCTTTTAACTATGTTTGTAAAAATTGTTTTTAACCTTGTTGTACGGCGACCTTGAGTGCCTTGAAAGGCGCCTTATAAAATAAATGCATTATTATTATTATTATTAATTATTCATCAGCCGGAGCTCCAGCTAATCTTTTGGACTTGCTGGCAGCACAGAGCTCCTTCTCCAGACCCACCACCGCCATTTCCTTTGGCTGAAGATTTTTGTAGTTTTTTTCTTTGATTGCAAATGCTGAGTTGATATATTTATTTATTAATTCAATATCTCAATTCTCAAATAGATGCAACAAAAACACAACAAAGCTTGACTTTTTTCATAACTGCTGGCAGTTATGATGACGGACACATGTTCATCTTAAGCATGGCAATCATGTGAACATTAAAGGTGACCTATTATGAAAAATCCACTTTTTCATGTCTTTTATACATCAACATGTGTCCCCTCTGTGTAAAGAATTTCTGAAAGTTTCAGGAGAAAAGATTCACTCACTCTTTGTCCTGATCCATTTATATAAAAACCTGTCTGAAAATGAGATGATCAGATTTTGGCCACTTAATGATGTCATAACGTTTTTTTGGCTTGTGCAACCATTAGCCAATAACCAACCAAGGTAACCTCCCCCCTTATCACCCGAATCTCCTCCTAGAGCACCATTGTGTTCTTTTTAACCAAATATCTCTCAGAGGGGCGTGGAGAGTGGCTCCTTATTTTCATCTAAAGTATCAGACAGAGAATCAGCATTTTAGAAACAGGGCTGAAACAGAGGGGATTATGGGATGCTGCAATGATCTGTTTGGTATTTAGAGCCAAACAATTCAAAGACATGTTTGTATATATCTGAGAACTATAATATATTGATGTAAAACAGTATAATAGGGGACCTTTAATGTGTTTAAAGTGTATTTCTCTTTCAAGCTAGCATTTAAAATGGACTTGGTACTATGTGGATGTTGGTCGGACATTTGCAGGAAAATGCCTATTATCTTGCTAAATTGATTACTTTCTCATGTCCTTACAGTAAATATTAAGCTGCAACAGGAGACCTTTAGCTTGGCATAAGCAAAACCAGCATCACCCCTAAAGCTGACTCTTTAGCATGTCAAGTAACTTTTGTTGAATGCATATTTAAAAAAGGTGTGTTTTATACAGAAGATTAACCCGCTTTAGAGGATATCTATGTTTGCTACACCACAATAAAAAAGTATTAAATAAAAACTAAAAAAGTAGCCTCTGTCAAAAAGTAATTTATGCTTGTCTTCTTGTAACACTGTCTTACACTTCATTGCAAGGACACTGAATCCATGCAGTGAAGTGTTCATGTGGAACAAGTGAATCACAGCACATGAGGGGGAGAATGCAGACTATAAGGACTCATGTGAAAAGATGAATAATTCCCATTATGAACATTACACTTGCATGAAGTGTGCCAGGGGCGCCAGCAGAGTGCTGATGAGGCGGCTCTGCTCAGTAACGCTGAATTATTCTGCAGTGGGTATTATCAGAACAGAGAGGAAAAAGATTAAACTATTAATATACATTGTTGACTGGAGCATGCTGAGTTAGATGGCTGTTCAAATCATTTAGAAAACAGCAGCTGTACTCTTTTTTTATTGTGAATTTAAATTGTAAATCAATTTAGAACTTTAGCAGACAAATGCAGAAGACACACATTGAGTGAAAGTTAGTCTTGATCAAGGGAATTTCTTACAGAAGAACTAGATGTTTAAACATAATCACATCATTGTTTGCTGGTTTAGGATGTAAATACAGAATATTTTTGCAATAATATACAACATTAGCTCACATGTGCTACATTGTTTTTGTTGCCGAAGGCTGGATGGAACAATTGATGCCACTCATGACAGTGGAGGATAAGCTTTGCATAACGTAGGTTGGAGGTGATAAGAGTGCTGCATTACCGGTTCTGTCCAAATGTTAAGAAGTGTTCCACCTACCAGAGCCTCTCACACGTATCTGCTGGTAGCGTTAGTGAGCCTGACACACGTTTGCAGAGGGACAACGTGATACTTTAAAAAGAAATCTGTTGATATGATGCTAAAAATACACATATGATAATATCATGTAATAAGTGCCTCTTAAAATTTAAATCACTTTTGTTTCTTTCCTTTCTTTCCCTCCCTCAGCAATCCCTCTGCACAAAAATGAGTGAAATTATGTTCCAAAAAAAGACACCAAACATACAATAAAAAAGGGTAAGAGGAATCTGACATATATCAGCCTTTATTAGCAAATCTTCTAGAGACATCACGCTAATATACAGTATTAACAATTACTTTTGTCACAGTAATCATGTAGACAGAAATTAGTTTTTTATGACTTCCTTGCATTCCTGAAATAAATACAATCTTCCCAGGCAGGGTGGACAGACTGATGCTGGTCTCAACTAGAACTTCAATGGTCTACTAAATCCAAGTTTTAATTATTTTTGTAATACAATGTTTATAGGCTACTACCTGTATTAAAGTGTGCATATATAACACTTTATAATGCCATGTCCTTATTTTAAACGTTTTTAAAGTCCACACTCTCAAACAACCATTTGTTTTATTATACTTTATATATATTTCTACCTTTAGACTGTTTCAATGTCGTTTCTGGAGATCAAAAGGCCTTTATCTTATCTAAGATTTTATGATCAAGCTAAATATAATCTGAAAGGATATTTCTTTCAGGTAGTGAAAGTGGCTTCACCAGTTTTTTTAAAATCAGAGGAAAATAAAAAATAAAATGCAAGAGCAAATGGTAACACACAGGTCTTTACGATAAGAGGGGAATGCAAATAACTCAATATTTGCTAAGTCAATCGATTTGTCAATCTTAACAGATGCATTTTCGTTCCATTACTTCACAGCCCTTGTTTGATTTCATCCCAAAACTGCAGGCTGGAAATGCAAAAGTCAAACCCTCTGCTTACCTTCACCTCTGTTATGAGATGACCCAAACTGGTGAGGGGGATGCGCGTTTTAACAGGAGACACCGGCATATCTGGAGACAGTTTGAATACAAATGTTACGTATCATTGAAATTCCTTCCTCAAGCACTCACTCAACAGTCTCAGACTTCTTTTAAATAAACATTTAGAGGTACTTACTGAACTGTTGAGATGAAGACAGGACACTGACACGATATTTTCATTAGTTCCGGGAACTGTGACGAACAGCCCATGCTGTCCAATCAGGTATGTATATGGGAAAGTATTGACCAATAGAACACGGCCAGGTGGGCGGGGCTTGCAGCTGGTTATACAAAACTGCAGTACCTGACATTCATCTGTTCAGCCACAAGAGGGCGCAATGTTAAAGTTCATATAAAATACCTTTACTTGTATCATTTATTTTGTCCAGACTGTTGATAGATGTGTATATAACTGACTGTTTGCACTCTGGTTAGACCCTCTTAATTTCGTTACACTCTGCTTGCATTATGTAATGACAATAAAGTAATCTTATCTAATTACATTTTAAGGAGAAGGTATGGCCCTTAGTCACTTAGAAGCAGAACTACATTATTAACATTGAGGCTATGTTTTATGATTCAAAAAGGTTTCTTATAATTTATTTAAAATTGTTCTTAATATTTATGTTAGAGGAGAGAAACTTTTTCATTTGGCAATCCTCCTACAGGACATATGCAATTTGTAGCATTGAGATCCTTTACATAACTGTAATGCAGCACTAAAGACATTTCTTGACTTAGAAATGTTTTAACTTGATGATCATTTTGGGTTGTGTTGATGCATATAACATATATATTTTGGCAAGGTCATAAATTATGCAATGTATTACATTAGTTATTCAATCTTGAGCCCTTGCTTCAAAACTGTAGTTGTATCTATTTTCCACTAGATTGAGCTATTTTCTCAAGTTTGCCATGATGGGGCAAAATGAAATTTAAAAATGCATCAACATCAATAATGTTTCTAATGAATTACATATCTGGTGAACAAAAAATATGTTCTCCTATAGTATTTATTAGGTAGAATATATTTTCATTTTTTGTCAGCAGTCCTTACTTTACTTTATAACTATATGATTTTGGTCTGAGAGTAATTCACAAAAAATAGTTCATAAGTCTGAGAGAAGTTTATAGTATCTTACATAATATTTCTAAAAGCACATTTTAAAAAGGCAGAAAAGTTATTATTGCATTTACTGGCACACTACAGTCACATGGCAACAAATCCACTTGAGGAAGGTCATTCATGAAAACATGATCTTAACCCCTCCTCTTCTCTTAGTTTAGTAAGGATCTCTTAGTCCTGAGAGTGGTACAATAAGATGATAAGATTTTTGAATACAAATATTTTTGAATAAAAAGGTTCACACTGACTCAGCCTTGTTTTTAAACTTGAGAAGTCAATTAAATATAAATAGCTCAACATCGGTAATGATACATTTGATGGTTTGGTCAGCAAAGAGCATTCAAGCCCACCTGAGTCTTTCTTTCTGTTCATTATCTTCAGTAACTCTGTCATTTGTTAAGTTTATATTGCATTTTATTTCAAACTGTTCAAAAATGTTTATACTTTTCAATAAATCAGTTATCAGTAAAATATCCCAAAGAAAAATTTGTAAAATATCAGATCAGAAAACTGTCAAATTATTAAAAAAAAATACATTGGCGAGAATATCCCAGAAATATCTGTAAAATGTCTGTGAAGATTAAGATAGAAACGTAATACATTAGCCTATATTTTAATATATTTAACACAAATCTGTTGTACATTTTGTATAATGATCACCTGACCTCAGAACAAATGTTTTCAAAAGATTTGAAACATACAAGCAGATTTATGAATCAAAAAATTGGTCAGAAATTCAGTTTATATAAAATAAGGTTTATAGTAGTCTGATAGTCAGTGATAAATGTTTTTATAGTCACAGCATTGATTGAAGGAGTAAAAGTGGGTCTGATCTACCAACTAAAACGTTTGCATATGATTTTTATATGCATATAATGTTACCATTATATGTGTAATGTCAATTCATTTCATTAAAATGCACATGTGCAGTTAAACACTATGAATGCTGGAATGCTTGGTGTTGTGGGCAGGTGAGAGATGAACACCTTTTTCGTACATTAAACCTGCAACATAACAGGTTCAGATCATTCACACACAACCTCCTACGTACACATCACCTGGATCGGCAGAGCTTTTAATAAAACAAAGCGATAGTCTAGAAGTGGGATTGTATGAGGCACATATCTAGTGTATTAGCAACAGCAGATGGCAGTTGTCATTCATGCCCATTGTTCGGAGAAACAGACCAGAGTTATGGCATGGCAATACTGCTTTTGGTGGGGGCGGCACCAAATTATATTTAAACCACTTAAAAGAAACGTTATCGGTATACATGTACACTTTACTGATATCCTTATATACTTTCTTCAAAGCCACCAGTTTATGGAAAAAAACTGTAATTTGACCTCGCAGAACAGAAAAGTTGCTTGTCTATAGGTGCCTTGATGATTTGGTTAGTCTCATTTCTGAAGGATAAACATGAAACCGCAGTCAAGCAGCACTATCTTAGTTTAACAAGACTGCAAGAAAGAAGGCTATTTGTTTTTATTGGCTAACATGCGTGAATCATTTGTATAACATAACTCACTCCCTATATTTTGATCCTGACAACACAGGTCCACAAAAAGATAATAATTAAGAACTTGCATCCTTAAACAATTTGCATTAGTTCAATCACCAAATGAACCTGGGGCTTTGGTGGCCCCTGAGTCTGGGGCCCCAAACCAGAGCCATTTCAGGTTGATCCAGCCCTGTGGGTGTGTGCGTGTCCCCTAAAATCATACTCCACTGAAAGTATGCAGCAGTTGTGGTTTGACTTGGTTAACAACAATTGCTTTAATAGTTTGTAAGAAAAACATCTGCTCACTCATCATGTGACAATCCTAACAAAAATATTCCCCCTGAGTTTGACCACATAACAAACATCCACAACATTCCAATCTGGAGAGCCCACAGAGAGCTGCAGTCTGCAATATGTTCTTACTTCACATTGACTGAGGTTGATTTCCTGGAGATTCACACTTTCTTTGATTTTTAATGACACGTTATTGTTGGTAAGTGTTTCATGTTTTGCTGTTGTGCCACATGTATCGTGTTCTTATTTTTCTATTCATTTTGTTGTGTAACACCTTGTGGAACATTCTTTGGCAAAACAAGGTTTCTGATATATTAAAGCTCATTCGAATTTCAGAAAGAGAGAGAGAGAGTGATGAGAGAGGGGAAGAGAGAGAGACAGAGAGGGGGGAGTGAGAGAGAGAAAGAGAGAGATAGAGAGAGAAAGAAAGAGAAAGAGAGAGAGAGAGAGAGGGAGAGTTGGTTGTGAGCAAAAAAACACACTGGTGAGAACCATATACTGGTTAGAACAGGGAAGCAGGAGCGTGGCACGGGGACCCGCCGGAAGAAGCAGCAGCAGCAGCAGCTATAGCGCGCACTGGACGCACACCGACCATCCACCGACATCACGAGCGACACGGAGGCGCACAGCGGGGCGGAGAGGAGGAGGAGGAACCTGCACGGCGACTCGTTCGTCTCTCCCTCTCTCTCGCCGCTCCCCTCACCCTTCGTTCCTCTCGGACCGTCGCCGCTTCCTCGTTAAGATGGCTGACCCCGGCAGCGACGGAGAGGTACCGGAGAGCGCGCGCGGCTTCGCCCGGCAGGGAGCCCTCCGCCAGAAGAATGTGCACGAGGTGAAGAACCACAAGTTCATCGCGCGCTTCTTCAAGCAGCCCACCTTCTGCAGCCACTGCACGGACTTCATCTGGTGAGTGTGAGAGAGGTGGTAGAGGACACAGGTGATTCACTTGCTGCTGCTGTGGCTCTGCTCGGCCTCCTTCCACACTGACAATGTTCAGACACCGCAGTGTTTCATTCATTGTCATTGTCACAAACACTGCGATGCGCCATTCCCCCAGTTTTCCACAATGCGACAGGGGGGATGTGTTGTCGGCAGCCGCAGAGCAGTCACTGCTGCTCGGCGGCGTTTACCGCATCGACCCATCTCTGAAACTGGAGGTCTGGTGGAGGAATGCAGCTGGAGACACACAGACACAGGGCCCCACTGTTGCAGCTGTGTGTGTGTGTGTGTGTGTGTGTGTGTGTGTGTGTTAATGTGTCTGTGTTGGTGTGTGTGTGTGTGTGTGTGTGTGTTAATGTGTCTGTGTTGGTGTGTGTGTGTGTGTGTGTTAATGTGTCTGTGTTGGTGTGTGTGTGTGTGTGTGTGTTAATGTGTCTGTGTTGATGTGTGTGTCCATGTGTGATTCGATATCTGCATGTGTGTGTGCATACGTCATTGTCTGTGCATCTCTTGTGCATTCCCCGAATTTCACATCCCTGTCTTCTGTCCACAGGGGCTTTGGGAAGCAGGGATTCCAGTGCCAAGGTAAGAGCAGTGGCTCATTCACAAATCCCTCTGCTGCATATGGCTGTGGGTGTGTGGACGGATGTTCCCTGTCTGAAGGAGTGTTGCTGTGTGTGTGTGTGTGTGTGTGTGTGTGTGTGTGTGTGTGTGTGTGTGTGTGTGTGTGTGTGTGTGTGTGTGTGTGTGTGTGTGTGTGTGTGTGTGTGTGTGTGTGTGTGTGTGTGTGTGTGTGTGTGTGTGTGTGTGTGTGTGTGTGTGTGTGTGTGTGTGTGTGTGTGTGTGTGTGTGTGTTGTTGTGTTCAGGGCTTCAGGTCTGCACACTGTTTAGAATGACCTGTTGTGCTTTTTTGTTGACGGCATGCTGTGTTGGCAGGCAGGTGTCAAACTCAAAGCAGGTGCTTGCCAACAGTGAGACAGTCAGTGTGAGATGTAAGAGTAGAAGAGTCGGCGGAGTACTGAAAGCTGAGATGTCTGATGTTGGCCGAGGAGAAATGGGAGGAAGATAGACCAGGAAGTTACTTTTCTCAAGCTTTTTACATCGAGCCTGATATCTGATTGAAATTGTAAGATGGTGGGATTGTGTGTGGGTGGGATGTGATGTGTTTGAGTGTGTGTGGGTGGGCAGCTGGTTGTTGTAAAGAGTGGGAGTATAGACACGGACCTCTACACAAAATGGATTCATAAACAGCCCCCTTGCAGCAACATAGTGACCCCCCCTCAACCACATGCATGTTGCAGTAATGCAGTAAATGTTGGTATCACTTCCTCTTCTTCACTCATCCATCTCAGACACCCACCCCAACTCATCTGGCTGCAGTCATCTGACCCACCATGTGAGGTTAGGAACAGAATTACCACAGTTTCCACATTTTGCTCTTTGTTAAGAAATACTCCACCAACTAAATGATCAATTATATATAATTTCTTTACCCGTGTAAGTTGAATTCTTTAAGAATACTGTTTTAGTTGCATGCCTCCATGGTAAATGGAGAGTCAGAAAATCAGAGAAAGGCCTTTTAGGAAATAGGTGCTGCGATTACAACAACAAAGCTATATCCAACTATCTTTATACAAACAGTCTCACAACAACTGCAGTGCTATCCAAGTCTCATTTATGTATTACTTCTCTCCAAACACATGCTTTTTGCTCAAAAGGTACTATTTATAACACTCCTACATGAGAAGTCTCATGTTTGCGCAGGTGTTGGATCTCTGAGTTTTTAGGATTGTAGGGTTTGTTTTTTTTGTTTGGGAAGAACATGCATGGACAAGACTTGGATTATACTGCAGGAGTTGTTTGAGAGTTTGTACATGGATGTTAGGATCTAGTTTTACCTTTAAACTGTTACTGTTTTTAGTCCTCATACAGCAATGCAAAGTCATTGATATTATAACGGTCATTTTGTTTGTGAAGTATTCCTTTAAGAAGAAAACGACCAAAAGTTTCAACATTTTGCTCTTCGGACATCATTGACTGGGAAGAGTTGTGTAATTTAAAAGCAATACAAAGTCCCCTATTCTCACGGGGCTACAGGCTTGTCAGTAACTCTGGTGGTTTCACAGGAAATGCATTGGGGTTAGAAAAAATGATAATTTGATGTGCTTGAGTGAGTGCACACACAGCCTCTGAGTCTGTAGTGAACTAGTGTGTGGTAAATGAACCTGAGCAGATAACACACTTTAGAGAGCACAGACCAATCTGAGCCCTGCACAGGTAGAGCTGCTGTCGGCTCGGGTTTCGTAGTGAGTTTCCAACAGTCAAGTGATAACTCTTAAATTCATCGACGACATCTTAAGCAACAACGGTTGTTTGTGAGTCAGTGATCATTGATCACATTGCAAATATAGAAAGGAGCTAATCAGGGATTGAATGATTCAATCAATCAAAAAGGTCAACTCAGAAACAACTGACTTTTCAGAACTTTCAAAAACTTCTTATGTATAGAATTTGATTTCTGTCATTAGGATGAATTTGAGAATAATTAATAAAAGTTTGGTTACATTTGTTAGACCTTGGTCATACTGCAGGATGGAAGCAGTCTACTGCGGTCTTGTATTCGGATAGCAGCAAAACAAAATCAGGTTTTACATATACTCCAAACATGCCCGCTAGAAAACCTAATGTTGGCAACTTCCTGACGGCAAGAAAAAGAGCTCCATTGTTTGTTGTATTTGACTAAATATCATCAGTAAGTCAAAAAAAATAACGGAGTGTGTGCAAAGGCTTAACAATAATAGGACCATTGATGACGTGTACACAATGCCTCCAGTTTACTTCCAGTGCATGAACAGTTCATGTAAATGGACCATGCAGCAACCTCTGAAAAAAAATTGAGGCCCAACTATTTCATTATAATGTGTTAATTATAACACTGATAAAACTATTTGTTTTATTAGCAGATTAATTGAAAACACAAAGTTGCTATTTGGCTATCTTAGTTCAATTGAAATGGTTGAATTGTGAGTTTGTTTACACATTTTGTATCACATTTCATTTGAATGGCTACTGCAGTGTCTATCTCAAAGTGTTGTTTGAACTTTTTTTTCTTCTCACAATTATATAATTTTTTTGGACCTTTCCTAAGAAAATAGTTGGAAATAAGTCAATGGGAGAATGGTGAGAAAACAGGTTAAAAGCTTGCTTGTTGTAAATTAGTCATCACTGGTTTCATTGAAGCTACAAGAAGTAAAAAGATAATGTACCAGATTTGAGGATTTTGTGAATGGGTCTTTTTATGTTCAGTGTTATTATTAAAGACAACTCTAAATCTGAATGATAGATAAAGCTATAGTTAAATATAATCATTAGTTGCAGCCCTACTTTACATATTAACCCTTAAATGCTGTTGAGGCAGCATTTAAATAAAAGACTTTGACCCCACTGGGGCGACGAATAGAAAACAGTGTTATTGGGTTTTCTTTTTTATTTAATTTTTCCTAATTGATTCAGGTAAAGACATAAGTGAAGTATAAATAATAATGATTATGTTGGTAAAACAGTGTTACTTCAAGGTCCATTGGAAGCTGATCTGGAGCTTTAAATGATCCCAACTGCTGTTTGTCCTGAATGCTTTACACTTTTATAGTCAATGGCGAGGTTTGTTTGAACATGTTTGCAGAAAGACTTGGTTTGGTGACTTTCAGGTCAGAACACGATTAAACTGGGTAGATGTTGTCTGCATAGGCGTTGTTTGAACAGCATTTGATAACTGTATTTCAACTTGTTAAGACTTACTTCACAGTTCAATCGGTTAAGAGTCGTTTTTAACTTAACAAATCTCCACTTTTCAACACACCTGAATATCCCTCGATATGCAGTTTGTTGATTTTCTTTATCCTTATTTTACCTAGGGAGGGAGAAAAATGTGATAGTTGTGTGAACAGCGGTGTCTAAAAGAGAGCTAGAGTAACAGGAAGGGTGTAAATACACTTCAGCATGAATGGAGGTGCAATACTCTCAAACTCTCGAGTACAAATCATCAGCTCACACATCTCGGTCAGGAGGAATTTCAGACATGTGGTTTAGACTTGTGCTGACGCGGAAGGAAGATTGTGTGAGATTTGTATGTGTCTATGTGACAAAGGTATCTTCTGTTGAATTGTGGGTGTGTTTTTGAATACCTGTTCTGCAGGTAAAGATATTTTTTCTTCTCCTGCTTTCAGCTCTTCTTATTATTGGTGTTCATTTGTGTGTAATGTGTTCACACCTGTGTGCGCTGACAGCAAAAAGAGGAAGTTGATTCAGATGTGGGATCATTACAGTTTTGACGTCAGGTTATCAGATTCATTTTTGTCATAGTTATCATAACAGATGAGTTGAGAATCTGTGCTGAACAAAATGATATAACCAAGGAACCAGCTTTTAGTGGTGTGTTGTTTGTCTACATTTCTTCAAAGGACAATGTTTCACAACATACATTTAACCAGCATAGTTGGAAAACCTCACACGTCACAGGGCTGAGGATGTCACTAGCTTTTTATTAGCAACCTCCCACTTTAAATGTTCTTTTAGTCTTTATTATTTACCTAACTTTATATTGTTTTATTTCTTTCATAGGTCTTAATCTTTTTATTTCTGTACCTATATGTTCACTTTGTTTTATGGGGTTTTATATTTTATATTGTTGCACCGACTCAGTTGTCTTGTGTCTAATCTGTCAGAGAGAAACCATTAATTATTTTATTTTAATTATCATACATTTTACCTTGTTGTGTCTATTAACCTGATCAAATGTTATATTTTTCTGCATGTACCTTTTTTAAATGTCTTAACAAGTAATCTGACGGGAATTCTTTGTTTGTTTTTAACTTGTGATGTGTCCTTTTGTAAAGCACTTTGAGCAGCACGTGTTGTATGAAAAGTGCTATATAAATAAAGCTTTATTATTATTACTATACCACTAATTAGGCATTAAACCAATACTAGTGTAGTTCAAGGAAATAACTATCTGTTCTTAATATGATAATAAATGATCTTGCTGACTGGAACCACAATGAAGATGATGCTGAGAAAAAAAATCAGAGGATCCCCAAACTCAGAAGTATTAATCCTATGGAGACTATGACTTTCTTAACCACATGTCATGGTTTTCCATCCTATAATTGTTGAGATATTTCCGAACGGACCAAAGACATTTCAGAAAACAGATCGACAGGACAGTCAAGAGATTTGTAAAATAGGGTCAGGGGAATAACGCAAAACCATTGTGTTTTTTATCAGCCAGTATGTTCTGTTGTGTTGCAGGGTGTCACTTCTGACTTGTGTTGTGACTCCACCATGAGTTGACTAAAGCAAAACATGTCTATGTCTCATGGAGGAAGCTAGTGATTTTCTCTGATTTTTGTCACTTCTCCCTCCACTGGCCTCTAGTCATTGGCAGCTGAGGAAATATATATCTCAACAGAAATAAGAATCAAGCGAAAGATCAAATGTGCATATATTTAATGAGTTTCTGTCAGAGTTTCTGTTGCCTCTGGTCCTACAACTATAAGGTCTCAAAAACAGGAATAAGCCCAAAATGTTTAAACAAATACTGCTTGTTTTCCAATCTTGAACTGTCCTTGTTATTGATTGGATCAAATCAAATCAAGTTTTATTTATATAACACATTTTTAAAACGATTTTTGGAAGAGCCAAAGTGCTGTACATACAATAAAACACTTTACAATAAAAACACTTTACAACAAATACAACAGCAAAAATAAAAAATCACACACAGGGAAATGTCAGGAGTCGTGCTCCGCTCTGACTAGAAGGCCAGAGAGAAGAAGTGAGTTTTAAGTGTAGATTTAAAAACCCCTAGGGTCTGGGCCGACCTCACATGGAGGGGCAGAGTGTCCCAGAGCCTGGGGCCAGCTACTGCGAAGGCTCGGTGCCCTCGGGTTTTGAGCCATCAAGGCTGTGGTTGAATTTTAATCCTGATTATTGACTGATCAGGGGTTGAAGGGTTAGGGCCAGCCAGTCTAAAGATATTGATTACAAGATGTGTCTGAGAAAACAAACACATATTTCAGAGTACGCCTGTCCACACCACAGAGCCTACTTGTCAGTATCAATGTATTCACAAGGAATTGTTATAGTCGACAGATCTTTGCAGCGTCAGTGCTCTGAAAATGGCAGATGTCAGGATGGCTGATACTATGTGATGAAAACTACACAGAATGTGGCGAGATGAACATGAAATGAACAAATCACAGCAAATTACAACAGAATGATGATCGACATGAACCAGTTTTTGAGGCTCAGTACGTAAATTAGGGATAGAGGGGTTATCAGAAGACTGATATTTATCTATTTCTCTCCTATTTGCTTGATGTTCCTAACAAACAGTCATAAAGTATCACATATAAAAGGATACAGTACAACACAGAAAGCTTGAACAATTGTAATTATAATTTACTAATGATCTTTCTGAAATTTTTAAGTTGTTTGAGCTGTACCATAAACAGGCAGATATTCAATAGAAGTGATTCACTTGATGTAACTGTCAAAATTACAAGTGCTCTGCATGTTTTATACCATAGAGTTAGCAAGTGCTTCCCATTAATACTGAATACTGTTCAGATTTTTTTTTGGCAAGCTTTAAAAGCCAGAATATGCTTGAAGGGATGCACAATGTGACTGTAGAGCCAAGTGAAGGTCTGTGCTCTACTAACTCGGAGCCTCCGGTACAGACAGTGCATAGCTGTTTGGAATAACCTTTTATTTTTTGAAATATGCATAACAATGACAGCTTTGTTTTTTCATTTGTTCATGGAGGTATTTTATTATTCTCACTCAACTGTGCTGTACAGGTAGTCCTCAAAAGCATGATTTAAAAACACACTTTTGGTCAAACAAAAAGGGCATATTTTTCTTTGGCTGCATCGCAAAGCCTGGGGTCAAAGGCTGGGTTACTTCACAGATTGTGGGCGAGGGTCCATTCACACAGTCGGCAGAACAGAAACATAAGAAAAACCTCCAATTTGGAAGAATTAACACATTGTACAAGATTGTTACCCAAACTTAACATTGTTGTTATATAATTTAATATATGTTTTAATACTAACAATATAAAGAATAAACTGGGGACACAATGCGAGAACAGATTATCACCTGAATCTGCAGCGACCCTCTGCCACACTGATTGGTTCACGCTCACTGCTCTTAGAGTTTTCGGCATTCCGCTGTTTCAGGGGAAAAGCTCCAAAAACCCACCGTACACTAGGGTTGGGCTGAAAGATAATAATTTCTTAACCAACTAACGTCAAACGAAACAACCTGCATTTGCTGATATACTCGCGCAGGTGTCTGTTAGTGTGTGTGTAGTAACTTTACGTGTGTGTGTGTGTGTGTGTGTGTTTGGTGCGATGCCCTTTCCCACTAAGAAGTGAATGTCCAACTAGTGAACATAATTGACTGTTATCAGCAAAAGATCCAAGTATTTCACTCGCAGCCAACAAAAGGTAAATATTGTGGCCATTTGTTAAGAGGTTAAACCAAATGCAAACAAACCTTTTATAATGGCGCTTAAATTAGCTGAGTCCAGGGGCGGACTGACCATTGGGAATACCGGGAGTTTCCCCGGTGGGCCGGTGCTGTGTGTGGGCCGGAGGGCCAAAAAAAAGAAAGAAATTAAAAATCTTTTTTTTTTTGCCTAAATCCTACCGGCCCACATTTGTAAGTGTTCCGGCCCAGCCCAGCCCAGCCGGGCCCAGTGGGGTGTGGCCCACTGGGCTGGACTGGGCTGGGCCGTTTTGATAGGCTACCTTTGTTCTATCTATCAGTTTCAATTTCACACATCAGGCCCGTAGCAGCTGTCACTGCGCAGTGAACGATCAGGAGTGAGTGACTGAGAGACCTAGCTGGCAGTTGCTTACAGATGGATAAGCAAGTTCCAAAGCGTAAAGGCGCTTTTGTATAGTTTGTATATACAGTATTGTAGCGAGCCCTGGGTTCAGAGGGAGGGGCTTGCATAGGGGAGGGGGTTGACAGGGAAACGGGGTTCAGAGGGAGTGGCTGTACGGCTCTACCCGTAGGATAGAAAAGGGGGAAGTGACGTCTGACTCAGAGGTAGCGCGGCTGTGGAGAAGAACGTGTTGCCCACATTCTGTTACTGAGTTTAGGCTAGTTAGCTAGCAGGTTTATTGTTTTGGGTGCAGTCACTTTTGCCTCCACTTGCTGTTCAAATAAATGTTGAAAGAAAAAGTAAATCTGTTTACAGTTCTGTTTTATATGGGTGTTGAAGAAGAAGAATTGGGAGGGATGAAACCCTCTTTAATGGTCACACATGCAGAGCACACAGCACACACAGTGAAATGTGTTCTCTAATTTTAACCCATCCTAGTACCAGGAGTCTAGTACTAGGAGCAGTGCGCAGCTATTGTACAGCGCCCGGGGAGCAATGGGAGTGAGGGGGGAAAGGGGATGTCTTTCTCAAGGGCACCACGGCAGGGCAGGAGGTGAACTGGGACCTCTCCAAGTAGAAGTCCACACTCCAAATGTAGGTTTGGTCGGGGACTTGAACCGGCGACCCTACGGCTCACAATCCAAGCCTCTACTGACTGCCATAGATTTAGTCCCTAATTTTGCTCTAAAAGTGCACCAGATTTATGCATTTAACTTCAACATTTTAAAAAAAATCTTCCCGGGGGAGCCTTGCCCCCGGACCCCCCAGGTGAGGTCCACCACCTGCCCACACCCCCTGTTAAATGGTCTCACCCACATTGAGGATGCTTCCTACGCCCATGTTTTATTCCATGTGTCAAGTCAGGCAAATTGGGTCAAAATGTTATTGCATCAATGATCTGTTAACATTAAAATCACTAAATATATGCTGTAACTATTTTGCTCTAGGCAACTCAAGGGCTCAGGTAATGTGATTACTATATGAATAATGGTCCAAAATAACATAAAATGCATAGGGTTTTTATGTTAAGTAACATACTTTCGTCGCCGGCCAGCCGATACATGCCGGGCATTAAGCTGATACAGCATTCCCACTATCTGTTATGCTACGCACAAAATTCTTTATTATTCCGCCGGGTTATTTTGCACCTCTTCTTCTCCCACATTCTACATCGCAGAAACTCTGTTCAAACATCAACACGTTCAGCTCAGTCGGGAATCGATGGCTATTACTTTTCTTATTCATAACTTTCATAATTCCAGAGATACATCCCATAATTCATCACATTTTTAACCTTTGAAGTCAATGGAGAAACTCTTCAGACTTGAACAATCTTCATGCAACTTCAACTGCTAACTGCTCCTTCATACTTTCACTCAGAAGCCTCATTCCAACTTTAAAATGTTACACATCTTTCTGACATTATTCGTCTAACACAACTTTTAAATCTGATTCGTACTTTTAGAGATATTAAACATTGTTCAGACCTTGGTAAAGAGGCCTTCTTCAGATTTTAGAGTGCGTGATGTCACAGCTAGAGTGGAGGACAGATTTAATTTTGCCTTCATATTTTCTTTTAAACCTGCCATAATTCCCAAATCCTACATTCCTGAGACAATTTTTTTTTTTGAGAAACGTAGGAAAACATCTCGTAGCTTGAAAAATAAAAATAAATTAAGCAAAATAATTAAACAAAATGTCTCTTGAGGGCATGAAGTGACAAACGTTCAACATGTCTCCATTAAACCCCATTGTAAGTTCTGCCTCGTCTCTCCCCACCACAGCAGCCGCACATCTTTAGTTAATCTGCCAAAAAGGCCACATTCTTAACCCGAAAGTACACAAAAAGTACACTTCAGATGCTCAAGTTCCTTGACATGCTTCACGCTTTGAAATGTCATCTGTTACGGTTCTTTAACAAAACGTTCACATGTAAGAGGTTTATCTCATTCAGAACAATGAAAATGCTCTCCTCTCACTGATTACTGCACATCACCATGGAAACCTTTGATCTCTGGACACGTAGTTAGCTCAAATATAAACACCTGTGTCATGGAACACGATGATGTCATAACTCCAACTGACATGCTCAGAGCAGCAGATCACATGCAGTTTCCATGGAAACGCATCCCTCGCCATAAAACACGATGTCGCTGTAACTCCAATGGACACGGTCCGATCGTCCTCCAAACTTCGCTTGTATATCACCGGTCCATGCCTCAACAGCTCTATGCCAAATCTGAGATCTCACCATAGGCTGTTGCCATGGAAACGCATCCCTCGCCAAAAAACACGATGTTGTCGTAACTGATATGAAAATGTTCAAAACACCACCAGACTTCAACTGACAGTTAGTGGTCCAACCATTAGTGACTTTTCCTCAAAAGCTGTTGCCATGGCAAAGCATCCCTTGCAATAAAACATGATATTGCTATAACTCCTATGAAAATTGTCAAAAAGTGCTAAAACTTCACATGTGTGCTAACAGTCCAGCCGTGAAGACATCTACGGGACAGTTTTGAGATTTCTTCAAATGCCATTGCCATGGCAACACAATGCTCGCCATGAAACACGGTTATCTCATAACTTCAGTGAAAATGCTGCAAACAGCCCAAAACTTCACAGGTGCAGCCATCAACATATCTAAGCGTAGTATGGGGTGTCATCAAATATCGTTGCCATGGCGACCGATCATTCACCATCAAGTTAGTTCAATAGTTTGCAGTTCAAATATTCTTCTGCTTTTCCAAGCCATTTTACTTTCTTTTCTTCTCTTATCACACATTCAAGCCATTCAATCTAAATTCTTCACTTTCTTCTTACACATTACATTTCAGATTAGCAATTCAGCGTCAGCTTTTCAGCATAAAGCATTCCCACTAGCAATTTCTTCAGGAATTGCATTCTCTAGTTTTACTATTGTAATTGCATTTTTCTTTAATTTAGATGTAAGCGATGGCGGTTTTTGAGGCATTTTGTCAACCGTTTGTTTACCCTTCTGTTTTTCTTGTCAACCAGTTGGAGATATCGTTGCTGACGGTCTAAACTAAAGAAAAGTAAATGTCAAAATCAGAGTCTTCTGGGACTCAGTAGCAGGATCTTTCTGGTTCAGGTTGTTCAGGCAAGCTGAGGCCTGAATGTTGATCTGAAGAGTCACTGTCACTGTTTGTGGGCTGGTTCTCATCCAAGATGGAGGAACTTCCTGATGGTCCTGTTGATGTGAAACTGTTGGCCTGCTGTCGTGTGTGTGTGTGTGTGTGTGTGTGTGTGTGTGTGTGTGTGTGTGTGTGTGTGTGTGTGTGTGTGTGTGTGTGTGTGTGTGTGTGTGTGTGTGTGTGTGTGTGTGTGTGTGTGTGTGTGTGTGTGTGTGTGTGTGTGTGTGTGTGTGTGTGTGTGTGTGTGTGTGTGTGTGTGTGTGTGTGTGTGTGTGTGTGTGTGTGTGTGTGTGTGTGTGTGTGTGTGTGTGTGTGTGTGTGTGTGTGTGTGTGTGTGTGTGTGTGTGTGTGTGTGTGTGTGTGTGTGTGTGTGTGTGTGTGTGTGTGTGGTTGCTAGGCAACAGACCAAAGACCTTCTCGGTAGGTCACTAGGCCTGTCTTTCCGTAGTGTGGGTGCACGTGTTTAAATGACAGGGCATATTTATGAACAGAAAGCTATAAAGTGTGCTGCATCCTTCACTGTGCTCTCTGTTGCTCCACTTCTCTGTTTCTGTCTTTCTCACACACTGCAAACACACACAAATGAATCCTCCACCCCCTCACATCGCCTCAATCCCCAGCTGTGCCCCCATCCCTTCCTACATACATACATACATACATACATACATACATACATACATACATACATACTTACATCACTCTCTGTTTGACTTTATTTCTGTTTCAGTCTTTTTTTTGCTCTCGTCTCATTCTTAGCGTTTCCCTTTTTACGGCCTCATGCCTCACAGCATGTCTGTTCATTGTTGTTATACAGTTGCTGTTGAATCTTGGTTATTTTGACACCTCACTTTGCACGTTCAGAGCTAATACTTAAAAATTGAGTGCAGGTCCAGGTGTCCATTGATGTGATCCGGCCACTTTCCTGCATAAATAAACATGCATGAACACACATAAGCACTCTGTTGCTTAACTGCTAGAAAGCCGTGGAAAGTCAGTTGCCACAGTGCCTCATGAAAATGTAACGACAATGTGAATAATTAAGATCAAACCAGAGCGTAATGTCACTGTGTGTGTGTGAGTGTTGTTCTCGCTATGGCTGATGTTGTAACATGTGTGGTGATATCTTCATAATGTTGAAATGTAAACCGTATTGATGTGTTAATTCTATTTTTTGGTCAATACTGCAAGTCGTAGTAATGCGAAAGTGGTTTGAACAGAAGTTCATGAGAATTGTATGTAAAAATACACCAGCAGTGATATGAGGCTGAACCACAGAGTCTGGCTACAGTACAGAAGACTGATCTGCCCTATTTATCTAAATGGAGTTCTGCTGTTGGTCATATTCATGTTTTCAGCTCTAGGAAGGGACTGATCAAAATATAAAGGGATGAATTGCGCTTTATTTCCTTCCCACCCAAAGTATGCAGTTTGAAGGTTTACTGACTGATGATCAGCTTAATGCTCAAAGATCCAGTATTAAACATACCTTCTCCACCTCTGAAGGTTTAATACTCTGCACTCATTTGTGAAACTAACAAAGTTTTTGTTTAATATTCTGTTATATTTTTAGACTGCTGGTTGGACATGCAGGCATGAGAATATAATCGGCAGAACAATCGATGAAATTCTTTAAAAAAGGAGCTGTTTTGGCTGTTTTTTGATTGGTAAAGACTACTAAAGAATATCCTTATATATTACCAAATAATTAATCATCTTTTTATTTATTTATTAGTATGTAGTGTCAAATTGATATTTTTGTATATCAATTTGACACTGCTTATTTTTTGTATTGTATAATAATTCTCATGTTACATTTTTGTATTATTGTTTTACACATTCAAAATAAATCAAATCAAAAAATCTTATTTTTTCAGCCCTTTTTTACACACATTTTTTTAAAACCTTAATAGTTACGTATACATTGGAATGGTTTCTTCTGTGGCTGTTTTTATACAGTAAACGTGGATCAAGCTAAATATTTAATCTTATTTTGTTATTCGTTAAATAATATGCTGATGCCAAGTACTTCTATATTGGTTACTGATGCCTTTCCATCTTTCCATTGTACCTGTAACTATGAGAAACAGCCTGCAACCTTTTATGCTACATACAAGCATATATAAACATAAAATGGCAACACATTTTAACAGTTAATAAAAAACATGCACACAACTAACTGATTTAACTTCTGAAATGTTAATATGTTGCATGTTTTTTATTTGGTGTGGGATTGTTTGTTGGACAAAAGGAGCTGTGTAAGCGTGTCAGTTTGGGCTTTGGGAAATGAACATTTGTTAGATGCAGCGATGGATCAGACCAGCTTGTCAATCTCTCCTACTCAACTCCTGTCAACATGTTGGTATCTGATAGAAATTCAGATCTCTGCTTGCAGCAGATAAAAGTCTATTCATTATCACAATTCTGAAATGTTCATATGTGCCTTTTTAAATATCCGCTCTTCACTTAAATGTATACTTTATGTTGCAACTAATACACAAATTGCAATAGAGAGAAGGTTTGATTACTTTCTGAATTCACTGTTTACAGTATGTATTACATGTAAAACGCTTATTCACATAAAATCAATGCAGGAAACTGAATACGACAAATCTTCGTTTTTTATATGAAAATACTTGGATAATGTTGGATACCGTATTATATAACAATATATTATAATGTATTAATTGAAAAACGAACTATTAAATGTAGTTTTTTAAAAATGTGAACACAAAGAACAATATTGTGTGTTGGATAACCCAAGTAACGTGCAAGTACTTCAAAAAGTACTTAAGTACATTACTCAAGTGAATGTACTTACAGTAGACCATCCCACTTCTTCAATGTCATTACTTAATTTTGAGCAGACCTGCTACTTCATTGTACTATGAAAGTGATAAACTGAACTTTGTCCAACATGTTCTTGAAAAGTGCTTGCAGTAAAATCTAAACTATTCTTTGTGTGTGTCTTGCTGCCTTAACAGCACTCGAAGATATTAAGCACAGTCCATTTATCTTCCAACATACAAACTGAATAAAAAGAGAATGAGGATCAGAAACCATGTGCTATATTTGCCTCAAAGTATGCAGGGTTCTCTTTTTTTTTGTCTGTCACTTCAATTAATACATTTAGCACAACTTGAGGCAGAAAGCAGGAACATGCAGTCACCAGGTGTGTGCAGCCTGCTGCCTGCCACACGTTTCCTGCAGCAGCTTTAATGGTATGCGGCGCGATTATTACTAGATGTCCCACCATGCTGCGATTTATTTAATATCATCTTCAACTGAAGCAATAAAACTATAAATAGATGTACACAGAGCAAGGAAGGAACAAATGGGAACTGCTGAAATATGAGCAGCATATTGTGCAATGACTAATGCCACATAATTGACATATTGATTCATCTCTTTGTTGATATTATGTTGCCTTTTTTGGCGTTGCAAGGAAGCCTGAGTTTGACATTCACTTTTTATTCTCTCTCTCTCCCTCCACCAGTGTGCTGTTTTGTGGTCCATAAGCGCTGTCATGAATTTGTCACCTTCTCCTGTCCGGGGGCCGACAAGGGACCGGCATCCGATGTGAGTAAAGAAAATAGGAGGTCATTTTCATATCATGAGCTCAAGTTAGATATTTATTAAACACACAGTTAGTGATTTCTTTCCTGTTAAGTTATGTTTATTATTAACATTAGCAAGGTCAGGTGTGTGTGTGTGTGTGTGTGTGTGTGTGTGTGTGTGTGTGTGTGTGTGTGTGTGTGTGTGTGTGTGTGTGTGTGTGTGTGTGTGTGTGTGTGTGTGTGTGTGTGTGTGTGTGTGTGTGTGTGTGTGTGTGTGTGTGTGTGTGTGTGTGTGTGTGTGTGTGTGTGTGTGTGTGTGTGTGTGTGTGTGTGTGTGTGTGTGTGTGTGTGTGTGTGTGTGTGTGTGTGTGTCCTGTATTTGTTGCAAGATACACACACAGGGATGTTACCTCTTGCACTTTGCTGAGCTGTCAGCCCCAAATCACACTGAGAAATGTCAATAAGGACAGAATGTGCTGCCTGGCTGCCTCGGGTTAATGAGCTGAAATCTTTCATTCACTTACTCCCTAGCACACACACATACACATACACACACACAAAAGTCAGCACACATTTTGTGAGTCAGCGAGGATTTTAAAGCCATGTAACTGATGTTTATTCATCCCTACTCCTTGGTCTTTCTTTGTTTTTGTTATATCCCCACAGCTGATTTGTTTCCTCCTATTTTTAGGCATTCTCCAAATTCGAATCAGTGATGCATTCTCTCTTCTAATAATTTCTCTTTAGCCCTCTGTCATGAGGAAAGCAATGTTCAAATAAATGGTTTGCCACAGATATACTTAATGGTTAAAAGTAAAATGCACTTTGGTTCCAGGGTGTTGACAGGTTTTATGCCCGGCCCTGTAGTAAATAAGTGTTTTTCCCTGTCTGGTGACAAAGAACTTGACTGACATATGCAGAGCTCTGACCTCAACCCCACCTTCAACAACTTTTGAGATGAGTTTGAGACTTATCGTCCAACATCAGTAGCCGACCTCTCTGATCTCCTCCAATACAATGGGAGCCCCTCCCTGCATGTGGCTCTAAAATGTTGTGATAAGTCTTCCCATAAGAGTGGACGTTATATGATTTATAATTGACATAGTTTAAAAATAATGCTCACATATGGCTGAAATGTTCTGGTGTCTACATACTTTTGGATATAAAGTGTATCTTATTACATGTGTGAATAAGACCAAAGTTCTCTGCATGGTTGGATAACACTTCGAGGTAAATGACAATGTAATTTTGGGGTGAACCGCCCCTTTAAATACAGCCTTACAAGACAACCGAGAACAACTGAACTTGTTTTTGAATCTTTTAAAGGAGTCTGAGCTAACTGCAGATGCAGGGCCTAGCCTGAAGTGACCTGGATTACTCTTTAATATTGAATTCACATATCTTCTCCCTCCTCTCTGTGTTTGTGCCTTTGCAGGATCCTCGTAGTAAACACAAGTTTAAGGTCCATACCTACTCCAGCCCGACTTTCTGTGACCACTGCGGCTCGCTCCTCTACGGGCTGATACACCAGGGCATGAAATGCGACCGTAAGTGTGTGTGTGTGTGTGTGTGTGTGTGTGTGTGTGTGTGTGTGTGTGTGTGTGTGTGTGTGTGTGTGTGTGTGTGTGTGTGTGTGTGTGTGTGTGTGTGTGTGTGTGTGTGTGTGTGTGTGTGTGTGTGTGTGTGTGTGTGTGTGTGTGTGTGTGTGTGTGTGTGTGTGTGTGTGTGTGTGTGTGTGTGTGTGTGTGTGTGTGTGTGTGTGTGTGTGTGTGTGTGTGTGTGTGTGTGTGTGTGTGTGTGTGTGTGTGTGTGTGTGTGTGTGTGTGTGTGTGTGTGTGTGTGTGTGTGTTCACACCATTTGAGCAAGTGGCACAAAGGAAAGCTCTAGAGGCCATAAGCAGAACATTTCAACTGCACATTTCGGTTTATTCAAAGTGAATATTTTGATCGTCACATTATATTTTTTTCTCCTGTCCATTGTTAGCTGGGACCCGCGCCAGCCTAACATTTCTGCTTCGAGTCATTTGGACAACTGGGAGACCATTAGTCAGAATTGTAGGAAATGACTGCTTGAAATGTATTTTCTGTCAATCCAACTCAAATAGTTTTCACTATACTGTAGGTAAATGTGTGGATTGTGAACTGTAGTTCAATGAAAACACATTAATATTGCATGCAGAGCATTTGCAAATATTGAGCTACTCATTATGATGAGACTGACAGCTTATTAGATTGTATCAGCTTAAATTCAGACAGTTGGAGGGATATTATCAGCTTCTCATAACAATGAGTGAATCGTTTTTACATTCCTGCTGTTGTGTCATATTATTACTGACCATTTGGCTGTTGTTGGCAAAAAAGACTCAAACAGGAAGTGGGTTACATCTCTGCTGTCTCCTGCCATCACTAGCAAGCAGTGGGTAGACAGTTCCTCATTGTACCTGTGTGAAGTCCACGCTGTTTGATGAACTTGGCCTTTAAACTCGTTTTCATACATTTAGATGTAATCATTAGATGTTCACATAAAATAAACAAAACACGGTTGATGCTAAAAATACATTGGCAGCTTATAAAACCAACAGAGTTCACAAAGAGGTTATTGGGGTTTATTCATTTACGTAAACAAACAACATTTGACTCGGAGCTCTTGCAAATTGTATTCAAATGTAATAAATGAGTTTTGTATTGGACGACACAGGACATAGTGGAAATTCACAAACACATACAGAGAAACATTTCTGCAATGAACTGGCTATGGTTAAATTAATAACTTTTTCACTATTCTTCTGGTTCTTCTGGTAAGACAATCTGATAAGTACATCTATGTTTAGATATGAGAACAGTTTGGTTATAACCTCTTGATTTGGCTGTTTTTCTAATTAGCGAAACAAAGAAAAACGCTTTGGTCAAATTGTAAAAAGAATGAAGACTCATTTATTTTCCAAACACCTTTTTTATGACTATTGGAAAACAACATGAGGTCCAGAATGTATTTTAAGGGAAATCACAAAAAGAAAAACGCAGTGCTAAGAGTTAATGACCGCACCAACGATTGACAATTAAGTAATGTTATTGATGTGGGTCTTCCTCATCTTTTATATTCTTCGGCAAAGGATGGTCCAGTTGGGAAGCGAAACTTGATTCCGAGTAAGAACATATAACAATTGTCCGGTACCAAATTGTGAGCTAGCTAGCTTTCTCTCTCTCTCTCTCTCTCTCTCTCTCTCTCTCTCTCTCTCTCTCTCTCTCTCTCTCTCTCTCTCTCTCTCTCTCTCTCTCCTTGCTTAAACACCTTCATCTCTATCAACCCATCATATGTTCTTTCTCTAACAAACAATGAAGGTTATTAAGCATATTAGCTCTTATATTGTTAATAATATTATGGACTGCCAATTTACTCTATGAAGTAAACAGGCCTCCTTTTCTCTGTTCTCACGTGGCCAGATAGTGAGACAGACTCGGGAGAGGGAAGTTGTATGTTGTTTGTGAAGCCAGGTATGAAAAGTAAACCATTTAAAATAAAATACGTTTTATACGGTTGCAGTGTAACAGAGGAGGAGGCTGTGGGGGATTGTACATTCTCAAACCACTTGGAACTAACTAGTGAATGCAAAAACAATGCAGGGATGATTAGAAAATTATTTAATTCAATAACAGCAACCAAATGAGTGATTTGTAAACTCTGAAATTGGCATGTGACTTATTTTTACCCTCTCAAAGAACCAAAATCAAGAACCGAAAAGAACCGGAATCGAAAAGCAGAACCGGAATCTTTAAAATCCAAACGATACAAAACCCACTTGCATTGTTCTTGGTCATCCCCATATAGGGTTTTCATCAACAGTTGATGTGAGTGGAGCCAGATAGAACATGTCAAAGATACAGATATAGTAGGACGTAAATCAGAAGAAACAGAGTAATCATACGATGTGTTATCATGGACAGAAAAATATGAGATTACCTACTCAATCTCCATCCTCCACCTCATTTAAGGAGTGTGAAAAGTGGAGCTTTGTACATCAGAGCAGTCTGACATCTGGTGGACAGACGAAGAAGTTACACAATTGTGTTTGGCTATTTCTTATCTGTAATTAAACTGAAGAGATGCACTATTATTGGTTATATTTACATGTCTTGCTGTACTCAATGAATCTAAAACAATCTAATCTGGGTTTAGAGAGCAGGGAGGGTCTAATTAAAGATGCTGTTGACTTGCATTAGTGGAAGGGTAGGATCCAGTTTGGGGTTTATATTTCAGATGACTCTGTGTTTGTTGCTTTGTTATTGCCCAATAATATATTTCAATCTTTCTCCTGTGAGTTACCAAAACAACACTGAATCACTTAAAAGTCTATAATTTAGCAATACCAGCATTATGGCGATAATGGCTTTTCAAAATCGACTCGACTCTGTTTACTTTGTGGTTTTGGGCTCCATGAATATAATTAAGTTGTGCATTTTTGTGTGTCTGTGTTCAGACTGTTTGATGAACATCCACAAGCGGTGTGTGGCTAACGTCCCGAGCCTGTGTGGGACAGATCACACGGAGAGGAGAGGACGCCTTCAGATCACTGCCCAGATCGCTGACGAAACTCTCACCGTCACCAGTGAGTGCACTCTGGTCTCTTAATTCTCACACACACATACACACACAAATGCACACATTGAGCGCCTCTCAAAGCTCTCAATCAGCCCAAGACTAAAACGTGAAAGTCCATTAGTTGATCAATGATCCAACGATTGCCCCACATCGCCACTGGGACACGCATCCCCGTGCCAGCGCTCCCTCTCTCAGACGGCTGTACATTGATTATGGAACACAAACTAAACTGCTGGTAAGTGTTCTGAAATGTAGCAAGAGTTATTTAGGGCAGGACTCACAGCCACACTTAGAGCTTCACATCCCGCTGTCCTCTGCCAAGGACAATTTCCAAACGTCTAAAAGTGTCTGTTCATGGTATGGTTTTTTTCTCCTTCTAAAACTTTTTTTGTAACCATGTCCTCCTCCCCAACCCCTCGCAGTCAGAGAGGCAAGGAACCTGGTGCCCATGGACCCCAACGGCCTGTCGGACCCCTACGTCAAGCTCAAGCTGATCCCAGATCCCAAGAGTGAGAGCAAGCAGAAGACCAAGACCATCAAATGTTGCCTCAACCCCACCTGGAATGAGACCTTCACTTTGTGAGTAATTCTGCACCGAGTCGGTCGATAAGTTAAAAATAACAACCGGCCACCGTTTGTCAAGAAAGGGATTTTTTTCTTAGACATAGTTTTATTATTTAACCGAAAATACAACTATAAACTGTCTAAATTCAAGTTGTATTATTTCACTTGGTCAAGACTTGTTTAATTGGCTTGTTAATCCATTGTCAATCACATTACATTAAAGAAAAACCTAAACTAAATTAAACTCACTAAAACCGTCTAGCTTATCTTCCCACTGTTGCCACAATAACCAACGTAATATTTGGTCAAAATACTCCAATAATTCACAGAGTGAGATGTTAAAATATGCAGGATCTACAAACTGTGTCTTACCACTGTCTCTTTTAGCTGCCCTCACTCATTTGTCAGATGCAGACCATTACATTTCCAAATTAAAACGACAAATATTGCCCCATTATATCAAACCCTAGCTCAACCCTATTCTGTACCAACATTTGGCAGATTTTTGAGGCTTCAACAAACTTATTTTTGCCGTTATTGGCATACTCTCTTGGCCCCATTTGCAGTCACCAAAGCACAAAGCTAACTGGAACTCATGCAAGTGACCCTGTCCCCATTCTTCTTCCTGTTCTTGCTTGTTGTTATTCAAGCTATTCTGGGTTGCTGTGTGACTGCCACGAAAGGCACAGGCATTAAAACCTGTCACACGCTGCGGTGTTCACCAGTTTAAACAGAGAGAAATGTGAGGACTGTGGCTTTGAAGGCAAATTCTGATCTCGGTTTTTCATTTTAATCTATTTTTAGAGCGCCATTCATCTTACTGTCCTCCCTTTTTTCTCTAATTTCTAAGCAAACTAAAAGACAGCGACAAAGACCGCCGTCTGTCAGTGGAGATATGGGACTGGGACCTGACCAGCAGGAACGACTTCATGGGATCCCTGTCCTTTGGGATCTCAGAGCTACAGAAACAAGGGGTAGATGGATGGTAAGAGATGGTGGATGATTGGGGAAATGACACAGGTGGAGTTATAAACATAACAAAGGCGGGGGAACAGGGGTCTTCATATTTAAGGGACTTATTGTCATAGTCTGGTGATAATCCTGGATTTAATGTTTTTATTCCGGGGTTTAGGTTCAAGATGCTGTCCCAGGAGGAAGGAGAGTATTTTAATGTTCCCGTCCAGCCAGACGGAGAAGACGGTAACGAGGAGCTACGCCAAAAGTTTGAGGTGAGTCGCACAAAATGACAAAAGGTTTTTTAGTTGTGCTGTCCTTGTTTTATTAATAAGGCCTTTTTTACTCTTCTCCTGTTATTGCTTCTCTTCAGAGGGCGAGGGTAGGTCCAGGGAAGTCCACAGACTCTTCTTCCTCCTCCTCGGTGTGCAAGTACGACAGCAATGGCAACCAGGACCGGGTCAAGCTCTCAGACTTCAACTTCATCATGGTTTTGGGCAAGGGCAGCTTTGGCAAGGTAATGCACATTAGTGGTGTTGTAATGTACCAATCGACCAGCCAGCATTTGAAATAGGCCAGTTGGCAGCTGGTGGACTGTGACTGACAATTTAGTGTCACAAATCCATTGTTTTGCCGTTAATGTTGACATCGATGTGCTGCATAATATTTTTGCATTGTACACACAAAGGCACAGAGTAAAAATACAGCCACACGCACATCGTGTTGTTGATATATTGCATCTGTCTTCTTCTGGGAAAGTAAAATATTAAAGTATATATTATTAAAAATACATTTTCAGTCTGATATTATTTGTCCAGTAAATTGGAGCACTTGCCTTTTTTTGAGTGAGTGAGAGAAAGTATTTTCTTTCTTCTACCTTAGTGTAGTTTTGAAAAAATGTAGATGATTTATTAGTCAATGTTATAAAAGGAACATACAATCCGATTTCCTATGTATGCTGCCAATATAAAGAAAGAAATTACATTACTATTGAAACTATATAAATAAAATTGCCTTACTATGAAGCTAATGTATTAACTTTTATTTCGATGACTCTGCACAGGTGATGCTGGCTGAGAGGAAGGGCACAGATGAGTTGTACGCCGTCAAAATCCTGAAGAAGGACGTGGTGATCCAGGACGACGATGTGGAGTGCACCATGGTGGAGAAGAGAGTCCTCGCTCTGGCTGGAAAACCTCCTTTCCTCACTCAGCTGCACTCCTGCTTCCAGACGATGGTAAAGAAACACAACATCTTGAATTAACTAAGATGAGCACATGCAGAAACTTGGAGTATTTATTCTCCTCCTATTTGTTTTTCAGGACCGTTTGTATTTTGTCATGGAGTATATCAATGGAGGAGACCTTATGTACCAGATCCAACAGGTCGGCAAATTCAAGGAGCCGCATGCTGTGTGAGTACACACACACACACACACACACACACACACACACACACACACACACACACACACACACACACACACACACACACACACACACACACACACACACACACACACACACACACACACACACACACACACACACACACAAAGTACAAAATACTATAACATTTATTTGTGAGAGTGTGAATGTTCAGTCAGTGAGGCAGAGGCTGTCTATTTGCATGTATTAGTTCATAAATGTAATGCTTTGCGTTTAACTGTACTCATAGTTAAATGGCGAAGCTGTAGTAAATTCTTAAAAGGCTTATTGGGCAGAATAAGTATCGTTATTCATGCTTTTGGCTTCAATTTAGCTGAAATTGAAAGTGTTCACAATAACATAACCTCAAATTACTTTATTTTATCAACATCAAGCGTTGTTATGCAATTGTGACATTATAAATGTCAAATATTTTATTCATGTCATCGATCACAATGTCCCGAAATATTTGCATTTCTTACATGCTTTGCTTTTACACTTTGGTCTCTTGTATCATTTATCCTATTTTACTTTTATTATCAAATAGTTCTGTCGTTTATTGGACCTGTTTTTACCCTTGATCGTTTTCTCTTAGTTTGAAGAACTTAGACATTTCATCGAGTGAGCTATATAAATTAATTTAATTATTATTAAATACTCAATGAAAACAGAAACTCAAATTTATTTAGAAACTGGTATTTGTCTGTGTTTTAGGTTCTATGCTGCAGAGATTGCCATTGGACTTTTCTTCCTCCACTCCAAAGGCATCGTGTATCGGTGAGTCAATCTGTGAACCTGCATATGCAGTCACCACTCATTTCAGAGAATACAGGGGGGACTAATGTGTGTGTGTGTGTGTGTGTGTGTGTGTGTGTGTGTGTGTGTGTGTGTGTGTGTGTGTGTGTGTGTGTGTGTGTGTGTGTGTGTGTGTGTGTGTGTGTGTGTGTGTGTGTGTGTGTGTGTGTGTGTGTGTGTGTGTGTGTGTGTGTGTGTGTGTGTGTGTGTGTGTGTGTGTGTGTGTGTGTGTCAGGGATCTGAAGCTGGACAACGTTATGCTGGACGCTGAGGGCCATATAAAGATAGCTGACTTTGGCATGTGCAAAGAGAACATGTACGATGGAATAACCACAAAGACCTTTTGCGGGACTCCAGACTACATCGCTCCAGAGGTGTGTTGACATGCTCTTTCTTTATATGACATCTTATAAGTTCAGAAAAAGCCTCACATCTCAACTGGTGTGTCTTACAGATCATAGCTTATCAGCCTTACGGAAGGTCTGTGGACTGGTGGGCATTCGGAGTACTACTCTATGAAATGCTTGCTGGACAGGTGTGTATCCATTTGCAGCTGTTATTCTACTTTTTTAAAGAAGAATTGTGACAAGAATAATGAGGAAGTATATTTGTGCCCATCCAGCCGCCTTTTGACGGGGAAGATGAAGATGAGCTGTTCCAGTCCATCATGGAGCATCACGTCTCCTACCCTAAATCCATGTCCAAAGAAGCTGTTGCTATCTGCAAGGGGGTGAGGGCACACGCTCAAATTCACATAAACACATAAGAATTCCTCTAGTAGTCCCACAGAGGGGAGTTTACATTGTTACACAAAGAGACAATACTAATAAAAAAGGATTGAGTAAAGTGGCAAGCACACACTAATACAAATTTAAAATCAAATAATAATGACACATTCCAAGGATAAACAGCTAAGTAGCATTATACAAAAATGAGTGAAACTGCAGTAGAAAGTAAACGAGTAGCTGCAGGATGACTGTAGTGAAACTTATACAAGTTAATATTGCACAATGTTGTATTATAACATTTACGGCCTATTCACATCACTCTGAGTCTTTTGGCAGCTATACCAGAGCTGACTTACTGTATCCTTCCTCCCTAGCAATAGTAAAAGTGTGGGTTGCGGTGAATAGAGGAAACACTTAAATCTAACAATAAGTTTATGGGCTGGTGGTTTTTGGCAGTTGACATACATTTATTGAAGATTTGGACTATGATTCAAGTATAGGAATGTAACACAGTAATATTTGTTGTAACTAAATACTACAGTTTACCTGCTTCATCAACCCCTCCCATTTAATGCCTGGTTCCTGCATTTAACGGATGCTAGTGTCAAGGTATTTGTCACAGAATTCGCAACAATTTTCCAACCCTTCTCACCTTTTTTGTCTGGGTTTGATTTCAGCTGATGACGAAGCACCCAGGTAAGCGTCTGGGCTGCGGTCCAGAGGGCGAGAGAGACATCAAGGAGCACGCCTTCTTCCGCTATATAGACTGGGAAAAACTGGAGAATATGGAGGTCCAGCCGCCTTTCAAACCAAAAGCTGTGAGTATAGTACACACACATCTTTTTCAGCTGTTGTATATTACCTGAATGTCACTGCTTACTTTAGAAATAAGTCACAGTAAGGAAGGGAATAGCAGACTTAGACAAACTTTCAAGGTAAGTAACAGTTTAGATCGCTCATCCCACAAACCCCACCATCACCTGCCATTGGTCACTACTCGGACAAATGCTGAGCTAAGATTTGTGAGTGTAGTCACCAATGATGAAGCTGAGATATCAGTGGCTCACATGCAGACCAATTGAAATCCACAGTTTTGGCTGTGAGCGATTTGATTGGTTGATGCCATGTTTTAGTTGTATTTCTCTTTTTTCTCTTTGTTTGTTGTTGTCTCTTTTTTTCTTCACATCCCTCATCCAACTCACTCCACCCTCCCCATCTCTCTCTCTCTCTCTCCACCTCTCTCCTCTCCACGGCAGTGTGGGCGTGATGCGGAGAACTTTGATCGCTTTTTCACGCGCCACCCCCCTGAGCTGACCCCCCCAGATTCGGAACTTATAGCCAACCTGGACCAGGAAGAATTCCAAGGCTTCTCATTTGTTAACCCTGAGTACCCCGACAGCACTCAATGACCATGCCACACATCACTGGGCTGCACAAGGCAACCCCCCACACCTCAACACACATAATAAAAACAAACAAAAAAAATACCATGATGTCATATCCAGGTGAAACATGAAAGAAATAGTTCAGCATTTTGGGAAATACGCTTTTTCCCCCCTGAGACGTAGGAGAGATTATTTGTATCAATCTCATGTCTGTAAGAATGAGCTGGAGTCGGGAGGTGATTAGCCTAGCCTAGCATAAAGACTGGAAGCAGGTGGAAAGCATTATAGAATACATAGTCTTACTAGTTCATCTAAATCAGCCAAACTGACATATTTGTATCTAGTTTGTTTAATAAATACATAAAGCAAGATTGCAAACAAAGTGTTTACATGCAGTATCTCATGTATGGAAATGAGATTAAATGTATTCAATTGGTAAATGTAGGTTATGTATTTGAGCTGTATTTTTATGGTAATACGTTTCACCTCTGGCTTCCACCATCTTTTTATGCTAAGCTAAGCCAATTTGCCTCCTTGCTCCAGCCCCGTACACTAGAGTACAGACATAAGAGTGGTAGGAATCCTCATCTAATGCTCTGAAAGAAATCAAACAAGCGTACATCCCAACATTTACATTCCTCTGCAAAATGTTCGGATTGAAATGCAGACAGGTGCTCAAACGCTAACAATCAGGAGAAATAATCACATATTCAAGTGTCAAGTTGCCAGAGACGAGCGGTGACACTGTTTGCAATTGACTGTGGTTTAGTTTAGCACGTCATGTGACACTTGCTGCTCTCATTTCAGCTCTACTGGCTGTATTTCTATCTTTAGTGTAGAAATGTTTGCTCGCTCCTGAACGCCGACCGGCTGCTCTCTGTGTCGCCCTCCCTGTGATTGCATATTGACAACCTAACAGTAATATTGATGAGTGTACTAGGATCACATTATTTGGTAATATTCATACAGTGTAAGTGAAAACTGACCAACTGCTTTGCTATGATTGTTTGAGTGCTAAATCAGTTTCCTAATGTTACATTTATTTTGTCTATAGGACCAAATACTTCTGTTCAGTTGGTGTTGTGGTGAGTTTAAGATTTTTGCTGATAATTTTAAACCAGAGGATATAATACTTTATACGTGCATTCAGTGAGTGTCTGCGTCAAAATAGTGATTTTTGACTGAAGTCTCATCACCTTTCTCCTGAGTCATTACCGAAAGCATTAGGCACGTTACACTGTGTTTTTAACGACATATCTCTTAGCTTGTAAACAACCTTTTTTTGAGGCGATTATTTCACATATGACGAGTCTTGTGAAGCTTGTAGTTTGTTAGGATGTCCAAAAGTGCCAACATTGTGTTCAGAATCATGAGGATGTGGAAACGTATTGTCCTCAACTACTGTGATGAAGGGCAGCCATCTAGTGCCATTTTTCAGTACATGTATAAATATTAGAATATGCATTATAGCTCATCTGTTCTCCAACAAAACAATACACTCGGAAAGTCATTTTCATATATGAAGTGAATGAAGGCGTGTGTTTAATTGTGAGGCAGGTTGTATTATCTTTTTGTAACTGTGTAACGATGCAGGGTTGTAACAAATGTGTCAAATCTTGTTCTTTGAGCTCGTATCAAAAAGGGAGGCGGCATGAAGTTGACGTCATAGATACAGAAAGATGCTCGCTGATAACAACACGTTTGATTCTGCCAGGTGCACAGACCATAAATCAATGGTCACATAAGGAGCGATATGACAGAGAAATATATATATATATATATATATATATATATATATATATATATATATATATATATATGGAGTTCTTTATTAAGAGGGATATATGGATAAATAGTTCGGGATGAAAGAGATGCTTCTTGTATAATTGTCCTGTATGACTGGAAACTGATAATATACTCACTGGTGCCTACCAGACTACTTCTGCTGTGTCCGACTTGTTACTGCCGCTGCACCCAGAACGTGGACACATGATTATTGGTTTCTTGTCGACAATTCCACTTTACTAACAGGAAGCTAAGCTATATAGCTGTGAGAGAACTAGCTGTGATTTAAAATAGGAAATGAGAGGAAAACATTACGCGTTAAGTTTAGCTAGTTACATTTGTAAAAAAAAAAGAAGCTTGAAAACTACCATTTCCAATAAAAACTGAGGTTCAAATATATTTACCCTGAGACTAATCTCTAACCGGGGATAAGTGGAGCTCCTCTTTAAGGTTTTTTAAATGTTCTCTTTACAAACATGTACAAGCTATTCACAGGCAGTTTTAAAACTGATTATAAATGTAATAAAACCTTAAAAAAAAGCTTGACCAATTCGTCAATCAACATAGTGTCTTATCCACCATTTATGAATAGCTAAATCCTGCATATGAAAGTTATATAATAGGGCTAGAATAAAATGTCATAAACAAAACAATCACACATTACAGAGAAAAATAAAATATGCAGCTTTCTAAATTCCTTTCTTAAAACGAGGAGCTCAATGAGTGGGCAGTTCTTGGTCCTGTGGGAGGTGGGAAAAGTTTCCATCCGTTCCTCATATCAGCTGGAAGCCCTGTGATGAGACAGAAGGAGGAGGTAGGAGACCAAACGCTGTGTGTGTGTGTGTGTGTGTGTGTGTGTGTGTGTGTGTGTGTGTGTGTGTGTGTGTGTGTGTGTGTGTGTGTGTGTGTGTGTGTGTGTGTGTGTGTGTGTGTGTGTGTGTGTGTGTGTGTGTGTGTGTGTGTGTGTGTGTGTGTGTGTGTGTGTGTGTGTGTGTGTGTGTGTGTGTGTGTGTGTGTGTGTGTGTGTGTGTGTGTGTGTGTGTGTGTGTGTGTGTGTGTGTGTGTGTGTGTGTGTGTGTGTGTGTGTGTGTGTGTGTGTGTGTGTGTGTGTGTTTCATGTGTCTTGCCTGGGGCTCACTGCTTCACTTCCCTGTGTGAAATCCTCTCTGGTCGTGGTTTGGTCTGCAGCTGGTCTGTTTTATCGATCCTTGTCTGTTCTGTACCGGAACGTTTTCCTCTCTCCGGCTTTGGAAGTTTGTCTTGGACTTTTCTACTTTTGTGCTGTTGAAATGTTTCGGTGGGTCTTTTTTCTTTCGACTGTGTCTCTGGGTTTTGTCTAAAAGGTGTGTTTTTTGTTTTGTGTTGACTTGCTCCCCCTGTCCTGTACAGAAACAGTGGTGTGTTTGGCTGAGTCTAAACCTTTTGTGGTGCCACCATTTACAGATGATCAGAGGTGCGGACTAGACTGTATTCAGAGTCAACAATACAATAATATAAATGCGACTCAAATGACAATTTAACACCAAGGACACAACTCCTCTTAAGGAAGAAATTATTAAAAATATTGATGATATGCATGTATCCTATGATTTGGTCAAACCCCCTAGATGTACCTGATCATTTTGCTTTGAAATATAGGAAGACACGTTCTGCCTTAATGAAAACAGACATTAAAAAGATAAATTGAACAATGAATTTTTTAGGACCCTTAACTCTACATTGAAGACGTTGACTTGGGACGTTAGTCGACACTTTATAGACTTGTGACTTGTAAATCAATGACCTTGTCCCACCTCTGCAGAGTATTGTCTTTCCATGTGTTGAATCCATTCAACCTCTCATGCCTCATTCTCTACCATCCATCTTTGTGCTTCTATGGGATAGTTGTTATTTTTGCTTGTTGCCAAACTTCTTTCTAAACTGCCTTTTTAACGCTGTGCTAATTCACTTGTAATTCTTCTTTTTTTTTTTACATTCTCTTTTCTTCTCTTTCCGTTTGACAGAAATCTCGCCGTGACGTTGGCAACTTCGATAAGGAGTTCACTAAAATGGCGGTGGAGCTGACACCCACAGACAAGCTCTTCATTATGAATCTGGACCAGATGGAGTTTCAAGGCTTCTCTTACACCAACCCCGAATTCATCATTCAAGTCTGATGACTTCCTGTTGGTTAGACGCAGCCAGAACATGACTTTACTCCAACCCGTACAGCTCAGTTACATCCATCAAGGACTCATCCTGCATCTCTTCCCACTGAAGTCTCATTTACATCGTCAAACCTACCAGCATCTAAATCAGACAATAATGATAAACCACCACACTGGCTTTATCTGCTGGTGGCTCGCACTTACTGGGACTACGTTTGACCAGTCACCATGTGGTCCAACAGGCCAGTGTGCGGAACACTTCAGGCCTGTGTAGTATTCACAGGAGCCAGTGGTGAGCAGGTCAATACAAAGATCATAGAGTGAATGTGTAACTGTGTGAACATGCTCTTATCGATCAGCAACTGTGTGTGTTTGTTTACTTGATTTCTTCTCCGACCTGTTAAAGTTATGTCATAAACATTCCATGATCAATATGCCATGTATGTGCTCATACACACATACACACGTACACACACGCACACAAGTACACACACACACACACACACACACACACACACACACACACACACACACACATACACATACACATACACACACACACGTCCAAACACACACACTTGCACACATCTGCAGGCAGTGGTTTGGAGAGAAGGAAGGTCTTTGAAAGTCCTGATTTATGACCTCATGTCTAAGTTAGTCCTGAACTTAGTCTTAAGCACGTCTCGTCTTCCGAATCGATGCAAAAAAATAAGAAACCCCAGCCCCGATGCCTGTTTGGCAGAGATATTTAAAAGTGTCTTTTCTCTTGCTTAATCTCTCTCTTTTCTCTATGGCACTGTGTGCGCAGTGGGTTAGTGCTGTGTAGGCACTATACAGTCTTTGTGGTGCTGCTCCTCTATGCATGCCATAATTGTTGGTACAGTAGTTCCCTTAAGTTTATGTTAGACATCAACGAGGAAGCGAATACCTCCGGTGTCTTGATTTTATCGATGCAAGTCAGTTTTGAAGTACCCATGCTCAAATGTGAGTTTCCTCTCAGAATGCTGTTTCTCTAATAATGTTGACATATGCTAAAGAGTTTACTTTACAAAGCAGCAGACATTGTTTTGCTGTCCTTGACAAGAAAATATGAGATTATGTGAAATGAATATATAAAGTAGATGTAATATGTATGACTTGTGTTTCAGTGTATGTGTAAATAAGAATGAATCGATGGCTAGAAAAGGTTTTCATGTTCTAAAACACTTCTATACTATTCTTCATATCTCCCTTTCTCTCTGCTCTTCCTCCCTGCCAACACTCAGCTGTCACTTTTACTTTCCCTATTTTTATATCTCCCCTTCTCCTCCTCTTCCTCTCTTGTCCCCAACTCACGTTTTTATCAGTGCAATTTGAAGGAACTGGAGAATTAGGGAAATAAGACAAGAGGGAGAGGGGGAACAGAGGGGAGAATAAAGTGTTTACTATGCAAAAGGCAGGCGAAGAAGAAGTAGAGAAGGAGAAGAGGACAACTTTTATAAAGTAACCTGAAGAAATTGTGTAACCGCAGGACAGTATACATGTGTTGCATGCGCCGTCTTAACCCTACGTGTGAGAGACGCGTAAAGTATGATACCTACATTAAAGTGAACTATCATAACATTTCAGTAACTCTGGCTCTTGTGTTTTACTCTGTTATCAGATCGCATATTACTACAAAAACTGCATTTTTCATATAGGACAGAAAGACATATTAAATGTTTATTAAAATACCTTTAAAGGCATTAGACTTTGGTCAGTTCAGAAATATTTGTAGTAAAATATTTTCATTTTGAGCAGTGTTTAGCATATTTTATGATAGTATGTAAGTAGTTCAAAGATTGATAAGCTATTTTCAAATATATACAGTATATACGTATATATTTCACAAAATTTGAAGTTGATGAACTGTATTTCAATAGCTTTGTTTTTCATCCAAATGTTCTGTTGGCGTTGATTGCTTTGTTTTCTTTAGAAATGCTCACTCACTTTATATTTAGAGCCTTAAATATTCATATTTTCATTTACTTCTATATTCACTGAGGGGGGAAAGCTTCTCTCCCATTTGGTTGATGTGACCCTGATAAGCATATGAACAACATTTGAGTAAACAGCCAAAAGGAAAATCTTCAGAAATGTAAAGGAAAAGGGTTTAAAAATGAACTAACCTGACATGACTTTTTTAATGAAATTCTAAAGTGGGTATTTATATGTTATAGCAAGTAAATGTTGCATGCATGTGTACAGTTATATCAACTATAACAAGTTATAACAAGGTAACTAATTCAATAATAACTACTTTGCCGCTGTCCATGGTGCTGAAGGGCAACAGGTTTCGGTGACCACACACACACACACACACACACACACACACACACACACACACACACACACACACACACACACACACACACACACACACACACACACACACACACACACACACACACACACACACACACACACACACACACACAGAGGGGTGGGATCATCCTGCAGTTAGTGCCACACAGAGGAGAGCTTCAACAAACTAGAATGTGCCAGAAGGAGCTGCTGCTGTTGTTTATCGCTTCTTCCACTTTTCCTGTTTTTTTTCTGATTTTGACAACACATGGAAACACCTCAACTCAGTGCCCAGAGTCTTTTGCGTGCAGCTTAGAGTAAAAAGCTGCAGAGTTAACCAACTTTACGAGTAGGTTGATTCAGGCTGAAGAAAATGTGCACCAAAACTGAGTTTCCTTCGGCAAACTGGATCTACACGAAGATAAAACACCGGGGGAAAGTTTCTAAGCGGATATAAAGCCTGTATTATCGCTGGAGGACTCCTCGGTGAGGAGGAGGCGGGGCCGACATGAGGCTGTTTGACCGGGGGATGATGATGCTGCTGACGACAGCCGGAGCTTTCTGCGCCTTCAGCCTCATGACCATCGCTGTGGGCACGGACTACTGGCTGTACTCCCGCGGGGTGTGCCGCTCCAAGAACCTGAACGACAACGAGACGGTCCGCAAGAACGAGGAGGTGCTGACCCACTCCGGCCTGTGGAGGACCTGCTGCACCGAGGGTAGGAAACTAACTCAACACAAGTTCACATTTATCAGAATCAGATTCAGAAACAGGTTTATAGGTTGACACGTAGCCTACGAGGAATTTGACTTGGGGTCGTGGTGCATGCATAAAAGTAAAAAAAAGTTAAAACACAGATAGAAAACTATATTAAGAAAACTATAATGACATTAAAAAATGTTTAAAAAAATAGCAGTATTTACATTTAAATGGAATTGGATTATATACAACCATACGCATTTGCAACTGTATTCAAACTCATAGGATTATTTTCAGTATAGCAACATTATTTTCATGTCAGTACATCAATTCATATCAGATGACAACATAATAATACAAAAACATAGTACATGATCATTTATAGTGGATTTATTGATATTTAGTAAGAAATACACTATGATACTTCAACAAAATGAAAGTAAAAGTACATCATATCTGTGATTTAGTATCAAAAGTATGGCCAATGTAAATGTTATATTACTATTTTCAGTTTTGACTAGGATTTGGAGAAGTTGTTCACTGTTTTATTTAATGATGAGTCAATTATATGTAAAATCCTTATCTGTAAAGTGATCAGTTTGAGGTAAAAATCTATATATATTTTTTGCAGTGGAGTATATGAAATAGCATGTGAAAGGCAAACACTCAAATGAAGTAAAAATGCATGAAAGTGTACTGAAGAACAGCAGCCTTCTTAAGTAAATGTGAACCTATCTCTTGAGTTTGAGTGACGTTCAGCATTTAGCTCACAAACAGTGGTGAATAAGATCCTTTTTTTTGTTTTACAAGCAAAATACAGGATAAACAATAAATAAATGAAAGGATACCAAGTTATTAATAAAATGTCACTGTACATCTTTTATCAGTCAGCAAATAAAATGCATTCCTTTAAAGAAATGTCAAACTAGAGTTCAAAGTAAGTTTCACACCATTGAATAATACACATTTGGCTGATATTGAGAGCAAAAAAACCTCAACAGATTTCCAAAAGCAGTGATAGTGAAGGTAAGTCTGTTCCAAAGTATGTAATCTGAAACCTGACCCTAACTATTCTTATCACACCTTTTGAACAAAAAGCACATTCAAGAAACAACATCAAAAACATATTTTAGGCTATTTAATTGTTTCTCTTCATGTCGAATAAGCATGGGAGGTCTTCAGAGTTAGAGTTTAGCTCAGATGAATTTATGCTTCGATTTAGATTGCTGTTCACATCTTGGTGAGGGAGAGGAGTTTAAGTCTTGGATATGTGATGTATGGACATTACATTTTCAATTATTCATTGCTTTTGAATAGACCCCTCTTTCTCTTATTCTTTATCCTCGCTTGGCTTTGCTAACTTTCTGAATGAAATATAAATGTAAAGCTCTCTCCCACCCTCTGCTGCTGCCTCGCTATCTCTGAGCACCAAAATAGTTTAATGGGAATACAATTAAAGCAGGCAGAGGACATAAATGCCTCAGCTGTGACGTCATGCCCATCAGTCTGTGTCCCACAAAGCCAGAAGCAGGCAGGCAGGCAGACAGACAACAGAACGGGACACGGAAGACTATTGTGTGCCATAAATAATTATAGGATGTGTTGATTTCTTTGGGATAACATGTGACAACAACAGTAGAAGTGACATGACAACATATCAGAGACAGATACAGTATAAAAATGCACAATGACAGACAAGTTTGACGACTGATTGTGTGCACTACAGACAGACATTTATACTGGGATATTTAATGACAATTGCCCTAAAAATAGTCAACATTTAAGAGACGATAGCTGATAATATAAGTGCTAAGAAAGCATCTATTTCAGCTAAGACTGAGACAAATATCATTTGAATAAAGTCTTTGTGTCTTCTCTCTTTGACATGTTCACCGTGAACGAGTTATGGCCTGCCGAATGAGTTTTGTTTTGGTTACCACGGCAACAGAGTCACATCATCAATACTGGTCAATCACTGCAACACACAGGGACACATTTATCAATACACCCCAGTTTGTGCAAATGTTAAAAGCCGTCACTGGGCCAGAGGTTACTGAGAGCAGGAAACCAGCATGCAGGCAGATGAATTCAAGTTCACTTTAAAATACATCAAAGCCACCCAGTTAAAGTAGTGGTAGTGCTATGATGTGTTGCACTATTGACTATCTCTGTTTTATGGTTTGTGTTCCTGCCAATATATAGTGCCAGTCTTGGTTTACATAGTGCATATATACACACAGTCAAAATAGATCAAAAGTAAGAAAAAACAACAAAATAAAAACAATTGAAACTACTATACGTTATAGAGCAAATGATTTACATGAAATCTGGATACACCAAAAAACTATGTGTAAATAATCAAATAAAATATGTGCAGTATTGTTATGGAAGTTATTAGGGATTAATTCTGTCTTACTCCTAGATATTTAACCTTTTCTGTGTGTTGACGTTTAGGACCAACCCTGAGTCTGTTATCTCTTTTAAGGAATGGGAGGCTCCAGCTATCTTGATAAACCAGTTCAACTCTCGGTCACAAAATGGTTTACGGCTGTGGGAACGCTGGCTTCGAGGCCATTAAGGGTCAGACGCAAGTGATTCAGGGTGCCCAGCTGTTTAGTCTATCTCCCCAAATATGTTGTTTACTCTCTCTGAACTTAAAAGGTCTATCGAGAGAGAGGCGCGGCAGAATTTATGTGGCAACCCACCCATGCAGTCAGAACCTCTGGCTGCTCTGTGACTTGTGATGTGAATTTCTCCGGCCGTTACTTGTAATAAATTATCAGTGTTTGACATCAAAGCTCCAACTCTCCTCGTGTCTCTCTGAGTCCTGACTCTCCATTGCTGCAGAAGTTTCCCTTACAGAAGTTATTTGATAACATTCATACGTTATCTTATGTGAGTTTCTATATAGAAAACCCTCACTTTAAAAAAAAACATATTTAGTCTTAATTGTGTGCTACTGTATAGCTCAGAGACCCTGTGACTCTTTTTCATTTTGCAGTTTGAATGTGATGTTATAATACATTACAGAGCAGAGTGACACATAGACACAGTAGTTATCTCATGAATGTAATGCATTTCTTTTTCTACAGGGTCTTTTCGGGGTGTTTGCAAAGACATTGATCACTTTGCTGAGGATGGAGACTATCAGCAGGATGCTACAGAATATTTACTACGTAGGTAACACATGCACACATGACTACTTCTAACAAATATATTAACTGAGGTGTTCAAATGTAAAAATATATCCTATTCTCTCAACTTTTTCTCAGGAGTAGTTCGAGCCTCCAGCCTCTTCCCTATCCTCAGTGTGGGATTATTATTTCTCGGAGGTGTGTGTGTAGCGGCCAGCGAGTTCTACAAGTCACGATACAACGTCATCCTCTGCGCGGGTTTACTCTTTGTCTCTGCAGGTCAGAAACACACGCAAATCTAATAAATACCAAGAGAGTTACACACATCCACAGAAAATTACACACAAATACATACACAAAGATACATACTTAAAAAACATATACAAAATGACATACACAATGATACATACACACAAATACAAACACAGATATACAAATACATGCACACAAAAATAGGTCCAAAGAATTACGTTCACAAATAGATACAAAATACAGGTTTGTCTACAGGGGTAATATATGTTGAAACAATGTTGTTTTAGTCTTAGCCATTGTTTGATACCCAAAATACAAACATTCAAATTGTGTTGCATTTTCAATTAAGTTCAAGTTTAACATATTTACAGTCTTTCAAATATTAACAGCATTTACCATCCGTCTGACCCTCTCCATCTCTCTAAACTCTTCCAGGTCTCAGTAACATTATTGGCATTATTGTGTACATATCAGCCAACTCAGGGGACCCCAGCCAGAGCGACAACAAGAAGAGCTACTCCTACGGCTGGTCTTTTTATTTTGGGGCTCTGTCCTTCGTGCTGGCTGAGGTGGTGGGCGTCCTTGCAGTGCACGTGTTCATAGAAAAACACCGACAACTGCGCACCAAAGGCCGGCCGTCCATCAAGAAGCCGCCCATTTCTCGCAGCTCGTCTTACCTCCGCAACCGTTACTACCAGAGACGCTCCAGCAGATACAGCTGCAGGAGCGCCCAGAGTGCACGGGACTCCATCTCACACTCCTTCAGAGCGTCCTTAATGCGAGACCGGGAGCCGTCCATCTGTGCTGAATCCAAATCCATGGCAGGTTTACCCATAGTGGACTCAGAGTTCTTGATCTACTCCTTAAACTCGTCTCTCAAGGACGATAAGATGGACATGGCTGTGGATGATTTGACTTCTCTGGTTTCCCTCAACAACACAGAGATGCTGCCTGAAAACTGTGCTTCCAATAGAAGGACAACTCCTGTGTGAGAGGAGAGGAAGTGAAGGATGTGCAGAGATGAAACACAAGAGGAACTTTCCTGGGACGAGAACATTAAGAGGAAGTCCTCTCTCTTTTTTTTTGAGGAAACAGAAAAGGCCAAAATTGTCCGGCATAGACTTATCTGTCAGAAGATTGTGGAATCACAGTTCTCAGAGCCCAGCGTGACATCGACAAAATGTCCTGTCTGACCGGTTGAAAACAACTTATATTCATTTTACAAAATGTTCTTTGTATGTCACTCTGCTATTACAGTAGCTATATCCACAGTGTATATGTAGTGTGTGTGCTAATAAATGGGTGTAATATTATGAACGTATGTATGTGACACACAGTCATGCAGAGAGAGACGAAGAGAAGGAGCTGTTTTTGAAATAAGAAACTATCAGATAGAAATGACAGGACACATACATCTGGGAATGACTGACATAACTTACTAAGTCCTGTTCTTGTCCTGCTTTTTGTGGACCTTAGATCAAAAGGGAAAACGTAATCAAATACATTGAACGCTAAGATCTCTCTCCAGCTGTCTCTCACGGTTTGTAGGTTTGAGTGTATTGTATCTCCTGTCAGCAAAACGTGTTGCCCTTACTACAGTTTTGTCATCAAGTCTTTGTTTACATTAAATAAAGTTTATAAATTAAGACAAAATGTCCGTGAAAAGGAAGTAAGTATGGTTCAGGTTGTTTTGTTGTTGCTTTGATGCATGGTCGTCCCTTTGTAAGAAAAAGTGGTGTGGACAACTTATCCAGATCATCATAGCAGAAAACTAAATATGTCCCTCCCCTGGGTGTTGAACCTCGAGCACCTGCATGTGTTTTTAAAACCACGAACGGGTGGAAGGCCCAAATATAGGTCTTGCTGTGATGCAATTTCAGTGAATTTGTACCTTTTATACACACAAAGAGCAGCAGGTATGGAGTACAGAACATGACACAAGTAACAAATAAATAAATAGATGCATAAATACAGAATACAGAATAAATACAGGAATAAGTACAGGACTGAAATAATAAATAAATATGAAAATGTATAAACATAAGACAAAAAAAATATATAGGAATAAATAAATAAATGTATAAATAACAAATTACAAGTTGAGTATAAAACAGAACACACATTATTATATATCTTTAATATATTTCTACATTTATTTTCACTTAAATGTATGTATTTATTCATTCCTGTGTCTGTGCGTGTTTCGCACAATGTTGTTTTGCTTGGTTGCCTTGTATTTTATGGATACGACAATATTTAAACCAAATCTACTTTCGAGTTCTCGGAAAGTTTCAACAAGCGCCGTGTCTGTTAAGCCCCGAGCCTGTTTTTCAGGTCTCAGGCTCGAAAATGACATTCCCAGAACAAATGACCATATCTTCCCTTCTAAAAGGGTTACATTTATAATCTTTTTTCTCAAAGCAAGGTTACACCTGTGAGTTGGATGTAGAAGTTTCAGAATCAATATAGATGTTTTTATTTTTAAGTAAAAAAATGTACTTAGCCTATAGTGAAAACCACCCTTGAATGATGGGATGGTAGACTAAAAGCTTTAGGAATCCAAACTACAACATATAATAAGTACCCTGTATCAAGATTGATGCAAAACAAGTGAAATTTGACCTTTTTAGAGAGATTTAGCAACAACAAAAAAACATTTCTGGGGTCATTTGGGTGGATTTTCCATATCTCTGGCCCCCTTGGTCGATTTGGATGATTTACAGCCAATGGAATCGAGGGGAACTCCCACATACTCCTTATTTAGTAATGTGTGTGTGTGAGAGTGACGCATAGCCAAAACCGGAAGCTGCGATAACTCTGGTGGCTACCATTAGCAGCAAACTTTTACTCTCCGATTTTTACATAACAATGGATTTATGGATTATAAATATTTTTTTCAAAGCTACAGACACATTATCAACCTATGAATTAGCCGCGTTTTTTCTCGTTTTAATGCCATTGAACACGTCTTTTGATCAGATTATCAGCTATGGTGAGATGATCTCCCGTAAAAGCTCCGTAAAGGTACGTGTTGTGATGTCTGTGTTTGCTTCTCCTGTCGCGAGTTCGGATCGCTCAGTGATGATACTATACCTATATAATCTGTGGAACCTCAGCTTTAATCGGATATCTTGTATGTGCAGCTACGATAAGTAATAAGGTTATCTTTATCTTGAGTTCTGTGCCAAAGTACGTTAGCATTTTTCGCTCAGGGGTCATTTAGATGCTTCTTATGACTTGTTTTGTTTTGGTAAAAATGGTTTGTATCGTCAGTTAGCTGAGATTCTTCCCGTTAATCTGGTATAACACATTAATAGGTTCTTAAATATTAAGATGCCCTGACTGTCGTGAAAAAAGGGGGTCTTTGGGGCTTAACAGGCAATATCTTTGAGTTGCTATCATATTTTATTTCACTTCCTCTGACCAGTCCCACTTTTAATTGGACGCTCCATGAGAAACACAGTGACTCTCCTCTTTTCAATAAATATTTGAAAAGCTTACAACACCGGGAATTTCCGGCGTATTCATGTTCTGTATAAACTGTAAAGCCTCCTGAGACAAAAATACAATTTGTGATATTGGGCTAAATAAATAAACTCTGATTGAGTTTGATTGATGGATTTGGCGCAAGAAGTAAGCCTACACTTCACTTCAGAGCCCTCAAGAGCCAGATATAAATGTTTATTATTGTCAAAAATTGTTTCTTTATTAAAGGTTTTACTACTACCTAAAACTCAGTAACAGGAGTGTAAGGGATAGGATCCGGTTTGAGATCTTTGATTTATGCATGCTTTTATGCAGTAGGCACATCTAAGCTGGGAAAGGGGAGAATATTAAATTGTCTGCCCTTGCATAAATAAATACAGAAGCCAATAGAAGAAGAAAAAAAAACTAGTTATCAAAGATAATTGATCCCTCTGTGCTGAAAAACATGCAGGCTTTCTTGTATGTGGACATGCATCAGCAAGCTGTGTTAGAGACAATGGTGGTAAAGCGTAAACAAATTAAAGAAATCTACAACAGCAGGCAGGGTGATGGGTTACCATGGCAGCAGCTGCATCACGCATAAACAGTACCATCATGTACTAAGAACACCAGTACAAGACAATCCACAATTTACCTCACAGAGTAACTTTTTTCTCTGGAATTGGGCATACTTCCTTTAGACAGTGTGAAAGATTTTCAACCAAGGTTGATTTGTGTTAAAATCCTGGCAGTGGTTAGATTTGAACCCATGTCTCTGAAGAGACAGGTACTTTGACCGAGCAAATAGGACCAATCTGCCATGCTACCCGTTTTTAAACAGTAGTCCGCCTTTTTACTAGCTTGTTCAATATAAAAATATAAAACAAAATGTTGCACTCACACTTGTCGTCTATTACAGTGCATATTCAACTTAAACGGATGACCTAATTTATATGTTTAGATCCTGGTAGTGCTTTCCAGTCTGTTATTGCAATTTCATGACAAAACCTTGGCAGCGGTGGGATTTGAACCCACGCCTCCGAAGAGACTGGAGCCTTAATCCAGCGCCTTAGACCGCTCGGCCACGCTACCCGTAGGACGCCGTCTTGAGAAGGTTGATTACGTAGTTTTCCGTACGTATGTAGAGAAAAGTGACCAATGAGAGTGCGTACTCCAAAGTTCGTCGACCAATGACAGTTCGAGCTCCAACATTCGTTGGCCAATTACATTCGTTGCTCCAACATTTGACCAATCACGGCGGAGAAATGTTGTATAGAAGGCAATGTCAAAGATCAACAGGAAACAAGATAGTTCGCCTCCTTTTTCTTTTCTTTCATGTGACTTTATGATGAACGCACATTATGGATAGATTGATTCATGAAATGAATACATATTAATAAAAGAGTAGTGGACTCGCATGCTTGATTAAAGCCAAAAAATAAATCACAAAATAAATGCATCTATTAATAGTTTGGATATATTATAAGTGTACAATTCTATGTGCACGCTAATTTCTGAACATTTTAAACAAATGATCCTAATGCAAAGTGTTGGGGACATGTCCCCAGCGTCCCCAGTATAAATGGCACCTATGGGTAGGTGCGACCATAGACAAATATGCATACACCTAAATATGCAATGTCATCCACTGACGAAAGTGTGGTTCCATTTCGACATAAACTGAAGCTTCGTCTCTGACGGAAGTTCAACCTCTTGCCTTCATGTGTACTCTTTGGAACAACCCTCTATGCAGGTTATGGCTAGAAAGGATCCGTCTAGTGTAAATATGACGTCACATTCTCGTTGTAACTCTCGTTGTAATCGGAGCGGCTCGGAAACACATCTACAGCAGTAACACTATGCAACATACACATTAATGCAGCAGCAATATTAATAGAGAAAAATCAGACATAATAGTAAAACACTGCAAGGGAACATTTTATTGCACCAGGAGCTATCTTGGGACTTTTACTGCGACAACGTTGACTTGCCTGTGAATAAAAAATAAACCATAGTGTTGGTGATCTACAGTGTTGTCATTCTTCTTTGAACACCAGCAAGACCGCTAACACCCTATTTCAACAATCACACTCCCTGTAATTGACATAATTAATAGATAGTTTAGCTTCTCATCATCCTTTGCTGTGGTGGCCCACTGATGTTAACGATCGTAACTGAAAGGCTGCTGCCAAACGTAAACATTCAGCCAAACTCTCGCGAGAGTTTTACACAAGACGGATCCTTTCTAGCCATAACCCTCTATGCATCCGGTTCCGACCTGCGCCATTTTGATGAAACAGCGAGGGTAGAAGCAGTTTGGAACACAGAAATGGATTTTATGGATTTAAACTGAAGATTCATCTGGATACACAACTTTCAACTTTTCGTGATGGATCATAACCGCGCACTGAAGAGGAACCCTTGTATCATGATTGCCTAACTGGTGGATTTGTTCGATTATTCGATAGCTAATTTGGGCAACATTGTTAGCATAGCAACGTTAGCTTTTGTTAGGCATGTTACATGTTGTGGTACCGTTAGCTAATCTCGAGGTGTAGCATGTTAGCCTTGGCATTAGCTAACTAGCTAATTTCGCTTTTCAACGGTAGATTTCGATTTCAGAATACTCTCTTCAAGGTCTCACGTCGATAACGTAACATTTGTGGACTCGTCGCGGAAGCTTTTGTGGACTTTTTTTGTTGAGCTTGGTGGGATTTGTCTTGACTTGACAAATAAGAACTGTTTCAACAAGGCAAAAAACACTTAAGGACTGATGCTCTGGAAACCCCAGGCCCGCTGTTAGCTACACCAGCGTCCTGTAGCACGGCGGCCCGGGTTTTCCACCAAAGACAATTCACGGCGGACCTGGCCTCATTCACACCCTGTTATAGATTCACATTGTGCTGCATGGACGTTCTTGGATTTGGTGGCACTTTGTTATGTTTGATCGGACTCTAAAGAACTGAACAGGCGCACGGGGCCGCTCAATGGCACTCTGGCCTCACATCTCAATTATTTTTCTTTTGCAATAACAAAGACTCTTCCGTAATTTGCGAGCTGAACCCTCCCCCCCCCATTTTACTACTTTATTTGTCTGCAGTGTTTCAACGAATATAAAGAAGGTTTATCAATTAAAGTCACCAGTTTAGCTGTGTTCAGTGTTGACGCTGTTTTATTTGATCATACCAGGCCTGTGTTTTTTTTCTTGTGCTTCATTTACTTAAGTGCTTAGATCTGTTAAAATGTCGTGTGTTCACTATAAGTTTTCTTCCAAACTGGACTACAACACAGTCACTTTCGATGGACTGCATATCACCCTCAACGAGCTTAAAAAGCAGATTATGGGCCGAGAGCGCCTCAAGGCCACAGACTGCGACCTGCAGATCACCAATGCGCAGACTCGAGAAGGTATGTGATCAGCTGACTCATTACAACACTTGGCACGAAAATGTCCTCCAGTATTTTTGGAATGACGGTATAAGAAACATTTACATTTTGGGAACGTAGTATTTTCGAATAAAAAAAACTATATTGTGATACACCAGCTAAGGGCAATCCAGGGTTCTTACGGTCATTCAAAACCTGGAAAAGTTATGGAAAACAATATTTTTCCCAAAGTTTTGGAAAAGTCATGGAAATGTAACTAAAGTTGCATCAAATATAATTTATATTTTATCTAATCGCCGAAATAGTAATACATAATGATGATAAACACTGTATCGTATAGTAATGAAACGTAAACGGCATTTAACTGTCGAGGTATTTTGCTGGTGAGAGATTGTAGTTGCTTTAGCGTGTAGAAGCTAGTAAGCCTATTTGATTTGTTTTAGATAGGCAAAACAAGTTTCATATGCAGACCTTATTTTCCTGTTCCATGTTAAAATAAACCATTATAGTGGTACTGCTGAGAAAGAGTAATGTCTTTGGTCATGGAAAATTAGGTAAAGGTCATGGAAAAGTCATTGAAAATTATTGGGGAAAAAGTGTATGAACCTTGGCTATCATAACAAAAGTATTAGATTACATCACACCAAAGGAAAATAACCAAAACAATGATTGAATCGATGAACGTCTATGATTCTTCTTTTCTAAATGACTGTTAATAATGACCAATTATTAATGATAAAGAAAGTTGCAAACACATTTTTTGTCAATCTATAGTTTTAACTCTGTACCATTTGTCTTAATTGCATATATTAAATTAATGTATACATCAATTATAATACCCATAATATTATGGCTATCAACTTCCTAATTCATACAAAAAAGCAGAGGTTTGTTTGTATCCATTTCTATTAGGGCTGAACGATATATCGTGTCATGGCAATAACTGCGATATGCGCATGCGCGATAAAAAAACACCCGCTAACGCACTTTAGCACATAATTCAAAAAATAAATATACCCTTATTACTTATCTAAACTGCACATACAATATATCCGATTAAAGCTGAGACTCCACAGATTATTTAAGTATAGTATCATCACTAAGCGATCCGATCTCGCGACAGGGGAAGCAAACACAGCTTTTACGGGAGATCGTCTCACCGTAGCTGTCAATCTGATCAAAAGACGTGTTCAATGGCATTAAAACGAGAGAGAACTCGGCTGAATCGGTTGATCCATAGGTTAATAATGTATATGTGGCTTTGACGCAAATGTTTATAATCCATAATTCCATTTTTATGTAAAAATCGGAGCACAAAAGTTAGCTGCTAATGGTAGCCACCAGAGTGTATGCAGCTTCCGGTTTTGGCTAAGCGTCACTCAGCCGCAGTGACGTGTCCTTAAACCCGGAAGTAAACTTCTTTCGGCTCCTTCGTCAAAAACCAATGCAAATTCTCCATAGGATTTTGGAAAATAGCTCGAAATAAGGTCTGTGGTTGACACACATTTAAGAGAGGGATCACGTTTTTTTTCAGCCGGATAATCTCCACATGTCAACCCTACTTTTATAATTTTTGAATCATAAATCTAGTCACCAGAAGCAAAATGCGATGATAGTTTTTTTCAATATCGTGCAGCCCTAAATATGATCTTATTGTAATGCAATATGTTACCGCTTAAAGTTAAGTTGTGAGATGATTCAAGCCATTGTAAACGCCCAAAACTCTTCTAATATGATAACATATATATATAATGTATTGCTTTAGAAGTATATGTTAAGACACTAATGAACATAACTTATTTACTTCATCTGTTTTGATGTTTGGACTGAAGTTACTACACTTTTTATTGGGCCGAACAATGTTCTATGTTTTCTTATAATTTGTGTCATGTTTTGCAGAATACACAGATGATGAAATCCACATCCCGAAGCACTCGTCCGTGATCGTTCGCCGTACTCCGCTTGGTGGAGTAAAACCTGCTGGCAGGACGTTCATTGTGTAAGTGTGCATACGACTGTTACTTGAGTCACGATTGAGCAGTATGGTTGCTTATAATTTGAAGTCATGAACAGATTAGTTCGATTTCCTGATTCATTTTAAAGCAGCGATAGAAGGTGTTCTATTAACTAATTATAGCTGTATGTCCTTTAGTCAGTCACAAGTTGCCTTTGAGTCATGTCAACAACTGATGTTTTTATTTGTTTTGTTTCTGCAGAGATCGTTCTGACACAGCTGTGGTGGGATCTTCTAGACCCGTATGTAAAACAAACCCCAATTCAACACTCTCTCCTCTCACCTCTCTCTCCCCCCCTTTTTCTTGCTTTAGTCACCTTTCTTGAGAACATTCTGTCAGCAATGATTAAGTTGTGTGTATCCTCTGTTCACTGTGTGTTGGCTACATTTGTGTTGAGATCTCAACCTCTATGTGTTATTTGATGTCTTTGTGGGAGGGTTTCTTGGAGTCAACACAGCTAAAAAAATAGTTTGTTGTTTCTCTAAAAACCCTGGGTGTCTGTTTTGAAGTAAGCAGATTAAAGTTTACAATTACTGAAAGAGATGAGGTTAAGATGAGAAACAACAGACTAGCCACCATTGTTTTTCTTATGCTCTGAACCTAACGATTGTTGAACTGTTGACAATTTTTTAACTGACTGAAGAAATAATTTAAACTGTTAATGACTGTATTTCATAATGAAATGGTTTTGTAGCCTGCTTCAGGCTAGACAAATGTATTTTAAAGGGGTTTGTAAAGGGAAAATATCATATTTTTGTATTGATAATTGTCATTTTATTTTCTGTGAAAATATTTAATCCTTATGTGGTTAAGAACCCAATGAAGTACAGTGTGGCTGGGATTGATTGATTGTAATTAATTTTGATTACAATTACAAGACTAAAGTTGTTTGGGTGGAAAAGACTCGCCAGTGGTTTTTGTTTTGAACGCTCATCCTGCTAAACTTTAATACCTAAATCTGTTGTTCAGTAACATTTGCCAATGTCAATTGTTTTGTCCTGTACAATTTCACCATTAAGATGTTCTATTCTGCATTGAATATGGACTGCACATAACCCTTAGAGGCACACATATTTCATCCTGATGAGTTCAATGCTTTGAATTAATTCAGATAACTAAGTGTCTGTTTTTACAAAGAACCAGGTATGGGTTAAAAGCTAGTTTTTATACATGAGATGCTGTGCCTTAGCCACTGGCGTGTAATGTTGTGCCATTATCACAAAGTACTTTGACACATCATCAGTAAATATCTTGTCAATCTCTGGAGGCTTTCCAAGGTTGCTGCAGTGAGAAGTATACTGGTGTAGTGTGTCCTGTAAGCTGTAAGCTGCAGAACCTGTCAATAAAGTTCTTCAGTGGTTCCGTGTCAGAACCGCGTGCACCAGATCCCTGTGTGTTCCCTCCACAGTATTCTGCAATACCCAGTCTTTCCTCTGAGCCCTGCAAATCATGATGGACAACCCATCCTGTTTACTTTTTATTTACTTGTTCGCAAGTATGAGGCAGAGCAGCCATTTTGTTTATTGCTAAAAAAAAAATCGTTTTATTTTGTCCATGCGTGAGTCTTAATTCTCATCGCTCATTGACTCCTGACCTGCATTTGAAACATCCCTTCAGTTGGATTTTAGCCTTCACTCTAGTGGTTTAATGGGTTATTTAGGGTAACTTCTGAAGGAACACTTGACTTGTACATTTCTTCTTCTTCTAGCTCTTTCGTTTAAAAAGAAGCTTTTCTACATTTGTGTCTCGTCAGCTCGAAATATTTGACACTTAACAGTGTCTGCCGCTCTCATTAAACATCTTGGCACCAATCCCTGCATGCTCATTAAGTTACAGAAGAAGTCTTGAGCTGGTTTTAATGAAATCTCTTACAACTATGACAAGTCGGTGCAAAAAGTAAAATCGCCGTGTGCCGGTTAAGGGAAAAGGCATGCTAAGATTAAATGTCAAGTTTTCCTTTGAGAAAATTGCCCTGTGCTTCTGCATCAGAAGAAGCTCTACTGTCTCAAACGGAGAGATGTGACAGTATTTTATATTTAGAATATGCTGATTTGGCTCAAACAGTGAAGACCCGTTTGAAGTGATGAAGAAGCAGTTAAACATAATAACCATAGTTATAACTTAAAGACTCAGCAGGTCTATCATTTCAATTTTTCAGGATAGTAAATTGCAAGAGTGAGATCGCTGTCATACTTTTATATTGCCTGGTAACCATTTTCTAAAAGTGAGTTAGCATAAACGACAAACTGTTAATTGTTAAAAGTCCATTTTTTTGTAGATCCTTATATTTTGGTTAATATCCAAACAATTTAAATATTTTAATTAAATATGGCTGTGAATAAACCAAAACCCTCAATCAGACTTTCACAAGATCAGTTTTATTTAAATTGTCTTTGAATGGATTTTGACTCAATGCCTTCAGTAGAGAGGAAAAGCCATATTTTCTTTTTTTAATGCTCACTCGTATACCTGCATTATCTCAACGAGTACTCAACAAAGACTTAGATGGACGCTCTAAGGGACTGGACACAGATGTGGTGGGGAACTATCTGGGCTCTTCCAGTGTTTATATATTATATATGATGTTATAACCTGTAATATCTGTACTCTCTCCTGCAGACTGATTCTTCTCCATCTATGTCACTTGCCCAACTAGCCAAGGTACTGTTCTTGTAAATGCCGGCTGTAATTCTAGAAAATGTTTTGTAGTGAGTACATGTTTCCTCTTATCTTGTGAGGTCGACAACCTCCTTTTTATCTTTTGTTTTCCCTGCTTTCCCATTTGTTTTTTTAGACGGCTAACCTGGTTGACGCTAATGCATCAGAGGACGACAAGATTAAAGCCATGATGTCTCAGTCCAATCATGAATATGACCCAATACAGTTAGTACACACAATGTGTTGTTTTACTTGATTAAAGTCGCAATTTCTGTGTTTTTCTTTGAAGCTCATAGCAGTGTACTCAAAATTCTGAAGCTGTATCTAGTTTTTAATAAATGTATTGAACTTGTCTCTATAGTTACTCCAAGAAGGCAGTTGGACCTCCGCCTGCTCACTATACCTGCTTTCGTTGTGGAAAGGCTGGCCACTATATTCGACAATGCCCCTTGCTCCTGGTAATTATTGATTATTCATAGTATATAGGGTTAATCTCTACTTTGTGACAGTTGGATGATTGGATGGTCATTTTGTTTTTATTTTTCAGATCCAGGATAAGAGTGTGGAGGGTCCTAAGCCAGTAAGGATCAGTAAGGGCATTCCTCAGAGCTTCATGGTCAAAGCAGAGCCAGGCACTAAGGGAGCCATGTTAACCAGCACCGGAGAATACGCCATACCTGCAATAGATGCGTATGTCAACCCACAAACACCCACTGTATAATATACTTTTAAAGCACGTTGAGTGGAGTCACATGTGTCTTTGTCGTTTCCCATTTTGTAGTTGCTTCAATAAAAACATGTTAATTACTTTTTTTTTGTTGCTAGTGACATGTGGACCTCAAAACTCAAAAACACATTTCTGTTGATACAGGGAGGCATACGCACAAGGAAAGAAGGAGCGGCCTCCGTTTGTTCCGCACGACCAGTCATCATCTGAGGACGACACAGACCCAATCCCAGACGAACTGCTGTGTCCGATCTGCAACGACCTCATGACGGATGCCGTAGTGATACCCTGCTGTGGAAACAGTTACTGTGATGATTGTGAGTCCTTACTCATAATGGGCATTAGTAATACAGAATTAAAGTCAAAGCTGGTCTATGCCAAGCAAATATTTGATTGTCTGTTTTAAGGTCCCGCTGCATAATCATATGCCCGCGCTGTGTGGACGTTTAAGGGAAAGTGGAAGTAATACTAATTGAATCGACAGTAGCCCCTAGAGTCCGCAGCACAGCAACATGTCATTGTGTAGTTTTTTTAAATGTGTATTTGGAATTATTTTACAATCAATGTCTGGGAATTTTTAAATCTCCTTTAAAGTCTAATTATGCTCTAATTGTTTAGTGAACATATTTTCTCAAAAATGGCACCCTATAAATGTGAAAAGAATGTGTAAACAAGATTTGTATTTGTTATTTATATTGTTATTTCTAATAAAGAACTGTTTGGTTTCAGGTATCAGAACAACCTTATTGGACTCCGAGGAGCACATCTGCTTCACATGCAAACAGTCAGACGTTTCACCGGATAATCTTATCGCCAACAAGTTTCTTAGACAGGTAACCCCCCCCCCCCCTGGAAATGCAAGCGTTTTGCTGTGTGCATTTCAATTGAACTAGTAACAAAACTAGAAAAACTATACTTTTAACAACATGTATCATCTGTTTTCTTCATGCAGGCTGTCAATAACTTTAAGAATGAGACGGGATACACCAAACAATTGCGCAAGCAGGTCCAAAATTCAGCCCCGCCTCCACCGCGCCTCCAGCTGCTCCGGCAGTCCAGGCAGCAGGACCCACTGATGGCTCACATCCCTCAGCCCCCTCCTCCTCCTCCTCCTCCTACGATCACCCCCCCCACTGCCCCCACTGCCCCCCCAGTAAGGGTCCCGTCGCCCGCAGCTGCTCCTTCACCTGTTGCTGCTCCTGCTCCTGCATCTCCTTCTGCTCCTACCCCTCCTCATGCTGACTCTGTTGAAGAACTGTTGAAGGAGGTTGACTCTCCAGCCCCCGAACCTGTTGTTGACCACCACTCTCCTATGCACTCCACCAGCCACAGTGAACCACCCCCACGCGGGTAAGTTTACCTCTTGGATTCAATTATTTCACCTACGCCAACCTACTCAAAAGGTTGACTTTTTGAAGTGTATAATAATTGTAACTTATCATAATGTGTCTGTTATGTTTTAGTGAGGTGGATCCTGAACCTTATGTGAGACCAGACTCATCAGGACCCTCGGAAAGTGGACCACCGGTGAGTCTGCCTTGAACCCCTGAATGAATCCTGTCTCACTGCCTTTAAACGCATTCGCTGCAACACGAGATTCAACATGTGCAGATTATCTACCATCATATTGTAAACATAAAAAAAAGTATTTATATGTATTATTGTAAGATTACCAGCAAACAGAGAATTTAAGAGCTGATGACTAAAATGATTATCTCGCAAATGCAAAGGAAATGAAGCATTATTTGCATCCATGATTGCGAGGATTGGTAACTTCCCATCGGGGTAACAACATTTCTCTCTTTTCTTTTCCCCAGCAGAACTACCGTTTACCTGTTATGGGCCACCCGCCACCTTTAAGGCCACCTTCTCATCCTCCTCATCCTCCTCATCCTCCTCTCCCTCCTCATCTTCCCGGTAAGAACTTCAATTTAGGCCATATAAGGAGATGAATTAACCTTGAAATCAACTTTTTTACCTGAAAATAACAAATTCTTGTCACTGCTTTATCAGGTCACCAGTCCCGACCACACCAACAATCTCACAGGGGGGGAGGCAGGCCCTGGGAGAGGTAAGACCCCATAGATCTGATCTGTTTCAAGGTTTTTTTGTAATATGTCGACCTCACAATGATTTGTGTCCATTTCTTTGTACCAGGTTTAACAGAGGCAGACCGGAGCACCCCCCCCCTTACCTCCAGTCAGGCCCACCCCCTGCACCTATTCCTCCAATGTACCCAGCACCCTCCATGTACCCTCCCCCCCCACAGTCCTACCCACCTCCGTACTCCTCTGGCCCTGGCCTTCTCCCTCCTGTCATGGGTTACCCACCCCAGCCTGTGTATGTCCCCGGACCACCACGGCTGAACCCCCCCTGGGTTCCCCCTGGTGTCCAGCCCCCTCTCATGCCCCTGCCCCCCATGCCTCAGCCCCCCCTCTCTAAAGAAGATTTCTACAGACAGCGACACCACAGACAAGACAAGTAAGTGGTTTCTTTTTCATTTTGGGTCCTCAAACTCCTTAAGTCACTTCAAAAAACTACAAAGCCCTTACATTTTGATTTATATTTATGCACACATTTAGATTTCTGTATTTTCTTCAGATTCTTTTTATGTTATGTACCAATACCCAAAGCAAATGTCTTTTATGTGAAGACCTACTTGTTCATTTCACATAAACAATTTGCATTCTGAAAGAATATTACAATCACTCAGGGTTGGAATCTTGAATTGGTAATTGCAGATTTTCAACAAGTGTTTTTGTCTTTGTGTCCTCAGTGTCACCTCCAAACTAGATGAATTTACTAAAGACTTCCACAAAGAGCTTATGAAGTACAGAAATGCACCAAAGAGAAGAAAACCATCTTATTCAAGGTAACTTCATCAAGCGAGCATATCACAAATAGTTTATAGTTCCTATAACTCATCCCAGATGAATATTCCTTAAAGCCATTTGTTACAATGTGTTCCTGATCTCCTTTCTTTCTCCCCTTGTTTTCTTCCGCTTTCTTAACTTTCTTTTTAGATCCCGGTCCTACAGTCGCTCTCCGTTCAGCCGTTCTCCTTACTCTCGCTCCAGATCAAGATCCAGGTCCTACTCTTATTCCCCGAGTCGATCCCGCTCACGCTCCCATGGCCGGTCCTATCCCCGCTCCCCTTATTCAAGACGTAATGGACGTAGTTATGGACGCTCACGTTCAAGGTCCCGCTCTCGCTCAAGGTCTTATGGATATCGGCGCTCTGGCTCCCCACGGTCCCCTCCCCCTTTCCGCCCAGGTGGCTGGGAGGGAGCAGAAGGAGCCGGACCCGGTCCCGGTCCCGTACCTTACAGGTCACGCTCTCGCTCCCCTGGCCCTGGCCCTGCTGGTTTCCGTCCCCGCAGCCCTGGAGGACGAAAGCCGCCCCCCCGGGAGCTCCCACCGTATGAAATGAAGGGTCCGAGTCCTGGTGGCAATGACCGCTGGGAAAAAGAAAGGTATCGACAGTGGGAGAAGGAATATGCCGAGTGGTACAACAAGTACTACAAAGGCTATGACAACCAACATCCCTCAATGCATCACAAAGGTCGTGGCAGCAGAGACAGGGAGAAGGACAGAATGTCCCCATTAAATAGAGACTACTCCCCCCAAGGGAGAGGAAGAAGAGGGCGGGATGAGAGAGGTGCTCCCCCTCATCATCCTCAGTCTTCCTCCTCCTCAGCCGCCAAGTCCAGTTCCAAACTCTTAAAGACAAAGAAAGTAAAGAAGAAGAGGACTGGGGACGAATCGGAGTCGTCCCATCAGTCAGTGGACAGAGGGGACGCTACTCCTGTCAGAGACGAACCAATGGACGATGTGCCTTCACTCCTTAAATCTCCTCCTTCTTCCTCAAAGGCTTCAGCCGCATCCTCTAAAGCTCCATCCTCTAAAGGCGCAGCCAGCAAACCCTCAACCAAGTCAACATCGAAGACTCCGTCCGATAAGACGAAGAAAGACAAGGCTCTGAAGGTCAAAGCTAAAGTCAAGACAGAGGGTGTGAAGGTTAAGACGGAGAAGGTGAAGAAAAAGACTGTGGAGGCAGTTGTTACCAAAAAGAAAGACTCTTCCTCCTCTTCCTCTTCCTCCGCCACTAAGCCGCTAAAGAGCGTTAAACCCAAACAAGAAGACGCCCCTAACCCAACTACCCCTAAAAAGGAAAAGAGTAAAAGCTCAGCAGTGAGGCCCCCCCTGCTAAAGACCCCTCCACTGTCCTCTCTACACCATCCCTCTCTTCATGACGGGCTTCGCCAGGGCCACGACATCCACGGGAGAAGGGATCTCCCCCAGGGCGGTGGTCTCCTCCCCATCCCTCACCAACACGGACTCCCTCTCCTCCTCCACCGCCCTCCCTCCCCTGACAGTCGGAGGAGAATGGGTGAGGAGGGCCGCTCTATTCTCGGACCACCTCCTGGAAAGCTGAGGAGAATTGACGGGCTCGGGGGTGGAGTTGATGTCATGTCCCATTCCCACATGTCTCACCAGCCCCCCATGTCTCACCAGCCCCCCGTCCACAGACTCCCCCACTCAGACAGACCGGGTCTTCTTCCCATACCAGGGAGCCGCGAGATGGGCCGGGGAGAAGCAGAGCGAGGGTCCATCCGACCGCTCATGGACCTTCAGGTGGGTTTGTCAGAAACACCAGGGTACAAAGATTTGTTTTACAGAGGGTATTTAAAATAGTTGTATTATTATACAATCTTTTCTCTTTGCTTGTTAAGTTTGTTACAACTCTAATTCTACATTTAAAGTGTATTTTTTTTCATTAGTTACATAATAATGTAGAAAATGGAACAAAACTAAAACATTTAAATAAGAAAAATCACATGTCCCAGTGCTACGTCCCCTTCCAATTCCCCTCCTACTCCGAAAACTGCTCATTAATCAACTTATAATTCTCTTGTAACATTTTTGTACGTGTTTTCATCCACATCCAGGTGAAGCCCCTGACCCAGAGGAGGATCAAGTTGAACAGAGATCTGGGAAGAAAAGGCAGCACTGAGACCCCCCCCTCAGACAGAGCCCCGTCTGGTCCCGAGAAGACGCCCTCCACCTCGGACCGATCAGCTGCGGCTAACGTGTCCGAAGGAGACCGAGCCAGCAGTGCAGCAGAAGCAGCCGGAAGGAAGGAGCGGTCTGCATCTGCTGAGAGGGGGGTCTCCCGAGAGAGACCAGGAAGTGCTGGAGACAGACCTCAGGGATCGGACAGGGAGCAGAGCCGAACCTCGGGACAGGACAGAGAGCGAGACAGAGGGTCTGACAGAGACAGAGAGAGAGGCACTGCGTCTGAGAGGGACAGAGAGAGAGGCACGCCGTCCGAAAGAGACCGAGAGAGAGGCACGCCGTCCGACAGAGACCGAGAGAGAGACAGGGGATCACAGAAGATCGCAGTCACGGTGGAGAGAGACCCTGACGCTGAGAGGTCGGTGAGGACGGAGCGAAAGAACTCCGGTTCAGGAGGGCGGTCTGTCTCTCTGGATAAAATGACCATCGCAGAGAAGTCGTCCACCTCCAGGAGCTCCACAGAGCCTCAGGAGAAGCCGAGCACATCCTCCAAGGAGAGAGGCGAAGGTTCCGAACGATCGGCTAAATCTCACAGGTTTGTACATGTGTTACTCTGCTACGCATCAAACCACTTTTCATATCCATTAACGAAAGAAAACAGGATCCAGTGGCTCTTTAAACACAGCTGTTAATGTGTCATTTGATCTCATTTCCCAGGAGCGTGTCGAGGGACAGAGCCGAGAGGAGTGTCCCTGCAGGAGAGAAGCCAGCTGCTGCTGCTCACAGAGAAGGTCATCTTTGTTCTTAAAGAGAGGATAACTTTAGTTTTATATCTATTTATGCATTTATTGAACCTGTGCTTCCTCCCATTTTCTCTTGCAGCAGTTAAAGACAGCGAGGGGCTAGTTGCTAAAAGCAAACCGAAGATCAGCAGGAAGGTCCTGACCAGCTCCACAAAGTGAGTCTGATTTCTGTCTGTTAATCAGGAACAATTTCATTTTTTGTATAGGTTTCATAATTTGTTGTTTTGTACTTCCTTAGTGTTTTGTTGTTCATTGTCATTGGTTCAACCTATAAATCAAATTTCCTTGGACATTCTTACAGAGGTTATTTGAATTTGTGAAATTGTCGATAGTTTATTTTGTTATTAGGGACTAACTATCATGTTTTACTTTATGGATACTTGGTATCAATCCTCTCCAAGTCTATAATGTAAAATTACATTTCTCAACATGTTGAGCCATTTCTTTTAAGAAGTTTCCATCTTCAAATAAAAACCAATGGAGCTAAGAAAATAAACTGGCATCTTTGGCGATCGATAACATTCCAAAGATTGGCTGGTTCCATTTTCTCAGTTATGGCCATTTGCTCTTTTTCAAATATTTTGAAGATGGCAGCCAATTATTTGATTATAAAACAATATATATTCCTTGCAGCCTCAGGAAAAAGTGTTTTGATTACACAGCGTTGTTGATGTGTGTGAAGAGTGAGCCAGATAGTGATGACACTTGAGTCTGCGTCTGTTTGGGGGTCAAGACTTCTTCCCAGATGCATGTAGCCCCCCGGGAGGCTAGCGGCCGGACTCTACATTAGCTGCTCTTAGCTCAAACAGCCAAAGCTCCGACCAAACCGCCAGCGGCCGTGTTGATTTATCTGTAAAGTAGGCGGCATGTTTTCACAAGAAAGAAGAATGCATGGAATACAAAAGGTTCATTTGGTTTGGTTTGTAAACCGTTGATCGTAAATCCGACATTGTTGTACCAATGAAATGCTACATTTGTGAATGACCCTTTTTAAACATTGGCTGTTTTTCCATCAACCCTAGGTCAACTCAAGAAACAAAGCGAGAGTCAGACAAAGATCAGAAGAGTGCCTCCTCCAAACCTGCAGAGCAGCCTCCATCCAGCCCTGTGGGTGCCCGCAGCCCGAGCCTCAGCCCGGCAGTGAGCCCGGCCATGGAGGAGCCGGTCATCCAGCCCCCCCCTCGCTCCAAGTGGGAGAGAGAAGAGGACGAAGAAGGCCAGGAAAACGGACTTACTGCACCCAAGGAGCCCTCACCAGCACCCCAGAAGAGCCGAGGCAGGGAGGGGCCGAGCGAAGCACCTAAACCCGTCAGGGGGGAGGGGCCGGATGCAACCAGGGAGGAGAGGAGAGGAGTCGCACGGGAAGAGAAGAAGGCGAGGGCACCCAGGGAAGAGGGTAAAGGTGGGAGGACGGCACAGACAAATTCTGACAAACCAACCAAAATCAAACTTGGGAGGGAGGAGGGGAGAGGGGGGAGAGAGGAAGGCAGAGCTGCAAAGAGAGATGAGGGGCGAGGAGTGACGGGGAAGGAGGAGAGGGCCGCAGAAGGCAGGGGGGGGGGAGGACCAGAGCCCAGGAGACAGCGCCTGTGCTCGGACCTCGGGCGGGAGACAGACGAGGCCGCCTTTGTGCCCGACTACAGCGAAGGAGAGGGGTCAGAGGCGGAGAGAGGGGGCAGCGCCAGCGTCTCCAACAGCCAACCCTCCACCCCCACCCCTAGCAACCACAGCGGCACGGCAACATCCACCACCGGGGACAAGAAGAAGAAGAAACACAAGAAACATAAGAAACACAAGAAGCACAAGAAGCACAGCGTCCAGGAGAAAGAAGGAGAACAGAAGGAGCACAAGCACAAACACAAGAAAAAGAAACACAAAAAGAGCAAGGACAAAGATGTGGAGGAGGAGGACGAGGAGAAGATGGAGAAAGCAGAGGAAGTGGCTTCTTGCTAACAGGGGCTAGGCTAATACTGCCGCCCACATTCTGTGACCTTCCTTGTTACCGAGGAGATAATGATGCATCTAGAAATATCCGCTCACACTGGCTTGCTGCTCCTTGTGCCACTCTGAAGGAACTGGATGAAACACGTCTTCGTCCCTGACGCCGGCTGTCTTTCACTTCATGTCACGGCAGCGTTATGACCCCTTCTTTTAATGTTCAACGTGAGCCTCTTCTTTGTGACTTTGGGTCAGAACTCTGGAGTGAAACTGAGCTGCACTATTGTGATCAAACTAGCGCCCGCCAGAAAGGACTTGACGGAGATAACTGATCACACAGCAGTGAATTGAAACGATAGGAATAACAAACACTGTACTCAGGTATGTGATTGCTTCTCTGTAGACGAGGAATCACTCTGTCTCCGCCTCTGAGGAATTTGTAAATAGAGATGAACTATTGCTTCTCATAATAATCATTTCTGTGCTGTTCAAGGTTAACTTACTGAATGACTTCATTGTAATGAGGGCCGTTGTAAGCCCTTTGTTTAGGGACTGTACTTTGGTTTTTCTCTTATAAGTTCAACATCGTTTATGCTTTTCATGACTGCTAACAATTTTCAAGCCTTATCTCATTTTCAGGCAGCCGTTGGTTTCAATCATTGTAGTAGTTTTTCTTTTGGTACTTAACAGATGTAAAAGGGTGGCAACAAAACATTCTTGCAAGGTTAACATTTCTTACCAAACTTAATAAGAAAGAAATCCAGTAATTCTTTGGAAATGGTTAGCATTTATTTGTTATTGATGTGCGAAAGCCGGCAGAATTGCCAATATGGTCCTTTTAAAGTGAAAACCAACCGTTATGTGGCCATGCTACAGTGGCTTGTTTGAATCTAGGATGTGTTTATTAATAATGTCAAATCGGTCAGCATGTTTTTGTTCCAAAGGTGCAGCAGCTGTACATTATTAGTCTGAGTGAATGTGTCGGTGTGAAAGTGAAATGTGACAGAAGTGAGGCGAAGTGGCGGACAGGTGTTCCTACAGACGAGTTGTTACTTTTCTTTTTTTATTAAAATGTTTTGACCTCAAGAAAATGTGTCTGTGGTATTTTATCAATCATTGAACTCCTTCTGTGTGATGACCACACAGAAGGATGTTACTTGTTGTACGACGTTCACAACATTTGAACTATTAGGAACACCAACTGAATATTTTTGGTGTTTTTAAAAGGTTAGAATGATGAGGTATAAGGAGAAAATATCAATTTCTTAAAAAAAACCACAATTATATAAAAAAATGAATTCAGTAAAAAAACGTATAAAGCTAACCATGTGCTTAAACTTAAACATTGCACGGTACAATATAGTGCTGTTGGTGTCAATGAATGAATAATGTGGAATTACTCTTACCGAAATAAATAAAAAAAACATTTTAAATGTACAACATTTTATACAGCGGATGGCGTTGAGATCAGACCCACTTTACAAGGACTCTAAATACAGTAATACAAAAGTAAACAGGTTACCGCATACACCCACGAATTATACAGCAAACTGCCACAACAGTTCAATCAAGACAAGCGTTGCACTGATCTGTCAATCAAAAAAGATTTACATAGATTAAAAGGGGTTACTTTACCCTAATTGGAGTTTATGCTAATTGTTCCACTTCCCAACCTCAGCATTGACTTGATAGTTCGCAAGATCCAAGTCGAATTGACCTAAAGTTAAAAAGAAAAGTTATTTTTACTTAAAATAAGAATACTCCTGCTACTAGCTGAGACGTACATTTAATTGGTTGGCCTGTCAGTCGTGTGGAGATCAAACTAAAACTGTTACCTTTGTTTCCCCTGTGCTCCCATCATCTAAGAATATGTGAACAGGTGTATTGCTCTATTTAAAATGTAATATCTCTTTACTTGGGTTCATTAAGAAGTCAACTATTCAAAAGAAGGCTTCTAGAAACTCCATGAAATAATAAAATAGTTTTATATATGTTTAACTTTTCTCTTGATTTCCCATGCAGTTTAAGCCCCACGGACATACCGACCAGTCCTTATTGTCAGACCAAGTCTTACATTTATATTGCATCTCTGGAGTCTTAGTTTCAACACCAAAAATGAACATAAGACGAGAAACAACGCCAACAAAGACACAAACATACACAAACATACTGATACCCCCAACAACAACACAAGAGACAAGAACCCATACAATCACTGTTTATTCAAGACCCTTCAATGGCTCCATATCTATTATATATATTGATTGGTGAACAAAGAGCGCTTCAGTCTAACTCTGTTAAATTGAAGAACCATGATTCTCTGATTTGATGTTGACGACGTGATGTTGTATTCACTGTCCAGGACACGGTTGGGGTCAGTGGAAATGTTTTATCCAGCCTTTATAAATGCTTTTATGTAAGGCTGATTCATGGAGTTTCTTAATATAGGCAATATAAAGACGTACTGCAGCACATGGAGTATCAGATATATTTGGAAATAAGTAGATTTGGCAGAGAGGATGAAGTATGTCCTCGAAAGCAGTTCCTCAAACACAATGGTGAGTTTCATGGTCTCTGGCAGCTCATCCCTTTGCAAACATGAATAATTAAAGTAAACGTCCCATAAGGAGATGCGTGCAGTGAGACAGATTGGACACTGTGTGGAGCTGTGAGTCCTGCAACTTTTCACATGAGAGGGAGATAGATTAACAATACAAATCTTCTCTCAGCTCCAAAATACAACCCCACATGACGCTCTGTCTTAGAGCACACGGCAAGAAGGTTCATTATGTTTTTGTTAGTGCACGTTGAAAGTGTGTGTCCCCAGTCAGAGAGATGGCGTTACTGTTGGATCACAGACTGAAGAGAGAAATGAGACGGCAACAGATGTATTTCCTCATAATCAGTGCATGTCTTTTGTGTGTGTGCGCAAGTGTGTAATTATATTTAAGGTTATCCTTAATGGACTCAGATCAGTGGGACCATTAGAGGAGATTAATATTTGTATTTGTTTTAACCCCTGCCCAGATAATCATCTCAACACGTTGTTCTTCTCATTTACTGTCCTGCAAGCTTAATGTGTGTGTGTGTGTGTGTGTGTGTGTGTGTGTGTGTGTGTGTGTGTGTGTGTGTGTGTGTGTGTGTGTGTGTGTGTGTGTGTGTGTGCGTCTGTTACCCGCTTGTGTATTTGTGTGTCTGCTGCTTGTGATTTTGCCTTATAGCATAACATCGTTTCCTATCATCAAGGCCAAAGGTTGCTAAGCAACTTCCCTTCTGCCGATTGTCAGAAAAGATGCTTCTCCGCTGACTGGCTCACAACCTAACTCTCTCTTATGCTGTCATAAATGTAATGTCTGAGCAAGATGCTGGCTGAGTGTGCTTGGCTGCCCATGGGTTTGTATGGACCACTGTGCATTTCTGCTTTGCAAACCCGGTACAGAACAAGCTGAGGAGAGAGAGGAGACAGTGGGATGTGGAAATGTGTAAATGTATCGTCTGATAGATTTTTGTAAAATGATAAAAAGGGAAAGTGAATTTTGTTAATGCATGGCAGGATCCCTCCAGTTGTTTTTCTAAATTATACAGCAAAATATCTGAGCAGCCCACAGAGTGTGATGAATTACCCAGTGATGGGGCAACTTGTCACTTATGCATGTTCCTACACAACCATTCATAACTCCATATTTAAGTGAGATGTACAGATCTAAAGATAATGCATGTGTGCACTATCACTTTTAAATAGGAAAGAATGGTGATGTACTTTACTGAGAAGTGAAAGCTAAAAGGTGAAAGCTCTCTTGCTGATTGTTGAGACATGTATATGAGCAAAACGAAAGTCTTTTCTCAGTCTTGACACAAATGTGTGCCCAAAGATCATCATTGCCATCCCCAAACACCACATGAACCCCAAAAAGAGTGGAGTTTTTAAGCATCTTATATTTAAAAACGTGTTATAGTGTACGTTTTTTACAAATAGGCCTATTTAAAAATTCTATACCATTACTACTTCCTCATAGTATAAGTGCTATCAACCTGCTCTTTCTACACGTCCTGTTGATCCCTGCTATGTATCCTGTCATTATTTTATCTGCGGGGCTGAGCCTGTGGGGAGATAATGTGCTCAGTCGTGTGTGTGTTTTTGTTCTTCTGTAACCGTCTGTAACCGTCTGTCACTCCGCCGTTAATTTGCCACTCTACCTGACCCATCTACTCAATAATTTTGTGCTCATTTATGACAGTTTGCTCAAAGACCTCTGACCTCTCATTCTGAACTGCAGCATCTGCAGATTAATTCGTTACCCAATCATTTATGATTCACCAAAGTAATGCACAATACAAGATAAATAAATCCCTGTTTTCGTGTTCTCCACTGCTATCTTGACTGTAAGGGAGCCCGGAGTGACAATCAAGCTGGATTCAACTCTTTGGGAGGAGAGAGAAACACATCTGGTGGAGATCTGCACTAGTGAGTGCACTTTTCTACCTTCATATGTGCCAGGCACATTCCATTTGAATTTATTTCAAGGTTCCTCCTGAATGCAAATGTTTGACCCGTATTTGCTGTGATCCTTCATAAGTTGTTTATTGATATCTTTATGAACTAAATATTTGACACCGTCATTTGTCAACTGTAACGTTAAGATATACTGCGTATTATACATATTTAGGTAAAGAGGCAGAAAAGCCATATTTACACAACAGACGGACATCGACACCACTGACCATGGTGTGTGTGTGTGTGTGTGTGTGTGTGTGTGTGTGTGTGTGTGTGTGTGTGTGTGTGTGTGTATGAGAGATCTTTTAACCTCTTCATACACTACCACAGTGGTAGTGTATGAAGAGGTTAAAAGATCTCACACACACACAGTTAGCGGGTCAAACTGTGCAGTATCTGCTAAGTGTCACACTGCTGTGTGTGTTTGTGCACATGTACAGTGTGTGTGCCGTTGTGCTCTGTATCAGGATGTGCCCTCAGGTGGTTGTCATGGTAATTTCAGTGATTGATCAGGATTATTGATCCCTAATCGAATTCCCACGGACAGTGCACGTGAATGTGTGTGTGTGTGTGTGTGTGTGTGTGTGTGTGTGTGTGTGTGTCTGTGTTTGCATTTGTGACAATGGCATAGAATAAAAACACTTCCCCGTATATAATGTTATGTGATGGTCACCATGGAAACACACCCAAGGGGCTCCTACCGCTCACTGATAATAATGTTTGGCCTAGATACCCATCCTCAACCGATAGCAGAGGGAATGTATTTCAGCCCGTGTGTGTGGGTATGTGTGTGTGTATTTCAGTGACTAATGTAAAGCATCATTTGAACACACCACAGTGACGGAGCTGAAGTAAAAAATGCATGAAATGATCCTGTGGAGCAGAAAGAGTCTTGCATGAGTTACACGACAGTAAGTGTGAGGAGGATGAGACGAGCTGGAAGGAGAGGGAGTGGGAGTGGAGACACAGCCATAGAGAACCAATAACAACCGATTACCTTACACACACAAACACACTCAAAACACACACAAAGAGGTTTCCTACCATGCTCATCAGTGTCCTTCTCGGGGAGAGGAAGATGTTAGCAGTAGAAGTCTTATTGAGTGTTTGTGTGCTTTGATGTGTCCTGGTAATCTTTAACTCTGTTGTTGTGATGCACTTAATGTTTGATTCATGCTGCTGCTGTAACAGTTATGATAGCTTCAAGGAGTCTTGTCTGCTGTGGGCGTTGATTGGGTATAGCACTGTGTTTCCCTCCTCTGAGTGAAGATCTAATCTTAGTTTATAGACACACTTGTTGTGAATCCGTGGGTCGGAGAATCCTACACATTGGGTCAGAGCAAAAGTTCTCCACAGTTTGTTGAAGACATTCTGCAATCATGATGATTAAGGTGATCTCCTGACTTTATATCTAAAGCCTAACAGTGATAACAATTTCCACTTGTTCACTATGGATTAGATGTCTCTATTTATTCTAAAGGAATACTGTTGTACAACAGTTGAATTACAAAGTAGAGCTGCCACCACCAATTACTTTCATTATCTCATCATCTCCTTGTTATTTTAGTGATAAATAATTTACAGTTTTGGTATTTAACATGTTATAAAATTGTTAAAAACAAAGCAAAACCCTTTTCATTCTCATTTAACCTTTTAGTGACCCATTGCGCCCTGTAAGAGAAAACGTATGGTTCTCCGAACGGTTATATAGGATAGTTATTCGTGACATTTCTGCACTGTAAACTAAGCACCACATTCCCCTCAGCCTTGGGTTTATTACCCATTTATGCACAGAGACTATATTTACTATGTTAAGGAACAATTGAAAAAGGGTATTGTCTTGAAATCTGATTCATAAATCTGATTATGAAAATATCTATGAGTTCAATCTAAAATGTAAAAACAAGACGAAATAACACCTTTACTCTACTTATGTGTGCATATCTTTGATATTCAACTTGTTATGAGTTCATAGATAAACCCTCAATTGTATGCCTTGTAGTTTTTGAGATACAGACATTTTCTTTTCATACTATAAGTATTTGGGCACATGGGACTAGTTTTTTCCATATATAATTTAACATATATATGAAAACAGCAGTCCCATGTGGACAACCAAATGGTTTGACTGATTTTGAAAATGTTTGACATACCAAAGTGAGCATGTTACACTTACATGCTTAATATTATCAAGTTATCATGCTAACATGCCAACATTTACAACAGCAGGCTGATAAGCTCACATTCTTAATAGAACTTCCTTCTATACAAGCTTCGATACCATATTACTATGATAAGTAACACATGTGACATGTCAGCTTAAGGATTTCCATTACTACAGTCACGGCGGATTGAGCCTAAGAATAGAAAAGTTGTCCTTCTATTTTTAATACATCCTTGTTTTCTAGCGTGTATAGAGCATTATTGCCCCTCAGAGCTTCTGCTGCGGGAATCTTGTTTTCTGTCTAATGGAGAGTAAACCTCAAACAAACACCTCCAGAAAATTATTTGGAGGCCATATGTGAAAATTAAAAAATGAGCAGGAGAGCGTTTAAGACAAGTGCTCCCTGTAAGCTGTTTGCTTAGACCTGCTGCACACTGAGATCTAATAATTAGTTCCCAAAGTGGGATCCTGGGACTGCCAGGGAGCCTCAGGGAGCCTCAGGGAATTGGATGTAGCCCCCGGAAAAAGGAGCTGTAGTTGAGTTTCATTTCTATTTAAAGACGTTGAATATGCCTATTCTGCCTTTTTCACTCAGTATCACAAACTGTATACTACTTTAGTCCGTTAACTGATGAGACTTCATAACAAACATAACAAACATAACAAAATAGAAGTTGGATCCTGCTTATATAGGCTGTCCATATACAAAATATTATTTGCTTGGAGGAAATTAGTTCAAGGCTATCTTATTTGACAGTAACCCTAACCTTTGTCCATTTAATTCCTAACAGTATGTCCTTGAGCGTGCCAAATGTGGGACAGGTATGATTATTGTATGTAGGCCTACAGTAAGTATGCCCTGAAAAGAAGGGGGATTTTGGTGTTTTTAAGAGGCCTTATATGATTTGGGGGGTTTTTCCTTTCCTGTAGTGTCTTGCATACGTAGGTTTGTGTGCATGTAAATGGTCTGGAAAGGCTCAAATTCCAAAGTCCTCTGATATTTTGCTCATTTTGCTCAACCTTTGCAATTTTACTTCTCAAAAATCTCAACACATTAACTTTGTAATGGAGTAATTTTACCTTTTAGAAGAAGATGAACCTTTATTAATGCCCCTAGGGGACAATTCAGTTTTTCACTCTGGCTTGCAATTTTATTTTTATTTTTGTAATATACACACACAGTGGTAGGTGCACACATGCAATACACATACAGTTACACACTATACATAATACACATGCATCTGGAGAGGGCCATTGTGAAGAGGCTGCCAGTCTCGCGGGCGCCTGGGTGCAGTTGGGGGTTCGGTGCCTTGCTCAAGGGCACCTCGGCAGGGCCCAGGAGTGTTGCTATACTTTACTTACATAAAGGCTCTGGAGTCAAACATTTTTCTCTAAAACCTGAAATAGCTAAATATGATTTCACCAAGTTGTTGGAACACTGCCACACCTTTGAATTCAGTGAATGGAGTTCCCTGCGGAGGGTGACTGGAAGCATCATTCTTTTATGTCAGCAGCACCCTAGGATCCGCCCCCCCAAACCCACACACAGTGTCCGGGCTCGCTGGCTGGTGAGATAGAGATAGGGGGATATTGGGATGGGGTGCACTGTGAGGCGGAGGAGAGGGGACAGTCACATGCTCTGACTTGCTCTGTCAGTGTCAAGTTATCCGGTATTAAGAATAGATATCGCCAGCCAAATCTTTCAAAATAAAATACATATTAGAAAAGACAAATTGCTTCTACGGGAACAAAAAAATACTTTGCTAATGCTTTTTTAGAGCCAGCCATTCTTGTGTTTTCTTGTATATTAATGTTTCTCATTATTTACAAGTTACCATGTTTACTACCACCAAATGACAAGCTAAAACCCCAAAGAATGTCATAGCCTACTTAACAGCGTAACATTATTTGTTTTCTGTTAGGCTTTGCATGTGCCAAATTTGTATTGCAATCAAGCACACGTGCCTAAAAAGTAAACTAAAGTATTTTTTCCTACCGATATTATACGTATATATTTCCCGTCCAAGACTGTATTACACCGTATATTGTGCCTTCCGGGACTACCTTGTCTTATTTTGAAGGTAAGAGACGAGTATCTCCGCACCGCCTCTCCCCGGCTGGCTTGACGCGGCTCTGCCTCTCCCGGTGCGCCTGAACTCCGGTACCTGAACACCGCAGAGCGCGTCCGGCGGCTGAGGGGACGCAGACGCACGGGGAGTCGCCTTGTTATATTTAACTTTACTTTTCCCGGTTATTAAAACTTCTGCGCCACATTCCTCTCTATTTTTCCTCGTTTTGATCCCCTAACTGACCGACTGAGTTAGGATATCGGCAGGGGGGGGGAGGAGGCAGAGGACCAGCGGGCTGCACTCAGATGGAGCACCAGGGCTCCGGGAGCTCAGGGCGCACAGCGGACCCGGAGTGAATGACACCGGTGGATGGACGCTGCTCCCCGGTAAGGAATGCAGACAAAGTTTTTTTTTTTGTTGCTATAATATACTTTTTACATTTGCTCTCCTGTCCCATGCACTGCGTTTGGTGAGTGTCCGTGGCACAAAAGAAAATGTCCAAAACCTATGATGACGCTTTCTCTGTCAATGGCGGTGTCTTCCTCAAAAAAAGGAAGAAATTAAAATAATATTTCCATAGGCAGTTATAAAGTGTGGTACTCTGAGTGACCTTAGGGTACTTTATTGTCGGCCTATATATTTACATCATACATTATCACTTCAAGGATAAGACTCATTTTGAGATATTTGGATTTATATTATTCTGCAATTAATCATAGGATTAATAACACTGGTTCTCTTTTGAGCTTTCTAAACCAGATTGATGTTTGGAAATGCTGTATCCTCATAGACGACGTTGATATGCCATTTGTTGGCCTTCAGAAGGATGATGAATATACATTTATAACACTTAGAGTTAAAGGAAAATGTTGCAATTTCTGGATATTAGTTTTTTCTTTTGCTTTTATTGTGCTTGCCACCGTAGTGCATTCATGTTTAAGATTGGAGGCAATTTATGAATTTGTGATGAGGGTCAAAAACTTAATGGGTTTCATAGGTCTTATAAATATATTTTGTTCAGGTTACTGATATTTGGTAGGATGATATAATTTCCACATGCATGGCCTGGTTGTCAGCAAGGGAGGCTCATAATGAGTTTTTTAAGTGTTTTGAAAGGATTCATCAGCAGGTTTTGCAGAAGAATGCCTTTCTTTTTTTCAATGACTGATTGATGTCCGCCCATCAGCTACTATTGAATCACAACAAAAAGCCTAAACTGTTCGGCCCTGGACTCCTCACACAATCCAGGATGTGTGCCCATATTGAAAACACAAAAGAAAGAAAGATGCTTGCTGATTCAATCTCATTATTTTCACACACACACACACACACACACACACACACACACACACACACACACACACACACACACACACACACACACACACACACACACACACACACACACACACACACACACACACCCACACACACACACACACACACACACACACACACACACACACACACACACACACACACACACACACACACACACACACACACACACACACACACACACACACACACACACACACACACACACACACACACACACACACACTCCTCTCCACACTGTGAACTTGTGTGCCAGCTCTCCTCTTGTCCTCTCACACTGTAGGCAATGTTTTAGTATATGCATGCTATGATTTGCCAACACAATTATCCTCATCCTTCTTTATGTTTGTTTTCCAAATAATCAGTTTCTTCCTAAGAAATTGTTATCTTTGGAATACATTTTATAGGAATCTCTGGGGATCAATAACCAATGCGATGAGCACACGGTGGACCAGAGGGAAGAGTGTTTGCTGTGCACTCGAGACAATGTGGACTGTGTCACATGCTCCAACTCCCTTCCTGCCAAACTCCACTGCATACTGCCCTTTACAGCAGTAAATGTGAAGAAATTAAAGTAAAAACAAATGAAAAGCCAATAAGTGAATCTGCTCTTGTGATCACGCTGTTAATGAAAACTGAGATTATCATACAATTTGACATTTCCTACATGATAGTCCCATGCTGCGAGAAATTCCAGTCAGAGCTTATAAAAATAAACCACAGCCTGATGTAACTCGACAATGTCGTGAGGTTTTCTGTTAAATTAGAGCTTAAGGAAAAATTATATTTCCAAGAGCTATAAGTTACATTAATCATCATGAGTGGTAATTTATTGCAAATGAAAAAACACTTTAATCTGTTTATTGCAATATAGAATAGCAGTCTAAGCTACTCTCTCTCTTTCTCTCTGAATGTCCAGATTGCTTAAAGCTTGTATGGATTAAAAGCATCAGCAGTAATGGCCAGTTGTCATGAATTGTACAACTGTATTATAATGAAGTGGACTAAGTGCCTCCTGTTGTTTGCACTGATTGTGTTTTCACCTTTAGCTAGATTTATGTTTCCTGCACAGGTTTGCTTGCTGGCTGTGAGTCTTCCGATGAAGGTCGCCTATTGTTTCAGAGAAAACACAGAGAAGGATCTTTTTTTTTTTATGCTGCTGCTTCGCTAGAGGGTAAAGGGTCTCGTGGACAGGATGGCAGGCTTGACAGTGAGCGCAGTTCGGGTTTATTTTGAGTAGCTGCATCGCCAGCCACAAGGCAAAAACAGCAAACACACACACACACACACGCACAGTCACACGGTAACACACACACATGATGCATCAATTATGTTGTCGTGTCCTGAGCAGTTTGCCGTTGCCCCTACGCCCTCTTTCAGGTTCAGGCTGTTCACAGCACGGCCATGACGGGCACCCATGACCCAGACCTGCATGAGCAGCACAGAGGACCAACGCAGGAGGAGGGGGATGAGGAGGAGGAGGAGGGGGAGAAGGTGCATGTGTCAGTTGAGGGAGATGAGAGGGAGCAGGAAGAAGAGGAAGAGGAGGAGGAGGAGGAAAAAGAGGAGCTGCCGTACCCCACTCTAGCACCAGTGGTTCTTTTGGCTCTGACCCAAACCAGCCCACCCCGCTCCTGGTGCCTCCGAGCCGTCTGCCACCCATATCCTTCACCTAAAGCACTGCGAACATGTGTGTGTGTCAGTGTGAGACTCTGTTTATAACGTGAGAGAGACATTGTCTGTTTGTGTTTCGGCTCTGTCCTTTCTCAAAGCCGTTGTACCTACAAGGCCCCAGCGCTGAGATGTTTACTTTACTTTTAAACACAGGAGAGACAGGAAGAAGGTCTGAATTTTACAGTTCTGTGAGTGTGTGTATATATGTGTGTGTGTGTGTGTGTGTGTGTGTGTGTGTGTGTGTGTGTGTGTGTGTGTGTGTGTGTGTGTGTGTGTGTGTGTGTGTGTGTGTGTGTGTGTGTGTGTGTGTGTGTGTGTGTGTGTGTGTGTGTGTGATGGAAGACCTCAGGTATTTCCTTGGACCCATTAGCTGTAGGAAAATATGGGTAACATTTGTCCCTGATTGGAGGTTTCCATAGTAACAAGCCCTAATGAATCTCCAGGGTTACAGTCGCCTGTCAGTAGCATTGTTACTGGCCTCCGTTAATACAGCAGAAAGAGTCACAACAGCGTAAGAACTCGCATCACCTCCCAAACCTTGCTCTGCTTCTGTCTTCATCATCTCGCCTCCCATTCCCCTCCCTGTCTCTCACTCTCCTTCTCAGCTTCTATCCACATCTGCTGATGACGTGAAGGTGTGAGTGTGTGTAAGTCTGTTATCAGCGCTGGATTGCTGTGTGTGTGAGTAGCTATGAATACTCCGAAGCATGCATAAACGTCAGCAACACCTCAGGGATTTGTCAAGCCTCTCCAAATTGAACATTTTCCACTGCTTATGACTGGGTGTGTGAGTGTGTGTGTGTTCCTCTGCGTGCGTGTGTCGCTGTGCGCTTGTCTAGTGTGCACGTCCGTATTTGCCAATGTCAGCACTCTGTGTACTCTATAAAATATGAATTCATAATTGCTGAATAAATAAAATGTACACCAAGAGAGGAAAAGAGTACAAATGCCATAAACAAAACTCCTCTGTACCCTGCTGGGCTGTTACCATGGGTGCCTTGTACACTGACTGTTTCAGCACAACTTAGTGGACACACACACACACACACACACACACACACACACACACACACACACACACACACACACACACACACACACACACATACACACACACACACACACACACACACACACACACACACGTGTGAATGCCCTCACACAAACGAGGGAATCTCCCATGGAGCGGCTCTTTAGAGGAATCACCTGGTTGCTTGGCAACAGCGTAGCTCTGCCCCGACGGCACGGTTACTTCTGATTGCAGCGTTTGTTTGTTTTTGTGTGTTTGCGTGTCTGTCAATCAGTCCATGTCCATACAGCATGGCTACTGGCATGTGTCCAATGTCCTGTTTATCGTATATGTTTCTATACTTGTGTGTGGTGTGTGTTTGTGTGTAACTGACTGATCTGCGGGGGAAGTAATGTGGGTGGACGTTGTTCGACAGGGACATTAATGTGAGCGCACTGGGAGGGGGGCAGTCCCCAGGAGCTGTAAGTCCCATTTTTCCTGAGGTGACCCCTCCTTCCTCTCTGCCTTTTTTCTTTGCACTCAGTACAAATTACAAATTCATTTCCCTTCTCGTGTCCTTCCATTTCCTCCCTTTTTGAAAACACAGCCAAACCTTCTTAGTGCCATGTTTACAAAATACTGTACATCTCTCCACCCTATAGCACATATATCCAACACATTTATTTGGAACAAAAAAAACAAGATTGGATTTTGCTATTATATAACATTCTCTTATGCTCTTTCAAAGCTACATTGATTTGTGTAATTTCCTTTTTTCTTCGGGAGGAGAATCACTCAGAGAGTGGAACAAGGTGCCCACTTTGTGAAGTGCTAAGCTCTCCCATGTAACATATGACACACATGGAAGCACACACACACGTGGGGATGTGCGTGGGCAAGCCGACACACACACATACAAAAACACACACTCACACACACAGGACATAACTTATTCAGCAGTGCATGAAACATTCAGAGCGTTTCCTTTTGTTTAAAGATGAGAAAAGCTGTATCTGTCACTCCTATACAAGTACCTCTCTCCACCTTTCTTCTTCTGCACATCTGGTTTCTTCTTTCTCTCATCCCTCTTTACTCACTATCTGCCCTCCTATTTATCTTCCTCTTTTCCTTTTCCTAAACTGATTCTTAATTGGGTTGAGTGTGTGTGTGTGTGTGTGTGTGTGTGTGTGTGTGTGTGTGTGTGTGTGTGTGTGTGTGTGTGTGTGTGTCTGTGTGTGTGTGTGTGTGTGTGTGTGTGTCTGTGTGTGCGTGTGTGTGTGTGTGTGTGTGTGTGTGTGTGTGTGTTTGTGTGTGTGTGTGTGTGTGTGCCTGTGAAGGGGGGGTTGATAGGGAGAAAACAATGGATAGGAGGAGGTACTCAAAGTCGGGTGATCTATCAGAGGCATTTAAGCCAATTAGCATGATTCGTGCAAGTGTTTCCATGGTTACCAGCTGTCACATTGTAAGGGGGTGGAGTCAGAGGACTTGACAACCTGACAGTAACTTGGCTTGGACCACCTTCATTTCAGACACACACACACACACACACACACACACACACACACACACACACACACACACACACACACACACACACACACACACACACACACACACACACACACACACACACACACACACACACACACACACACACACACACACACACACACACACACATACGACAGACTTTGAGTCTAACTGGGTTACGTTTAATCAAGTCTGTGTGTGTGGATATCAGAGTGCAAGCGGGGGTCTAAGCAGCGGGCGCATGGGGGAAGTCGTGAGCAGGTTGCTCATTCATAAAGAGTCGCTCACATGTGAGGATTTCCATCCAAACCACACGCTTTTAAGTTCAATACCACTTCATAGTTTGGCCAGACTTTAAAGGGTTGTAACTTTATTAAATCAGTTATATTAAAACATTATTTGCCTGGAGTGGATTCTTCTCACCCAGTTTGAATGCATTTGTCTTCTAAGGTAGCTTTCTAAGGAATACTTAACCTAGAAAATGTGTGTATACATTTCTCGCCCTGTGTTACCATGAATTGTCTAAGAAAACGTTGCTTTTCTCCAATGGGTCCCTGCTGAACAACAATTTCCATTATGCACTTTGTTGTGGTGCGAGAGAGAAAAAGTCAGAGGATCACCAAAGTCATTATGATGGGTATAATGAATAGATTGTACGGTAATCTATTCAATATTCTTTGGAATATGTAAGTACGAGCTGACTTTCTTACTCTAAGATGGTGTATTTTAGTTAGTTATGCAACGTCTTTGAGTTAGGAAGTCAATAAGGAGCCACAGGTGTCTTTGTTTGTAATAATCCAGCTGTTGTGCAATGATAAATGTAAGTAAATCATTCACATTTGACAACAATCAATTAGGGTTTGCAGTGAGTAAATGTAAGTAAGCCTTTAATAAATAGGTTTTGGTCCATTCAAAAATGGCGACTGGAGAGGTTTTATTAATAAATTCAAGGACTGGTAAAATGACAAATAAAAAGGAGCCATGCTGAAGTTATTCTTAATGGTTTGAACTTGATACATAGAGCTATAAAGATGACAGCGTCTATTGTTTAATAAAGTGTGCCTTGTGAGGCAGTGGTACGACGTTTTAAAACCTCCTCAAGCTGAAAAACATGGCCGTATATTGTGCGTGTATCCAGATGGCCTGTGTGTCCCTATGGATGATCCTTTTAAGATAATGAACATTGCAGATGAAAATGTTCCATCACGCTGGCCTTAGCATGTATACCCAGCCAAGGGTGGAGGATGATGCCAGAAAGATCAGGGTGATGTTATCTGATTTGATTTATAATGTCTGCCTGACCTTTATTACCTGTGTTGGCACTCGAGGGGAGTACAAGAGGGGGAGAGCGCGAGAGAAAGGGAGGAGGTGGTATATCTTGGCGAGGGAGGAAGAACAAGAAGATGAGACAATTAGGGAGACAGGATAAAGCATCGAGGCCATGTAACATTTTCAATTGTTTACACTTTAAGCTCTAATGGTCAGAGTCTTAACCTCTTTCAGTGCACTGAGCCTTTTTTTTACTCAGGCATGAAGCCATTTTTCTTCGTCTCATCTCTAATTTCCCTTGTTTTTTGCCCTCTCTTTCTCTCGACTCTACTTCTCCCTTACTGTATCTACATATCTATTTCTCACCCTGTCCGTTCTAATGCCTCTCCATCTCTCTGACGATGTTAATTATTAAGTGTAGTTGTAGTTTATCTGTTGGCTGAGACTCAGGTTTCTAACAGAGAGACTATAAGCTCTTCCCAAGGGCAGGCATATGTGAAGATATGTAGAAAAAAGAACGGGGAGGGCTGGCGGTTCATAGAGAAAAGGAAGTGTGCATGGGAGGCAAAAAGATAAAATAATACCGAACGAAGATGGGAAATTATACCACAGTATATGAAGGAAGAGGGATATACAGAGGGCAGAAGGAGCAGAGCAAAGAGAAAAATAATTGGGCCAAAGAGAGGGGGAAAGGGCTGTAGAGAAAAATGAGAAATGATGGAGGGAAAGGTTGGGTGTGAGAGTAGATAAAGGAAGAGCAATGAAGAGACTGACACAGAGGGACAGCGGAGAGGACATTCCCTCCGCGTTTCATCACTGATGTTGAATGATGGGCCAACTGTGGAAAAACTCCCCTCGCATCCATCACTCACACCTTGACCCTGCCCTGCGCCTTGTTTTCACTCTGTGTGTGTGTGAGAGCGTGTGTTTTATGGACACTCAGGGTAACTTATAAAAATGGAACATGATTAAAACGAGCCTCCTCAGCAGTGAGGAAAGGATGGAGCTGCGCTAAAGGACATCATTTTCGTTTTTGCTTGCGTGCGTGTGTGTTTTGAGAGCGTATTAATTATGTTGTGTTCCAGTCCAGACAGGATGCAAGCGGATTGTGAAACTCAGAAGTCAGTTCCCACGGTGAAATGGGGGTTCCCATGGCAACGTGAGCGAAGGGAGGACACTGGATTACCCTCTCTCTCCCTCTCTCCCCCTCTCTCTCTATCTATGTCTCAAGGGTGATAAAGGATTGTACTCTCATTAATTTTTCCGCCCTCTCGAGAGCAAAGCGTCCGGGGAAGGGACTCTATGTGTGAGCGCGTGTTTTTCCTATGTGTATGTGTCCATGTGCATGCTTGCAGGCTTTATTATGAGCGCGTCCTTGGCTCTTAAATACGTTCCTGTCATCCATTCAGCAGTTTTTAAGTGTGTGTGGTTGTGTTCGTATGAAGGCAACACAATCATTCCTTCAACTTTCCGCTTTAGACTATTTTCCTCTTTAAACCCCTCTGCTTACCACTTCTGAGCCGTGCTCCTACTTGAGTGTTTGACAGCAAGAGGCACAAACACCCGCCATATATGCAAGTTTACACTTAATCTGACTTCAAATGTGTTTCCTGGTAGCTCTCTTTCTTTTGTAGTTGTGAATATTAAACATGTCAACATGTCCTGTCAGCGTCTGTAAATTCAAGTTGATACATTTGAGCTTATATTAGCAATTTCCCACCCTTAAAAAAGTGCTTTTTGAGATTACCCCTTTCAGTTCTGTGCTTGCACATTTGATTTTGCAAGCTGTTGAGTGCAAAGTTGTGCACATAACAGTTGTGCTTTAATATATTTTGTAACATCAGTCTTGCATCTTTTTGTTTGCAAGGCGACATGGCTCGAGTTTAATGTGCCAGTTTTTTTCTTTAGTGCCTCCTCTGGGTGACCATAGATACAGCTGGGTGTCAAAGCAAAGGAAACAGCTGAATAAATGAACGGAGAAACATAATGAATGCAGATGATTCCACATAGAGCACAAAGGGTCACTGCGTGGCTTGATGAGAATGAAAATGATGTGAATAATATTCTATGGTCTTATCAGTCGCCAGATCTCAAAGGGGGAATTCAGAGTGACACGTTTTACAATTTATATATACAGTCCATGGTTGTGCAGTGCTTATCAATATCTTAGATGGATGATATTTTTCACTCAGGTAGAGTTTAGAGTGTTGTAAAACCTAGCACTGACGCTGTTTTGGCAGTTTGCGTTGGTACAAAAACTTGCTTCAACCCTTCATGTTATTTTCCTTTACGTTTTTGCCCATCTTTAATTCCATTTATCGAATCTCAACCCTCTTTAAACTAAAACATTGACCCAGCAGCTAATACCTAAAGAATATTGCAGGAATGAGTCTTAAACCAGGATATCAGTTCCATCCCTCGTGTTGCCTGAATTACTGTCTCCGCTAACACTAGCCTAAGTGTTTATCCCCTTTTTTTCGTATGACATAAAATGAAATACCCCACTTGTGAGTGTTAAAGGTTATATGTGTCTCTAAAAAGGCGGTTGCTAATAAGTGTAAAAAAACTAAAGACTGGCGATTTCAGAAGTTGTCTGGGACATTTTACGCCCTCATGCCATCCTCAAAAACGAATCTACTTATTTGTGGTGACGTTAAAGTTATGCAACCATGGTGTAGTTTGTTTATAGCTACTTTCTACTTTTTTTGATTGCATTAACACTTCAGAAGTCTGGGTGGTGTTGTTTCAGTTCATTTAACGCCTCAATAATTGTACATTTGATCCAATGGAAACATCCTGTTGGCTTTCTGTTGAACTAATTGTAATCAATGTTCAAACTCTGTTGTGGTGTTTACACTTAACCTCATGGCACATGGTTCGAGCGTGTGAGCATTTTGGCCATCCTCCTAAACTGCGTGACTCTCGGGATGTTCCAGCCCTGTGACCGCACACCCTTCCTGCTGCAGGTAAAACACACACACACACACACACACACACACACACACACACACACACACACACACACAC